>NW_005842126.1:1340312-1350592 GCF_000455745.1 Alligator sinensis | reverse complement strand
CTAGCCGCCACGTGTGCCTATATTAAGACTGGCCAATAATGTGGCGGAAATCTCAATACAAATGGCGGGAACTTCCTTGTACCGTGCATCGCCATAATGCAAAAGAAATGCACGATGCAAAGAAGGCTACAAAACTGGCGGGAAAAACTCCTGCACGCGGGTTCTTAATTGCAACAGAACACTCCACTGTGCAAAAGAGCTGCAATTTAGTGGGAACACAATTTAGCGATGCTGAAGCACACACAAACAAGAAAATCACAACTTTGGGTTGTGACACTTTCCAAATGCTGAGAAGAAGAACTTGGACTTGTGGCAGTGAAAACAGAAGTGGGACTTCCGGTTTCGCTTTTGCCACCTCTGTCAGAAGGAAGATTTGTATTGACAGATGCTGGTTAGTGGAGCATTCCGGATAGTGAAGTGCTGGATAACATGGCTTTTGCTGTATTAAGTGTCATGATTTGAAACCATACGGACGCTTGATGTTGTAAAGTAAGTTTTTAATGGCATGACCTAGGCATTATTAATTAGGAGATCTCTAGGTAGAGCTCTAACTCTGCATTTAATGATGTTTGGATAATTGGAGGCCTCATAGAATCATTGGGCCTGATCCTTTGATGTACTAAACTTTCTTTGTAGAGGCTGAGAATTCTCAGCAACTCACAGAAGCTAGTCCAAAGTGAAGAGTGAGGAATGATTCCCTTTACTGTCCTATTGTTTTAATCTGAGATCTGTAACATTCTTACATGTGGATTATGTATGACTGTTAAGAAAGGTGCAACCATAGGTGGATCTAGAATTTTGAAAAGGGGAGTGCAGATGGTGAAGTGTATCATTATATAAAGCAACCCGTATTTTTCTCCAGTTAAAAATAAAGTAGAAGCTGTACTAAGGGGCCTAGGGCTCTATTATTCAGTTTATGATTTAAACAAAAACAAATATAACTTCCCTGGAATGAGTTAAAAACAATCTGCAGGGCTGTGAAATAGGAGCTTTGTTATCAAGAGCAGCTAACAGACAGATGACTTGCAGAGCAAAGGATAGCTTGATTGGTGGAACATCAAGACCATTAAAAAGAAGAGAGGATCATTAACATCTGTTAAGAGTTAACATCTGTTAACATCTCTTCTAAAAACTGTTTTTAGAAAACATGTTAACAGATGTTAACTCTTAACAGTTTTTAAAAGAGATCAGGTAGATTTATGATGAGCCATGAAGTCAAATGACTCCCTCAGTACTGCCTGACTAGAAATGCCACTGCCTGGCAGTTGGTTTTAAACATTGGATGCAGTAGGAATCAAAGGGGATGCAAGTGTACCAGTTCCTGCCCCCGGATCCACCCTTGGGCACAACTTCTATATTTGAAGTGTTCTTATTTGTATTCACAAATAAAAATTAAATAGCTTGTTATAGACCGGTCATTTTGTATGTTTTTGTCAGTCTTTCCCTCCCCCACCCCCTTTGCTAGGGAGAAACAGGTAAGGTAGTTGGGATGATCTGTTTGGACAAGTGAAACCTTAATTTTTCACTTTCTAGATTTTTAATTTGTGGATGAAGGATGGGGGGTCAAGTCTACATGATATGTGCTCAAGGCACTGATGATGTATCTGTAACATTAAATTCACCTTTAAAAGATCCCTAGCTCTGAAGAGGAGCTCAGTTTCTGTAAACCTAAGAGGGAATAGATGGTTCAAACACTGAAAGTGGTCCAAGGTTGTGAGAGTTTCATGATTAGTATCCCATTGAGAACTTGGCTCATACAGTCCTATCCTTTTTATGGAATGGTAGGTGTACTAGGGGTGCAAACTTTTGTGGCCTATAAGAGAATCTTACTTTTGCATATTACTCTGAGGGCTCAGAATTTGAGTTGTTCTTTTGACGAGGTGAATACAAATACTGCTCTGGGTTTGTTGTCTTCCTCATGTCCCAGAGATTGCAGCTGTTCTGAGATCTTCAGGAAGATGTGTGTATAAGAAATGTAGGTGTGTCATAGCAGGATACTTCCCACTGACCCTCACTGTAGTTCTGAAGCCCCTGAGGGAGTCCCCAGCCCTCCTGGGGTGTGAGAACAGATGGAACAAGCTTTCCCCAAGAGCAGTTACCAGAAGAAATGTGAGCGGCGTGGCCTGGGGAATCCCTGGTGCCGCTGCTGCTGCACTTCATTAGATCATGCCAGCTCCAGTCGAGCTGGCATGCAGCAGACCACATCAAAAAGATGTGCCCTGTCCCAGCTGGGGACAAGGAATCAGAGAGGAGGGAGCACAGCTGCTGAAGAGCCAGCTCCACCTTGAGCTTGCCCTGGCAGGGGTAAAGTGAGAGAAGCAACAACTGCTCCTCTAAACAGAAACTCAGAGGAGTCTCAACACTTACCTGCGTCCAGTGAGCTGGTTACGGTGGTCCAGTGACCAGCAACAGGGGAGCTGGGAGGTCTCCAGTACCCTGATGGAAAGGAAAAGACAACAAACAGTGAGTTAATTGCACCAGAAGGGGGATATCCCCCAGGATCCCGTTGATAAGGGTGCCCCTTGGATTTTTCTGAAGTGAAGTGAAACAAAAAGGACTAGAGGGCTGAGCCCAGCTGGGTGTAACATACCTAAGCCCCAAGGACTGAGTTAAAAGTGGGTTATTGATCAAACTATAATATGAACCAATTGTGAGGACAGACATATTCTGTGTTCCAGTGACAGATGACCTGAGTAAGATTGAGCTGGTGCAAGGATGGGGTGAAAGGGGAGGTGGAGCCCCAAGGAACAACGTATAACCAAGGGTTGCTGGTGAATCAGATCAAGGATCCTCCCTTTCTTTCATATGCACATCAAGACGTGGCAAGCGAGATTGGAGGGTGCACACTGGTAGCAATTACCTACCGGGTCAAACTGTCGGGCCCTAAGACCTGGGGAGCAGAAGATCACTCCTCAAAGTGTAAACAGCCAGCCTCAACAAAGCATGGTTGCTTCCAAGGTGGTAAGGGGATTGCTTGCAATTCCTGATGTTGCTTCAAACCCCAGTGGCATAACTAGATTGGGGGTGTGGGCGGTGGGGGTGTGATGGGGCCAACCACCTTGTTCATGGTGGTGAACAGTTGCCACTTATGCTTTGTCCCAGGCTCCTGGCTACATCCCTACACTGCTGTTGAACCCTGTGCAAGTTGTCCTCAGGAATGAAACTGCAGAAGACTTGGAACATTCCCACATGAGTCTTGGGATATTCAGCAGAGCAGCCAAACCCTCTCACTAGCCTTAGAATAGTGGTTCTCAACCTTTCCGGACTTGAGCCACCCCTCATTGGACTCCAGGCCCCCTTCCATAACTTTTGTGAATTGAATGGCACCCAATTTCAAAAACTAATTTATAAATTACAGTGCTTAATTCCTTGCAAAGGGGGATCCAGGACCATCCAGACAGGGGCAAGCCTGAGCCTGCACTTACCTGCTTAGTTTATCTACTTATCACCTAACACCCCTTTTATCTCCTCACATGCACAGCACCGTTCAAAAGATCTGGTAGCATCCCAGGATACCGTGGCACCCTGGTTGAAAGTCACTGTCATAGTGAATCTTAGCAGACTATTGAGTCTAAATCAATTGTAATGAGATCCAGAACCCCAAACAAGCAAGAAATCTTTGAGTCAATCTCTAACAAGTATCTTCAACCTTAAAACCATAATTGGCTGCAACTAACAAGCATGATAAAACTTGTGGGGATCTTTGTGGAGAAATATGTGGTGATATTATATATAAGATAGGAAGTGATGAGCTCAAGTTGATTTTTTTGTAGTTGTAGGCCTCAACTAGTTGCAAAAGAATTTTGATATCTTTTCCTCAAACTTATTGCTTATGGTTTGAGGAGTCATTTGACCTACTCTACTAAAATTTCCAGAGTGCTGATCCCCACCACTGTTAATATACAAAAGTCAATAGCTTTTGAAATTGGGCATTACCAACAATGGTGATATTGTGTATGACATCTCAGCTGATGAACACTTTTAGCATGACAGTATCAGAATTCAGAAATTTGCTTTGCAGAACATAGCTTTAGGCTGACACAGGCTATTTCTGTCCTCTTAATATTGAAGAAATGTGATGTGTGTGGGTATTTAGGAAGGGTGGAGGGCTATCATCAGGCTAAAAATGGGAACCCTATGGTAATCTTAACTAATCAAATATATTCCAAGATAATAGCAGGCATGCTGTCACAGAGGCAATAAATGTAAGGCCAGCAAGAAAACATGGAGATGTGTGAACCTTCACCATGTTTTTCCCCTGTAAAAAATTAGTCAGCAAATCTACCATTTTAATTTACTTTCCATAACAGTATGCTACAGAATTTTAATAAGTTTCCATTCAGTATGAATAACTAAATTCAGTTTGAAAAGCTTTTGATTTTTTTTTTGATTGGAGATACAGTACTGTTTTTCAGTGATGCAGCTTGTGCACCTGTTTCAACCTTTGGGCCAGGTGCACTGGGATGCATTGGATATAAATACAAAAGCAGTCCTAATCCACCCAACATTCACAGAGCTTTTTGACTTTATGAAAATATCCAGTGTTCCAAAGTCAAAAACTCAGATTGGTAGCTTCAGTGAGCATATCGTAAGAACTGGGAACAACATAAAAAATTGCAGATGTTCAATTTCTCTTGTCAGAGGAAGGAGAAGGAGAGCAGAATCATGATAGTAAATACTGGGTGTGTCTATACACACAATTAATGTGCATGAATAAAGTCCAGAGCTTATTACTCCAGAGTTTTTTGCTCTCGAGCATGCCATTTGAACGTGCGCCTGGAAGCAAAAATCTCCAGAGTATATTGCTCTGGAGTTTATTTGTCCACAGCATGTGGAGCTTGGTTAGAGCAGCCTGAGCTGGCAGGGGACCTCCAGAGATGTAGTATATCTCATCCAATGCACCAAATGCCCTGATGGAAAATATGTAGGAGGGACCAAACAACAACTGTGCACCAGAATGAACACACACCAGAAATCTATCAAAGACAAGGATACCCGATTACCTGTGGGAGCACATTTCTCACAAGAAAACAACTCTCTTTCAAATCTCTCAGTTCTAATCCTCAAAGGAAACTTACAAAACACTTCCCAGAGATGAGCCTATGAACTCCACTTCATCAACCTCCTGGATACTAAAATCATGGACTAAATATAGACATTGGATTTATAACACATAACCTGCCTGACATCTGACTCCCCACCTCTCCACTATTCATCCCCCTTCTCCCTGCCACCCAGCCTCTCTCTCACCCACTGACTCCTCACTTTACATATTCACTGACTGCCTATCTTGTATGCATACCAGCCCAGCCTCTGGCTGCTTTACTTTTCATTCCATCCAGAAGAGCACACACCAACTGTAGAAACGTCTTCAGCCTGATGAAGGGTTTTTAAACCTGAAAGCTCGCTTAACAATTTTTTCCCCCAACTATTTAAGTTGGTCTAATAAAAGATATCAGATTCACCCAAAGAACCTTTTTAGCTTTACTGATCACTTTGTCACATTGATGACTCATGTTCATCTTGGAGTCAACAGTGACTTCAAGATCCCTTTCTGTTGCTGTCCTCCTGAGAAGGTCCCCCCCAGCCTGTAAGAAGGATATTCCTTCTCCCTAGGTGCAGCACCTTGCATTTATCCTTATTGAACTGCATCCTATTCTGTTCCGCCCACTTTTCCAACCTGTCCAGATCCACCTGGATTTGTTCCTTAGCCTCTGCTGTGTTAACTTTACCCCATAATTTGGTATCATCTGCAAATTTGGACAGAGTGCTTTCCACGCCCTCATCTAAGTCACTGATGAAGACATTGAACAGCATCGGTGGGACCAAGCCTTGTGGGACTCCACTGCCCTCATCTTTCCAGGTCGATACCGACCCATTCACCACCACTCTCTGGGTGTGACCCCTAAGCCAATTTGCCACCCACTTGACCATGTAATCATCTGTGTCACAGTCACTAAGTTTATCTATATAATGAGATACCATATCGAAGGCCTTCTTAAAATCCAAGTAGATGACATGTACCTCGGTTCCTATGTCTAAGCATTTTGTGACCTGGTTGTAAAAGAAACAAGGTTAGTCAGGTAGGATCTACCTGCTATGAATCCATGCTGGTTGCCCTTTATCATTGCTTTCCCCACTGGACTTCCAGAATTGTCATCCTTAATAATTTTTTCAAAGGATTTCTCAAGGATAGAGGTGAGACTAATCAGTCTGTAGTTACCCAGGTCCTCCTTCCTCCCCTTATTGAAAATAGGGACCACGATGGCCCTTTTCCTGACCTGAGCACCACTGTGCTTGAACAGCCATGCCAATGGCTCTGCTATGACACAGGCTGATTTTTTCTGCACCCTTGGATAAAGATCATTCAGGCCTCCTGACTTAAACACATTAAGTCGGTGCTATCAGCTGGTGGCCTGGTTCCCCCTTTATGCCTCTCGAGCATAAAAGTCAGAAGATGCGACTCTCATAATTTACAAGAGTCAGAAGATGCGACTCAGCAAGTCTAAACTTTTATTGTCTTTCAAGGGTGAGAGAGAATCCCTTTCTGAAATTTGGGCATAAGGCTCATATGGCACTTTGCCAATATAGCATTGCCCTTTCTTTCTGTAGCAGTCTGTCTCCAATGCTGTACAGCATCAGCCATGATGCTAGAGCAAAAAGAAATGCAGATGTGCATTCTCTATGGATATTTTGGAGGCCCTTGAAATTGAGTTAGCTTCAAATGTGCTTTAATTACTAATGCACTGGGTCATTGATTTTTAACTATGTCAACAAGACTATCACTTTTACCTTAATTAGTCTCATTGAGAAATGTACTCATACATTTTGGCTCTTAGTAAACAGAGCAGCATTCCAATTAAATTTTTTTTAAAGAGCTGGTACTTTCAAGAGGGAAACTTGCACGTATGCACAGATAGCAGCAGCAGAGAGAGGGAGGTCCTTCTGTGTGTGTGTGTGTGTGTGTGTATGTACTCATACAAAATGTACGAGTGTGTGTATGTGTATGATAAAAATGGAACAAATGTGTTCAAGGATTCTGAAGGGAAGTGTAATGGGCTATGTCCCCAGGTGAGGTGGTGGTGCTCCTTTTCACTATGTAGATCCTGCTCTGCTCTGGTTCCTTAATCTCCCTTCCACTCTCTTACATGCAATGCCCTTCTGGAATTATTTAACTTGGGAAAACAGAGGCTGCCCCAGCACCAGAGCAACTTCTAGTCTGCTGTTGGTCAGTGCACCAACAACTTTAGCTTTAAGGGTCAACTTCATGGCCTCCAACCTCCCCTCATGCAGGTGTTAACTGGTAATGTTCAAATGAACCCAAGGCCCTAGTCCAATAAATCGCCTTCTCCAGCCTCTGCATCTTTAAGTGTCCCAGCAGGCTCACTGCTTTAGTTCAATATGTGGCTGCTCTGGCCTCTGCCTCCCATGGGCTAAACTGCAGCTTGTGCCCTGCCGGGGCAGGATCAAGCCTTTTCATGTCTTCCTGGCATTATTGGGACCCCAGCCTTCCCTTGCTAGTTCCAGGCTGGTCCATGGGTGTAAACTGCAACAAAAAATAAACCCCTGGGCTATAACTGAAATTATAAGTACTCTGGCTGCATAACACAGCTGAGCTCTTTGCAAACCTTCAGTTCCTTGCTTGCAGTCCTCATGGCAGGCAGAACTCAGTCAGTCACTCAGCATAGTCCTCTAAGTGCAGAACTCCTTCCCTGGCAGCCTGCAGAGCCAGTCCACTTCTCTAGACTCAGCCTGGGTTATATATCTACCAAAGCTGGGGAGTCATGTACCTTTGTTTGTCCTGCTCCAACTGTCCTCTATTCTGCAGTTCTGCCAAACTGCAGTAGCAGTTTCCCTCCTCTCCAGGCTGAACTCTGTCCTACAGTACTATTGCTGTGCTTGCAGCACCACAGTAAGTATTCTGCTACCTGGGCTACTCTGCCCTACTGAGCCTCTTGTTCTGCGCTGGGTGCCTGCAGTCCCATACTGACTAGCCTCTCCTGGCTGCTGGTAAGCATGAACAACACATGTCCCTGGAGGCTGAAGGGACATGGCAACTGCTCGCAGGCAGTGTGCGTGGTGGGGGTGTGGCGGCAGCAATCTCCCACAGGCAGCCACAGTGGTGTTGGGGGCGGGTCAAGTGGGGAGCTCCCGCAGATGCTACCAGCGGTGTCAGCGGCAAGGGTGGGGAGGGGATGGTGAGTGCTGGCAGTGTCGACAGCACTTTTCACAGGGGCGCACATGCACCCTTGTGCACCTCCTATGCGTTGCCAATGCTGGTAAGTAATTCCCTGCACTTGGGGCATCCTGCAGCTGCTGGCCCCTCTTAAAGTAACAGGTTGTCCCCAGTTACCAGTTACAGGAAGTAATTTAGACGAAAAGCATGTTCGGGTGTGATGCAGCAGAGTGCATAATCTGGAGAAAGTTTTGTTGCCATTTGCCCTCTGCTCCAGCCTGGCATACAAGAGAGCATGTTTTATTTTGGAATTGTTACTGCTGCAGTTAATTTGTTGAGTGATGAGATGTTATTGGTAGCTTGTAAGGCTCTGCGAAATGGAAGCGTTTCGTTTTGACCAGTGTTTCGACCAGCGCTTTGACAGAACAGTGTTTAGTTTCGACTTTTGTTTCGAGTCGAAATGGCTGTTCTGGTTTGTTTCGTTGAAACATTTTGCCGTTTTGATCCCGTTTTGACGTTTCACCCATAGGATACAATGGGGAAGGTCGAAACAGGCTATAACTTTGTCATTTCTGGCCAGAATTGAATGAAACCTGCAGGAGTAGTAGTCTCTTCTGGGGGTATGATGCATGCCAAGTTTCAAGAAGAGAGATGCAGGGGGTTCAGAGAAACTGCACCCCAAAATCTTGAGAGAAAAACTCATGTCACTTGTATGTGTGAAGCCACAGTGGGGTCAAAACTGCAGGCTTGCTAGCCCCTGCTGAGACAATGAATTCTGACAGATTTCAATGAGATAGGTGCAGGGGGTTCACAGAAACAGCACCCCAAAATCTTGAGAGAAAAACTGTCACTTGTACGTGTGAAGCCATAACGGGGTCAAAACTGCAGGCTTGCTAGCCCCTGCCGCGACCATGAATCCTGCCAGCTCTCAACAAGATAGGTGCAGTAGGGCTTGGGGTTCTGGGGCCCTGCACCTCTGGCTGTTGACAGGCAGAACTCGTGACATGGGTGCTTGTGACACTGTGTCTGTGTTCAGGTGCACCCTCCTGGCACTGGGGCCTCTGCACAACATGGCAGTGTGCCCCAGTGAGGCCTCCTCCTCCTCTACAGCCTCATCCCAGTCCACCACTGTAAACAATGGCAGGTGAAAATAACGTAGGTGGCTCAACAGTGTTGCATAAATTGCTAGTTTCGTTCCCCTGGAGGCCTTTCCCAAACACCTCAAGGAGCGGAGTCACACTCAGGCTGAGTCCATTACAAGTTTATTGATTGCGCAATCGGTCGACAGAGGGGTTGAGTAACCCAAAGTCTACCCTCAGTCTTTGTCTGAGGGTCGTTTATAGCTTACCTAAACAAAGAACTGTGACGTGTCTTACAACTATAGGCAGTTTCACACTTTTACTCTAGGTCATTGAACAGGTGCGATTGTGAAACTCTATGTGTAAAGCTGTCTTTAACCTATATGCAGAAGCTGTTAGCAAGCCATGTTGAATACAGAAGCATATTGCAAAAATAAAGCATCATGTTTAACTTCAAGCCTTAGGTCTAAAATCTAATGTATTTTTCCTACAATTTCCCCCCTCAAAGATGCTTTCTATCTCTACAGATTTTGATAATCCTCAGCGAGAGCTAGCGCCTGATAACGCACAAACATTTCATGATTGGCGACATTCTTAGCAGTTTGTTTTACAATGGACATCATGCAGGGTAATATGCAAGGAAGCAGAGCCAACCCTGATATTAGCAGTAGAAAACATGCTATACCCCCCTTCCACCATCCAAGCTGGGGTAACCAGTTTGAAAGCCAATCCATCTTCCACCCGTTCCATTTTTGGACTGGAACGTGTGCTACCTTTTCCATATCATCTGCTAAAGCTTTTATTAACTCCCCATTATCATCTATTTCGACACAACAGTCTGACAAATTCAACTTTTTGCACACTCCTCCTTCACTGGCCAGTAGATAGTCAAGAGCTAACCGGTTTTGTAGTACCGTGGTACGTAGCTGAGTGAGCTGGTCACCGATCAAGCATAGGGCTGCGGCTGTTTTATTGGTAACTATCTCTACGACGGCTTGGAGTCTAACAATGCGGTTGGTTAAATA
>NW_005842126.1:1299052-1333204 GCF_000455745.1 Alligator sinensis | reverse complement strand
GACAGAGGGGTTGAGTAACCCAAAGCGGTGTCGACCCTCAGTCTTTGTCTGAGGGTCGTTTATAGCTTACCTAAACAAAGAACTGTGACGTGTCTTACAACTATAGGCAGTTTCACACTTTTACCATTACGTTTAAGTTTCCACAGGATGTCAGGGCCTTTTAAGTCAGACCTAACTTATTATGGGATAGATGAAGGCGCATGCGTGTTAGGGGAAGTTGTGGTGAGCTCAATGACCTTTTGTAACTCCTTATCTTTGTGTAATTCTAGGTCATTGAACAGGTGCGTGCGGGGGTGAAACTCTGTGTGAAGCTGTCCTTAACCTATATGCAGCAACTGTTAACAAGCCCAAGCCATGTTGAATACAGAAGCATATTGCAAAAATAAAGCATCATGTTTAACTTCAAGCCTTAGGTCTAAAATCTAATGTATTTTTCCTACAACAGCAATAGCACCAGCAGCACCAGTAGCATCTAAGGTAGCCAAATGGAACTGTCACAGAGCCTTTCTTGCTATAAAGGAATTGTCAGCAAGAAGTAAAAATGTGTTGGATATATGTTACTCATTGTGTGTGTGATAGCTTATCTTGTGTTTTATGTTTGTATGTTTATTATGAAAAAAATGGAATAATTAGAGAAATATCTCTTAGGAAGCTTTCAGGTTGAAAAACCCTTTTTCAGGTTGAGGAAGTACCTGGAGTTGGTGTGTGTCCTGGTCCTGGATGGAAGGAATAGTAAAGAAGCCAGAGGTTGGCCTGGCATGCAATGCAGGCAAGAAAGCCAGTCAGTGAAAATGGAAATGGAGGCATCAGGGGGTGAGGGACAGGCTTGGGTGGGTCAGGGGCAAAGGGAGATGTAGCAGCAAAGGTAAAAGTGCAGAGGTGCCTGGGGAGTCAGATGTCTGGCAGGTCACAGTGTGTCAGAATGCCACTGTCCAGAACTCCACTATATTGAGTCCATGAGTTTCTGTACCTACTACCTAGGAGGCTGATGAAGTGCAGTTCATAGGCCCAGCTCTGAAAAGTGGTTTATAATTTCAAAGAAACACCTAACATCATCACCAGAACTGAAGCCAACTTCCTACAGCTCAAAACATGAAACCTGCCAACTATCTCCAGTACCCTCACAAACTGCACACCAGAATCTATCAAACACAACAATACCTACCTGTGGGGGCACATTCCTCACCAAAAAAACACTATGCCTCCAGTCTCTCAGGCCTGATTCTGAGAGGGAGCAAATTACCAACCACTTTTCACAGCCGAGCCTATGAACTTCACTTCATCAGTCTCCTAGGTACAGACACTCACAGTTCACGGCCCCCATGATCTCTGCTGCTGTGTGGGACTCATCCAGCACCTTGGCTTGAAGGAGAGCCCACCGACGACCCGACTGGTCACACCAGTGCCCTGTGAGGGATCTCCACCCCGGCTTCTCCAGATGTCCGAGATGAAGTGTAAGGCCACCTGTGGACCTGCCTTGTGCAACTTGTCCCTCAAGTATTCCACGCATGCTTCATACAGAGATGGCACCACCTTCCTACTGAAGGTGATGCATGCGGGCACTTGATATGATGGGACTGCAGGCACCATGAGCTGCCTGAACCTTGGCCGCTCAACAAAGGAGAAGGGCTGGCCATCAACAGCAAGCATCTCCCCAATGCTCTGGGTGAGCTTTCTTGGCCTTGTACATGCCCCACTTTCTGTCCGCCTTTCCCCCAGTGTTCCAGCGTCGCCTGCCTCTGCTTTGCGGGGACAGGAGCTTTGAAGTGCGCGGGAGACTTCCCTTTGGGCATGCTCCCACTGGTGCCAGGCTGAGGAGGAGCAAGAGCAAGGGGGTGGTGCCTGCGGAGATGCATCAGCATGGAGATGCACGACCATGGTGGTCATATGTTTTGTTCCCTTGCCCTGGCTGGTTTTGGCTTGGCAGTGCAGGCAGATAGCGTACGTGGGATCATCTGCCAGCTCAAAATGATCCCAAACCACACTACCCGTTTGCATCTGGGGTCTGGGTGCATCTGTGGATGCTTCTGCACTTTCCCCCACCTCAGCAGGCAGAGGCACAGCAAGAGGAGCAGACTCAGCTGAGCCACTTGCTGCAGCTCTATGTAAACCTCCTCTGGAGTGCCTTCTGGGGAAGGAGACCTGGCTTGAAGGGAAATTTGAGGGGATTTGAGCACAAACTCAGCTGATTCCCCCTCCTTTCCCATCATTTCCCTTGCTAGGGCACTAAGATCCAGATCCAGTGCCAGCTCTTCTTTTGGCACTGGAAGGTTCAGCATGGGAAGTGACAAAGGGATGGAGTGGGCTGCCTTGCTGGTGCTGGTGCTGGTGCTGCTGGTTGTGGTTGACACCACTGCCCGCATCTTTCCAGGTTGACGCCGACCCGTCTACTACCACCCTCCGAGTGCGACCCTTGAGTCAATTTGCTACCCAGTAATCATCCAAGGCAAATCCCCTCAATTTATTTATAAGGATGGTATGGGATACCTTGTCAAAGGCCTTCTTGAAGTCCAGATAGATAACATCCACCTTGACTCCTGCATCTAAACAATTGGTGGCCTTGTCATAAAAGGAAACTAGGTTAGTCAGGCAGGACCTGCCTGCTAAAAACCCATGTTGGTTACCCCTCCACATCACATTAGCTAGCGGGCTCCCACAGATGTGTTCCTTGATAATTTTTTCTAGAATTTTCCCAGGGATAGGGGTAAGGCTGACTGGTCTATAGTTCCCCAGGTCCTCCTTCTTCCCCTTCTTAAAGATTGGGATGACATTAACCCTCTTCCAATCCTCCGGAACCTGATCAGAGCACCATGAGTGCTCATATATCCTTGCCAGTGGATCAGCTATGACCCCCGCTAATTCCTTCATTACTCGTGGGTGGAGTCCCTCCAGTCCCGATGATCTGAATACGTCCAGTCCCTCCAAGTGTCTTTTTACCTTGTCGGCACTGACCATTGGTTGGCTGATGCTCCCTTTATTGGTGTCCGTGATGTATGTTGAGGGTTCGTCTAGATTCCCATTTAAGAAGACGGATGCAAAAAACTCATTGAAGAGCTCTGCCTTGTCCCTGCTATCTGTCACTAAGCCCTCCTGCCCATCCTGTATGGGTCCTATGCTACCCTGCACCCTCTTTTTGCTCCCAACATAGCTAAAGAAGGACTTTTTATTGTCCTTAATCCCTGACGCTAGCCTGAGTTCTAGAGTTGCCTTGGCCTCCCTGACTGACTCCTGCAGGTGTGGGCCAAAGAAGTATACTCCTCTTTGCTAGCTACCCCCTACTTCCACTTCCTGTACACCTCTTTTTTTGCCCTTAAGGTATCCTGGATGCCCCTGGTTAGCCAAAGGGGCTTCCTAGCTCCCTTTCCTCTGCCACGGGATTGACTCACTCTGAGCCCAGAGAATGGTTTCCTTGAGGAATGTCCACCCATCCTGGACCCTCAATGCATCTAAGTTCTTAGCTCCTAGCACCCTGCTAACCAATCCCCTGAGTCTATTAAAGTCAGCTTTTTTAAAGTTTAGCACCCATGCCCTGCTGGGTATAATGCCTGCCCTTTGCTGGATAGTGAATTTAATCATTTGGTGATCATTGTACCCTAAGTTGCCTTGAATCCGCAGGTCCCCCACCAGGTCATCTCCTGTGGCCATCACCAAGTCGAGCAAGGCGTTGCCCCTGGTGGGACACCTTACCTCCTGTGTTAGTTGGAGGTCCTGAATACAGGTTAAGAACCTGTGAGAGCGGTTATCTAGCTGACTGCTCCTCCCAGCATATGTCTGGGTAGTTAAGGACCCCCATGACTACCATACCCATGACTACCATTCTTTACTTTCTCTAGTACAAGTAATATACAGGTTTAAGCAACCTAATAAAAACCTACATGTATTTGCCTGCTTCAGTTTCTTCACTGCTTCCCTGTCTGTCTCTCTGGCCCCCTCTACACATTACAAGTATTGCACAATTAACTGGTTAACTGCACAATTACCTTGAGACTAGCTACATGTGCAAAGTACTTATCACACGATAAAAATCTCCAGCCAGCTATAAAGTCAGACCTTAAACATGTGTACTAACTTTATAGCTTGTTGCTGTCTAGCTTTAATTTGCATGGGTAGCAGGGTCTCTCCTGCAGCTGGGAGTAGGGTGACCACCTGTCCCTTCTGACTCTAAGAATCTATGAATGATTGGTCTATGAATGATGAATGATGAATCTGTGAATGAAGCAAATGACTTTGGGGCACTGCAAAGTAAAACACCTTCAAGGAGTTTTAGTTTCTTACGCTACAGCCATGGAGGGAAACACCGGGCTGTGTGTGGCTCAGGGGATGTGCAGGTAGCCTGGCAGCAGTCTGGGAAGGCAGGCTCCACAGAAGGAAAAAAAAACCAGGCAGCAAGCTTGATCCCCCTCCCCTGAGCCTGTCTGAGCTGTGTGGAGGCCTGGTGCTTCCCTCCATGGCTGCAGTGCCCCCCAGGACTGCCTGAGCTGGGTGTCTGTGGGCAGGGGCCACCATGGTGGGGGTGCCACTGCCTCAAAGAGAAGCACCAGCCCCCCTCCCCATCACCCCCTTGCAGCTCAGGGACCTCTCTGCCCATCAATAGCTAGCTCTCTCCTCCCTGCCACTGGAGAGGCAGGGAAGGATTGGGCTCCGACATGGGTGTACATGACACAGGGGTTTACTTCACCCTAAATTGAAGCAGTATTTGTAAAAAAACATTGTTTCAATTTAGGGAGAATTAAACCCTCATGTCGAGACCTAAGGATGCTAAAAGCAAGGGTTCTCAGCAACGGGAATCAAACAGAACCATTTGAGGTGAAAACTGGAGTGAAGCAAGGTTACGTCATTGCTCCAACTTTGTTTTCCATCTTCATCTCCACCATAATGCACCTTGTCGACAGAAAGCTCCCACCTGGAATTGAAATTGTGTATAGGATAGATGGAAGACTCTTCAACCTCAGCAGACTCAAGTCCAAAATGAAGACCATGACAGCATCCATAATGGAACTCCAATATGCAGATGACAATGCTGTCATTGCTCAACCTGAAACAGACATTCAAACCATTCTTAATGTATTCTCAGAAGTCTATGAAAGTATTGGCCTAACTCTAAACATCGGAAAAATGCAAGTCCTTTATGAACCTGCTTGAAATGGAGAAACAACCACCCCCCCTTTCAAATCAACGGAGAATTGCTGGAGAATGTGGATCACTTTGCCAATCTTGGAAGCCATCTTTCATCAAAGGCAGACATCGATGTGGAAATGCAACACTGCTTGAAATGTGCGAGTGCAGCCTTTTGGATGTCTGAGTGAGAGAGTCTTCTTAAATCATGACATCCTTGCTGAAATAAAGCTCTTGTTTTATGGAGCTATTGTCATTCCAACTCTGCTGTATGGCTTGGAAACTTGGACCACATATAGAAGACATCGCAAGATTCTTTGGATTAGCTGGGAGAATAGACGCACAAACATCAGCATCTTGGCTGAAGCAAATTCCAACAGCACTGACGCCATGATCATCCAAAACTAACTTTGCTGGACAGGTCATGTTGTTCGTATGCCTGACTCCCACCTTCCAAAGAGGATCTTTTTTTCACAGCTGAAAGAAGGTCAGCGAAGTAGCTGAGGGCAAAGAAAGTGCTTCAAAGACACCCTGAAGGCAAACATTGAACAGGTGTAACCTCAACCTTAACACTTGGGAGGCCCTTGCTCAGGACCGACCAAATTGGAGGAAGACTCTTTGGGAAGGACCTCAACACTTTGAAACAGCTCATCAACAGGCAGAAGAGGAAAAGAGGAACAAGTGAAAAGAACATAAGAACATCCAATGCAGCAACACAGTGCCCATCCCTCCTGAAAACATCTGTCCTCACTGTGACAAGACACGTGGATCTAGAATTGGGCTATGGAGCCACCTACAGACTCACTATTAAGATCCTTGGAAGACAATCTTACTCGTTTGTGAGTGATCGCCCATGAACAGGAGCTGTTTGGTGTTCATTAATTTGGAAATTCAGGTCACTTGCATAGCTGCCTAAGAGAAATTTAGGTTCTGACCTTTACATACCCATCTTTGAAAGATGTTGGCTTTTGTTATCTTATCTAGGTGAGAAATATCAGACAGAGAGTGCAGAGGATCCTGGCCCCTGATCGTGCCAGAAGGGGGAGTAGGTTATTAATTGCTGAATCTTTTTCCATGTTAATCAGTTTTGAAGAACTGTCATGGGATTTTGGATAGGTTTGTGGAGAGGAGGCAGGGCAGAGAATGGCTTGAGGTACTGGGTGTGGGAATGGATGCCAAGGCTGCATTGCCCCTGTACCCAGATTCCTCCACTCTTTTCCTCTGAACTGTGGAGCTGCCACTTCATAAGGACCAGCAGCTGGCATAGGAATTCCATGTGAACTAAGGCTGTCATTGGCCATATGGGGCCAAACAAAGTGAAGAGGCAGCAGGACCCAGGTAGGTGGCCTTGCAAGCCCACAAATCCCCCAGGTCTGTGTGCCTCTAAGGTTGCTGGTTGTTTCACAGAAGACACTCTGTTCCCATAAGGCATGATCTGTGTAAAAATAACCTGTGAGAAGAATTGGGAGTTGCCTGTACAAGGGAAGATGCATTCCCTAATTTGCCTGCATCATCAGTGCCACAATGATTACTTGATATCTTGATTACTTGATACCCTCAATAAAACAGATTGATGTGGACTGCAATTGATTGGTTTATTTTTCAGTAAAAACAGATTAAACTGGTACAACAAACTCATAGATGAACTGTGTTTGCTAACCTGAACCAAGCAAAATGATTTTTTTCTCTGTTGCCCTACTTGAGGATCAATAAGAGACTGCGTGATTTAAAAAACCTCTGTGGAGGGAAGCTGCAGATATTTTCTCTTTGCATGAAAGCAAGCAGTCCCTTTAATCCTGTGTTCCATTAAACCTAATAACCAACACATCCATGGCTAAAATCTTTTTCCAAGACAGAGATGGGTGGGCTACTGAGGAAAACATTGCTGTCTGTCATCTGTATCTGTGCGGTGGTCAGCTAATGATACAAATTCCTTCCCCCTACTCCCAGAGCTACTGCGTGCCACTCTTCCTCTATACAAAGACAATTTGCTTTTCATGTAGTAATGAAGAACAATGTTTTAACAGACAAAGGCGCTTCTAGTTTATTATTGTGCCGTCTTTGACTAGCGCTAGATGCTGGGAAAAATGGTAATTCACAGTGTGAATGCTCCTCGCCCAGCCGTATGGGTTAGGGCTGAGCGCGTACAATGTATGTTGCATAAGGTACAATAGTGAACATTGTGGGAATGAGAGAAGCACACATTACAGATGTTTTGATAGCCCAGAAATTATAGTCCTTGTGGTTAAAAAAAACACCAAAAAAACCAAACTAAATTGAAATTACTCTCCTTTTAAAAGTGTGTGATGCTGGATTCAATTACAATATGTTAGATTTTAGTGTTTGTAAATTAATATAAAAAATAGACAAATAAACGGATGAAACACCTGTGTTCCTCTATTTTCTCTTGTAAACTGATACAAGACACAGGTGGCTTCTCATTAACTTATTTCGTGCAAATGTAAACATACTGCATGATTCCTCCTGCCTTAACTATATAATCTTGGAAACTGTGATTGTTACTGTTTTAATGTAATCAATGTTGTGAGGGACACATTCTGAGCTCTTTGTGAAGGGCTCTAATCTGAGGGGTTTTACACCCCATGTAAAATCTGATTTAACTGGAAAAGTGGTGGAATGTGGCTTTCCTATTTAACCCATGAAAAAAAATCTATATTCTCCCACCTAGATTTCTTACTG
Organism: Alligator sinensis; assembly: GCF_000455745.1. Lineage (NCBI taxonomy): Eukaryota > Metazoa > Chordata > Crocodylia > Alligatoridae > Alligator > Alligator sinensis. Next base: position 1,325,389 of record NW_005842126.1, on the reverse strand, counting down.
TGCAATGGGATATTCAGCTGGTACACAACAGGGGAGGGGAAGGACAGACATCCAATAAGGACAGAGTAAGTAGGGAAGGTAATATCTCAAACACGCAAGTTATACATTTTGATTCAATATTCTGATATTCTTATCAAGGCTTTCCAGAATGTGACACTGACACAAACTGCAAACAATAAGGAAAAAACAGCAAACACGTATCTATGTCTTCACTGTTCTGCAATGATTTTTTAAAGGACTAATATTACAGCAGAAATAAAAATCTAGAAGGAAAAACAACAGTGAACCATTTTAACATTCAATAGCAAATGTGTTTTTAAAAATGATTTTAGCAGTTTAAAGATACCGTTCTGTTTTAATTTATTGAACTATAGCCAGATTTATTCAATTAAGATAATACACTCCAAGGTTAACTACCATTTGCTGTTCACTTAGGCAAGCTATTGTACAGTTATGTAAATTTCATGAACAGACACACTACTCGAGTGTCTTAATTACAAGCAAAAAGTGTCATTTAAATATGAATAAGTGAATAGTTGCCTGTATTTCCTGTTCACATTTTCCTGTCATCTTTAAGAACACAAACTAACTAGCTATCTATACCATGGCCTTAGTTTTCCTTCTGTCTCTAAATAAAAAAAGAATTTTTTTTTGTGCATATGCGTGTATGTATATTATACACATGCATATATTTATATATACTGTAAAATGGTCTTTTGAGCCACCTTAATACTTGCAAAGATACAATAGTTTTGTACATAATTATTTTCTGCACACTTATCTGCAATTCAGCATTGTATTTTGTATTTTCTTGAAATTATAGCTAGTACAATTTATATACAAAAATCTTCACTACTAAACTTTTAGACAAGATTATAAAAGGCTTATTTTGCATGCTTATACTTTTTGTGCTAAAAGCTCATATGAATGTCTCATTTTATTTATTTATTTTTATATACATAGTTATGTTCATAATCTTTTTCCTTACATTTATGATGGATATAAATTAATAACATAACATTTATAGCAATATTCCTTCATAATCTTTTGGACCTATTTCCTTATGTTCCGATAATATGCTGATTCGTTTTCGACTTTCCCATTGTTTTGGATTGTTTGTGTGCCTAAATATGACCTAGAAAGAAATCTGTTGTTAATCACATATCAACGAGGGAGGGATGATTAGTTAATAAAAACCATGCCTCATTTCTGTGGACCAAACTGCTAGTTTCAGTTCTCAGTATGTACAGAGCCCTTGAAAGAAAATTCCCATCCTTCAGTGATGTAGAGGCTGCCCTCCCCCAGGAATGAGAAGTTCACTATTCACTCTGTGCTTGCATCATCTTTCCAACATGTTCCCACTGATACATTAAAGGAATTAATTGCTCATAATGATCTCACCATCTGTTAACAGAGGTTCATACCTACAGGCTGGTGGCATGTGGTGGTCCTATTCAGAAATCAATAGGCAATGCTGGGGGAACGCTTTCCCACATTGCCTTCCATTGCACTCTGAAAAGGGGAGGAGAGCTCAGTGTTGGCCATCTGCTCCTTGTCTTTCTGTGAGAGACCTTGATGCAGTCCAGCACAGCTCTGATCTGACTCCAATCTGATTGGAATGTGGCTGATCTGAGAGCCTCTCAAAGCTGTGAAAGTGAGTCAAAAGGAGATCCCCATTGTCCAGAATGGCTGAAAGAAAATGATCACTTTAAAATTCATAACTCCCAGGTGCCTGCCATCTATTCATGGGAAAAACTCTCTGAACTTCTCTTCATTAAAAAGAGAGGGAGTTCTGCTAAAGAGAGAGAAAAGGAAGTAGTTTGTGGGAATGTGCAAGGGATTTCAGGCTAAACAAATGAGGAATTTGGAATTTTTACTCGTATTAAAAGAACCGTGTAAGGAAAGGGAAGTATTTGTAAAAGCAGGGCCTCTGCATCAGAGGCCCTTCCCTGGGGCACTGTAGAAAAATAAAAAGAGCTTTTTTTCCCCCTCTAGGGTGTTTTTTCCCCCCTTTTTCTTACCTGTGTGAGCGAAGATACTAGCAGGATATGAATGAGTCTGTTCCTGCTTTCTAATTATAAACATAGTTAATTCAGTACTTTTCTTGCCCTGCTTTCCATTTCCCATCTCCCCCCGTCTGTGCTTTAGTGCTTAAATGGTATATAAGGCTGATCTGACAGTGAATATAGACATTTTCAATATGTGTCCTCATAGTATATGGCACTTTGGGGGAACGTGCTCGGTTAGCCTGCTGGTCTGCTGCCAGACCCTTCCCCTCCTCACCCCCCACTCTAGTAATCTCAGGACCCCAGCCTATTGCAGACACTATGGAAAAGTGTTCTCATCCCTCTTCCAGCTGATAAAACATTCCCCCTGCAGCTTTCTAATGCCAGGCCCTGCCAAATCTTTCCCTGTTCCCTGAATGTGCTATGTACATTTCCAAAACCTGCATTTCGTTTCACAAGGCTGCAGAAAGTCTTGGCTGAAGTACGGTTGCTCCATATAATATCACGGGAATATGATTCTTGTTCAGAATTTTAGATCTCAGTAACCCCAGAGATTAATACATTTTATTATTTTGTTATAATCTAGCATGACCTCCTGTATAACATAAATCATTGACTTTTGCTGAATAATTCCTGTATAAAGCTTGTGATTTTTTGGTTAAACTATAGCATATTTTTAAACAAACAAAATTCACACAACACCCAATTTTGGTTTGGAGGCCATAAGTGAAATCATTCATGGGTGAGTTGTGTCTGTAGTTACGTAACAATCTTGCTAATCACACAAAAATCTGGCTACCATTTTTCCAATTTGAAAATCTATTCATTTTAGGTTTTATCTTGTGCCCAGTATATCCTGGAGTGAGACTGGGAAACTCCAGGCAGTATAGACATGTAGTATAAAGCACATTGTGATAACATGTACTCGCTATCCAGTCCCAGTGCTGTGAGTAGAGTTTGTCTGAATTTTTAAAAAAGAAAAAAGGAGGAAAAAAAGGAAAGTTTCCTCAATTATCCTGTTTCTCCCCCTCCCCCCAGCAGTCTCTACCCCTCTGCCTGTCCCAGAGCTGTTGCCATAGGCAGAGGGAGGGAGAACATTTTTTTTGGAGGGGTGGGGGGTTGGGGCTGAGTATGTGTGCGAATGAATGTGCGTGCATCCCCCCCAGGTGGGAAAATCTGTGCGGGAGGGTGGGAATGGAGCTGGGGTTGGGACTGGGCAGGGATTGGGAGGGAGCAGAGCTGGGCGCAGGATCAGGGCCGGGGCACAGGCCTGCTGTGCCCGTGTGGCCATGCCTTCCCCTGCACCCGGGGTCGTTTCCTGGTGCCGGCACCCCCCAGCCCAGCACCGGCCCCAGCTGCCTCCCCTTACCGACTCCACACTACCTGGGGGCCAGGGTGTGGCCAGCCTTGGCTGCGCTGCCTGGCCAGAGGTGATGGAGCCCCTGGGATCCCCGCGCCTGCCCTGAGTCATTAATAATAATTATAATAACACTAATGCTGGTGCTAGGACAGGCCCTACACAGCTGGGGCAGGGTGGGGTGCAGGATGAAGCTGTGGTTTGTTTGGGGGGTGCAGGGAGGGGGTGGCAGCTCCTGTTGCTGCATGCATCCCAGGAGTGCATGGGGGGCATGTCCCCCCAGTTTCTCCACAGGGCCAGGCAGGCTGCTGCTGTGGACTGGGGTAGGCGCCAGGCTGCACTCAGGGTGGGCAGTGGTGGGGCTGGGAGGGGGCTCGGGCAGGCTACAGTGAATTTTGGGGTGGCTGCAGCCCGCCCACTGCCCTCTCCCAGCACTGCTGCCACCAGCCTCAGCCCACAGCGGGAGCCTGCCCTGCCCTGCTCAGATTCGGTGGGCATATGCACCCCTGCCTCCCAGGGTGCATTTAGCAGCAGAAGCCATGCCCCCCAGAAGAGCCACTCACAGCTCAGTCCTGTGCCCCACCGGCTGTGCAGTGCCTGTCCCTCCCCCAGCCCCAGCTGTGCTGCCGTCGCCAGAAGCCCTTGGCCGGGCTGCCTTGGAGCCCTACCGCTGCCCCACATTTGGGGGTGCTAAACCCAGTTAACCTTCCCTTTCACTGCTTATGGCTGGGGCCATTGCTGCTGCTGCTGCTGCTGCATGGCCTTGCCAGGATCAGAGCTATCGTGTACTCTGGGTCTCAGGCTGGAATGGGGCCAAAGCCATGACTGATGGGAAGTTGGGGTGCAGGGTGTGCAGAAGCTTTGGGGGCAGGCAGGTGAGGCAGAAGTGCCCAGGGAAGTGGCAGGAGGGGAGGCAGATATGGGAGCAGCAGTTGCTGTGGCTCGGACTCTGGCCCTGATCTGGGCTCAGGGCCAGAGTTAGAGCCATAGCAGCTACCTTCTTCCCCCTCCCCCCAATCATCTTGTACTTGAATCTCAGATGAGAGGCTCTTTCTGCCCTGTAGAATAGGGAAAAATACCTCGTCTTGGATTTGAGTAAATGCCATACCTGGTTCAATGCTGTCCCTCTAAAGCATCCACTCCTGCCCCTGTCAGAGACTGGTTAGTGGGCTGGATAGATCATTGGTCTGATCCCACATGGCACTTCTTCTCTTCTTAGAACTTGAGGTGCTGAGTTCCAAATTACAATTCAGTCACTAAATTAAAAAAAAAATCACCATGGTAGCAGGATTGAAACCCAGCACTCCCTTGTCCCAGCAGAGTTCCCTAACCACTGGGCCACAGAATCAGGTTTTCTGTGCCTCTGTCCTTTGGGATCCATGAATCTTATGTTCTCTTCTTTCCTGAAAAATGACTACATTTCAACAGGAAGGGTGAGGGCTCCCACTTAGCCTTACCTATAGCTTGCTGGTTAGCTCACTTTCCTACAAAGTGGGAGGTAGGGGCTTTAAACCACCAAGAAGAGGAATTTCTGTCCTACACTTTTGTATAGGCTTATACAAAAGGTAGGTGGTATTCCCACCACCCTCACTCTCCTCCAACTCTATCTTAAAAAGACTGAGCTGTGCTCACTTTCAGAGAAAGCTTGTAGATGTCTTCTCTACCCTAGGAGAGAGTTCTAGGCTCAGGATCCCATGTGAATACCTCCCTTGCAGTTCTGATTCCAGCTCTAGAGGGAGTGTGAGGGTCTTTTGAATTAACTTTCAGACTGTCTCTATGCACTGTATGTGAAATGGAGTCATCTTTGGATTGTGCTAGAAGTTAGGCCTTGTGGCATTTCACTTGGACATCTTTCTGAGTCCTTGGATCTTGCCCTCTGAGCCTCAGTTCCTGAGCTGCATAATGGGGATAATGGTTCTTTCCTATCTTGTAGGGAGTGTTACAGTGATTGGTGCTACAGAGTACAGCCTTGTAAATTTCACACTTCCTGATGGTTTTGGCAGCAGGCATGCAAATCTCTCCAGCCTGTGTTAGATTGATTGGTTTACCTCCTCTCAGATATCATTCAGGCTGGTGGCTGGTAGTCCATGCTTTGCCATTGTGCAAGGTTTGAGTGAGCAGGAAAGCCTAAGAAGTCATTTTCATTCCCTAGAACTACCTCTCAGAAACTGTTGTTTAAGGAGTGTGCTGCCATTCCTCAGCACCCTTGCTCAGATGAAGAGTAGTGGAGATCTGGATGAAGGCGGTCAGCATTGCCAAGAGGCCAGAGTTCTTCTATTATTCCCACTAGTAGTATTTTTTGTCCCTTCCCCATCCTCCATTTCTGATCTCTTCTCCCAATCATCTTTGCTCTTATCAGGTTCTGTGATAGCCATTATACCTGTTCAGTTTTCATTTCTTCTCCTTAAATGTATATTCACTGGGTCAAAATAAGAAAAAAGTAAATATTACAAAGCAAAGTACTCCAGAATCACATCATATTAATTAAATTTGCACACCTGAATTTAACTGTACCTGCTTTTTTATATGTCTGTGTTATTAATTACCCACTCTCATTCTCAAATAATGGAATATACCATGTGATTTTTCCTTAGAAACATAGACATACTTATGTAGTATATTTTTAATGTTTCTATTTTTCTAACTCTACAGTTACTTTATTGTTATACTCCAGTTTATAAGTATGCTTATATAATTTATCTACGCTTTTATTCCCTTAGTCTTTTATATGTTAACTTCTCTTTTCTTTCAGGTGTGATTTTAATATGCTTGTCTGTACCTACCTACCTACCTCAAACTTCCTTTTCAGGTAGCAGTAGGACAGCCTTCCTTTGCTAAAATTCAAGGCTGAGGAAGTTAACAATATTCAGCAGCAACTATCAGTCGTCAATACAGGCCAGCAAGTTTTTTACCTATTATTCAATAGTAGGCTTATTTCTTATATCTTATACCTACATAAATATAAGCATGTGCTTATTGTGTATCATTTATGTTTTTTATGGACTAAGCAAGAACTAGGCTTCCTTGGGCAAGTGACTCTACAAGCCCAGAGTAGAAGACAGTAAGTAGCTTACAGTCTAAATAGGCCAGGTAGACACAAGGGTGGAAGAAGGGTGTGTGGTGGGGTAGAATACACAAGCAGAGTGAACAACAGGATTATGACAAACATTACGTTACTGCTGCAATTTTCATTTTGCATAGGAGTAGTCCCATGGAACTGAGTGAAATGTAAAGTTACATATGCTTATAACATGTTGCAAGAATGATGTTTTAGATATTGTGCAAACACACCTACAATGTAATTGTCATATAAACAATTTGTCTTTAATATTAGTATCTTCAAACACCCCAAAGTATGAAAAGTACCTCACAGAATCAAGAAAAGAGGTGGTTCTTGTAATTAGGCATTTAAATATGTAGTTGACAGGGAGAAATAAAGGTAAAGATGAGAACAAGAACAGGAGCAACAATAATAAGATTACATAGTTACTTGGTAAGAAATATATATAAACTGATAGTTTTGCTTAATGTAGGTTTAATATAAAAATTAAAACCTACCCTTTTTTTAGCCAGCACAAGAGAATAGAGTTTTTAGAAGTTATTTGAATGAGATTTTTTGTTTGAGAAATATTCTATGATCATGTAATTAAATATCATGTCACAAGGCAAATATTCTGCAGAATTGCTCATGCATACAACATTAACTTAAGACTTGCCTGAGTTCTGAATGCCAGGACCACTTTATTTTAACATAATTCTCATTTGAACTTTCCTGAATTTAAAATAAAATGCTTAAGAAAGAAGAAATCAAAAAGGGCAAATCATGAAAAGCAGGATAATCCTCCAAGACTTAAGAACTCTTCTGGTCTATGAAAATTCCACACAGTACAATTACATGATTGGGTACCACCAGAAGACCTTGTCCAGTTTACCTTAGGCAAGTTTATCTGAGGAAGCCCGTAGCAAAAGACTTCTATGATCTTATGGCAGTGTCATGAAGCAGTTAGCTCAGATTTTCAAAACCAAAATGGGGAATGACTGGATAGGCTGTAGTAATATTGAAAAGGATCTGGGGGTTATAGTGCATTGCAAGCTAAATATAAGTCAAGAGTGTAATTGCATATTGTAATGTATTAACAGGGGTGTCATATCATGAAAAGTCATTTTCCACTCTTCGGCACTGGGGAGACTTCACCTGAGGTCTTATGTCCAGCTTGGGGCACTGCAGACAAGAAAGATGAAAGCAAATTGGAAAGATTCTGAAGAGCAACAAAAAAGACTAGAGGTATAGAAAACATGGCATATGAGGAGAGATTGGAAGACTCAATATTACCATATTTACTTGGAAAAAGCCCTTATATTCAGATACAGGGAAACGTAATTAAGTACATTGTCTGTCATTAAACTTCTACCCAAAGCAGCATGTGCTCAGTAATGGAAATGAGCTATGAAGTTGATTAAATGCAGCCAACTCTGAACACGATGCATGGCCCATACTGGGTATATATCTATATATCCATACATATATATATGTGGTGTTTTAAAGGTGATGATGATTGGTTCTCTAATTGGCCTCTAATCTATGTTGTGACTGCTATGATTCATTTGACAGTCCAAAATACACTTTTACAGTTACACCATTCTCAGTTCCATTACTGCACCCCATGAACCAATCATCATCACCTTTAAAACACCACAATTATACAAAGAGCTACCTCAGCCCCTTCCCCACTCTCCCACTTCCTCTGCCTGTTTGTCCAGTCCTTTAACTTGTCATTGTATATTTATCATCAGTATCATTGTCATCGTCCTTGTTGCTCTTTTCAGAGGGCTCGCCTCTGAAAAGTCTATGCCAGTCTCCTCTTTTCCATATGATGTTCACCATCTTTCTTGTGATGGGAACTTACCTTTTTTAAAATTTTGTTTTATTTTTAAGGAATATTTTTCATGTCCCAAGTCAAATCATCCAAATCGATTTCAAATCCGTAAGTCATTCAAGAACCATATGTGGCCCTACTACTGCCATACACAAAAGTAGAACTCTTGGTTCCAAAATGATACCTTTTATTAGACCAAGAGTTCTATTTTTTTGTATGTCTTCTTGTCTCAGACCAACATGTCTACCAAGTACACTCCTACTACTGTCAAACATCCTTCACCCCCAAATGGGGCTTCAGATGCTTCCAAATGCTTTGGCAGGCATCCTACATGCAGGCCCAAGCCTGGAGGCTTGGGGTTTGGACGCCCCCAAGTTTTGCTTGCTCTTAGTTGTATGGCTGCAGGAGCAAACTAGGAAGGAATCTCCTATTTCCATAAAGTTGGCATAAAGCCAAGATCTTCCCACTGGAAATGGAAGGTTAACTATTCCTTACCACAGTCAAGGTGCTACCCCCTGCCCAGAATGTGGCTTTCCCCTGTAACTAGAAAAGCTGGCTTAGTAGTCATGGTATTTCCTCTGTTAGTCATTCCATCTAACTAAAATATATGGTAATGCTCATTGCACATAGTCCACCCCCAAGGGCCTACTCTTTTTAAAGTCATGGTGAACCACAACATTGAATAAATATTTACTACCTCTTTACTCCCATAGCTGAGCTGCACCTTTCTTTCACATTTCCAGTGCTTCCTGTTTCTCCACCAGCCTTAAATGTCTGGCAAACATCACCAAATGGGATCCCAAACAGTTCACCCAGAATCCCTCTGTCACCGTCTCAGTCTGTTGCATATGATTAGTGTGACCATGCCCTTCATTAGGTGGTGCCAGACCAGGTTGCCCTGCACCTTATCTGCCTATAATTTTTTGAAGTATCACAGGACTCCTGACTAGAGCATCCAGTTCCAGTCATGAGTAGGGGGCTAAGTAGCACATGGATCCTTTGTGTGGGGTACCTGGAGTACACACACATACTGAGTAGTGCTGAGCTATGGTGTCACCATGACTTTAAATGGTGTTGATGCTGCTGGGGGCCAGCCCAGTGAACTATATGGTAAGTCATGAGCCTTTGTTTTTTGGACTAATATCATGCGTAGTTTGTACTATATATTAGTGTCTCATGAGGTACTTTGCAGAACACATTCTGAGACACTGGGGGGTCTTCACCCCGACTAACTGCAGGCCATGGATCATGGAACCGCCCTGGTTCTACGAGACCTTGAACCAGTGCTGCAACATGTACGGCCTGCAGAACGCAGGCCCGAGAACCATGAAAAGCCACAGGAAGATCCAAGAGATGGTGAGATGAAGGGACACCACGTCACCTGCGAACCTGCTCCTGGGTGACACATGCCAAGCCGCGTGGGAGTACATTCACTGCAAGGAACTGTGCAAAGATCACAGGGACCTAAATTGGCTGATAGTGCACCGAGCTCTCCCAGTGAGGGCCCGGAGACGTGGAGAGGGGCAGTTGGGGAGACTCAGCTGCCTGTGGCCCAACTGCCGTGGGGCCACCGAGACAATAGATCACCTCCTGTGGCTCTGCACCTGTGCCAAGGAGGTATGGAAGAGGGTAAAGGAGCTCTGCGAAGCGGTGACTGGTGTCAGCTGGCTAACCAGCGAGGCCACAATGTACGGGTACCTCACCAAAAACCAGGGGAGCCCATTGCCACCGTTTGACCAGTTTGCATCCTGTGTCAGGAGTGCCTTGTGGAAGGCCAGGAACCTGCTTCTCTACAGACAAATGGACATAGAGGTAGCGGGCTGCATGAACATGGAGCTGAGCAAACTCTGGACCTACTACCAGAAATCGGTAGCAGAGGATGGAGAAGATGCAGTGCATGCCACTTGGAACAGAGACATGTGGCACAGGACCATACAACCCCCGCCGAGGGAAGAAGAGAGCGATGACAGCAAAGAGGAACAGATGAGTGGAATGGAGGATAGCGACAGTGACAACAACAGCTGCAGCTTGTCCTCCAGTGGAAGCTAGAGCGACAGTGACGAAGAGACCCTGTGAACTGAGCACCTAACCCCAGAAACGGGGCACGGGTGGATGTGAAGGGAGGCCTGGTCGGAGAGACCAGAAAGGACTGACTGTGTAGTTTGTGTGTGTTGCGCACAGTTGCAGACATTGTAACGGGTATGGGTGTCCAGCGGGCCTTTGTGCGGGAGTGCAGGTGCGGTTTTTCTGTAATGGGATCGGTTTAGATATATATAACCATATATATAGAGAGAGATATATATTTTTACCAAAAAAAAAAAAGTTTGTACCATATATTAGTAGGTACCAAGGTGCTGCTTTAAAAGTGTGTTTCTGGAGTACCTGTGCTAAAACTTGCTGCAGTTTAAAAAAAACCAAAATGCATCAATTCTGGATGAACTAAATCTATGAGTACATGTAATAATTTTATGCAGATCACTAGTAGCATGTTTATTTAAAGATCAGTATTTTTAAATTAGCCCCTCACTTCCAGGTGCTTAGGGAAAGCATGGTCTGACAGGAAGGAATTGGAGGGAAAAGGCTGAAGGGAAAAGAAATTGGGGGGGGCAGAGGGAAAAGGATTACCTGATTTCCCCCCTGCCCCAGATTTATTTTCCCTGCTGTAGCAGTGGAAGGGGGACACATTCAAGGCAAATCTCCAATAATTAGATTCTATCCCTGGGAAATGTTAACAAATTTATAACTTTTCCATGTACGGAATCTAAATATTGTGGGGTCATCTTATATTCAATAAATGTGCTATTTCACCTAGGGTACTGCTACATGTTCAAATTAAAGCTGGATTGAAACCAGCTATAGAGTTGTTAAAAATTTTCAGGCACTAACTTTATAGCTAGTTGACTCTTTTTATAGCTGGGTTGTCATTTTTATCATGTGATAATTACTTTGCATATGTGGCTGATCTAAATTTATTGCACAATTAACCAGGTGCATAATATATGTAATGTGTAGCAGGGGCCTTAGAAAGGAGAGAATGAAGGGTGATTTGCTAAGAGGATGGTAAGCACTGTTGCCATCACTTTCTCTGGCCACCAGCATACCCAGCTGCCCTCCTGCTGCCTCCTTGCACTGCCCCAGGGACAAGCAAGCCCATTCCTGGGGAAGGCGTTGGGGACAGTACACAGGGCACTGGAAGCCCTGGTGGGCTTGGGGAAGAGTTGGATCCGGCTGGGTGTTGCCTCAAAGCTGGGGCAGTACCTGTCCACTAGCAGCCCACCTGGGCTGCCCAGGCAGGCTCTGCTGGAGGCGGTGGGGGAGGGGGTGGTAGGGAGGAGGATCGGGCCCCTTGGTGTTTCTGCCACTGCTAAAGGCAGAGAGAGGCCTGATCCTTTATTTATTTATTTTTTGGCGTAGCCTGCCTGCATCCAGGAGGCAAGCTGCCAGTAGGCTGAGTGGCCCCTGAGGTGCGGGGTCCCTGGTCCTTCCCTCTGTGGTGGTGGCACCCCCTGGGTCTGCCTGGGTGGCTTGCTAGTGGGTGGGTGCTGCTCCAACTTCAGGGCAGCACCAAGCCTGATCTTACTGTTCCCCAAACCCACCCAGGAAGCAGCATCTGGTAGGCTTCCAGCAGACAGGCTTGGGGAACAGTTAGGTTGGGCTGGGTACTGCCTCTGAGGTGTGGAGCACCCAGCCTGCTAGTAGCCCACCTGGGTGGCCCCTGGGGGATGCTACCACCACAGAGGGAAGGACTGGGGTCCCCTGCAGATCAGGGGTCACTTGGCCCACTGTTGGCCCCCACTCTCCCCCCCTGCTGTCTGCAGGCAGGCTTTGGCTCTGGCTCTAAAAAAAAAAAAAAAAGGATCAGGCCCCTCCCTGTAACATGATGGAAAAATTGAAACTGAGTTTCAATTAAAAACCCACCATTTCAATTTAGGGGGCACAAAATAAAAACTTGAGGATTAAACCCCTGTCATGTGTACAAGCGCCCCTAGAGGGGAAACCTCAGACAGTAGTCATTGCTCTTTCAAGGAGTCTAAAGAAATTGTCAGTGATGTGCAGGATAACTCCTCCCAGAGATGTGTGGTTACAAGGGAACAAAGAAGGGGAACTCTCATAGGTGGCTGTCATGAAGAGGAGGAGGTGAAAGTCTTGAGAGTTTTTGTGGGGCCATGGAAAAGATGTGTGTAGAGGATGAAGTGAGATGAAAAAGGTAGTCAGAGGGAAGAAAGTGTGAAGATGGTTGTCAAAGTGGTATGGGACAGGGAACTAGCCTAAAATCTTTGGCACAGCAAAAGGATCTGTGCTAGGGTTGATGTATCATAGACAAACAAAGCAAAACAATTCTGTTTCCATGCCTCCCTGTTATGTCTCCCTTCTTAACAAAGCAGGGCAGTGTGCCAGTTTCAGCAATGAGTTACATTCATTCCTGTGTAGGAATCCTTATGAAAATAAATACTACTTAGTTTTACTTTGCAAGGTGGAATTAAAGGGTGCAGCTAACTGCAACCTCTGTCTGACTACCTGCCAGCAACTGGTGTCATGATTGTCCCTCTTAATCATATGAGGTAAACCCTAAAACCAGCTAATTGGGAAAGACAATTTACTGTGTTTTCAGTGTGATTAAACTAGTTAGAATTTAAGGCGTAGACAGACAAAAACTTAGACTATTTTAAAGTGGGGGGAGCAACCTCCGGTGCATGCCACGTGTACTAGGGTAACTATTTCATCTGTTCCTATCTTATTGTATGTGCACCCAAGGGCCTTGTTACACCTTACACTGTGAGCAGAACAAATATTAACTGACTTAGTGTTGTTCAGCTTAGTGGAGCATTCACACCTTAAGGTGAAAAAAATCTCTCTAACTGTCCTTCACCTGCACAGCCGTAACTTACTACTAGAGTTTTGGTGAGCAGGGGCAGGCCTAGGGGCTAGTGGCAGGACTGGTTTGCTGCTCCTGCTGGGCAGAGTAAGTGCTGCAGTCCTGGAGTGCCCATGGCCACAGTGCCTCCCACTACTGCCTGGACCAGCTCTCTGCTTAAACTCCACGGGGCCTGATCCTTTTTTCTCTCGAGCCCACCCGCCTGTGTCATCCCTGCCTGGGATGCTGGCCATCAGGCGCTGCCTGAGCTCTGAAAAGGATTGGATACTTCCGATCTCAGGTGATGACCAGCTGACCATCAGCCTGGCTGGCAGTGGCATGAGGAGGTGAGCTCTGGAGAAAAAAAAGGATTGGCCCCCAGTACCTGGACACATGCTATGGCATGGCTGGGTGGCAGAAGCAGGGTGGAGTTTGGTGGCTGCAGCACAGCTGCCTGAGTTAAGTTCCCTTTGACCCCATGCTCCACCAGGCTGTGCAGGGTCTGGCCGTCCCGTGCCTGGCTTGCCTGACAGCAGCCATAGTTAACAGGTGCCTGAACCCCCATGTACCTCTCATGGCAGCTGGTTGGCTTCCGGCACAGATGCCTCCAGCATCCAAGAAAGCAGTGGCCCCATCTAGGTTAGGGCTGTACAGAGCAGCCAGGGAGGCTGTGCCACTCACAGCTGCCTCCCAAGCTTGGTGGGGCCAAAAAATCCTGTCCCTGTACCTCTCCTACCCTGCAAGATATGTTTCCAGATCAGGACTAGGAACTAGGGCAGGGGTGGGCAAAATGCAGTCTGTGGGCCAGATGTGGCCCTCCATGCCATTCTATCTGGTCCTCAGGGCCCCTAAAACATTTAGAAAATTAATATTTATCTGCCCCTGGCTGCCTGTCATGCGGCCTTTGGTGGCTTGCCAAAACTCAGTAAGCGGCCCTCTGCCCAAAATAATTGCCTGCCCCTCAGCTAGGGGCAGGACCTGCTGGACAGAGCTGTTGTCACAACCCTGGGGCTCACTCGTTCTGTTTGGGCCCAGTGTTCTGGGAACATGCATGGGGGAGGAATATAGGGATGGGACTTCCCACCCCTGTGGGGCTTGGGAGTTGGCTCTGAGAAGCACAGCCTGTGTAGCCCCAGCCTGGATGGGCATGTTGAGCCCCTTACTCTATGACTGGAGCCACCTTGCTGCCTTAGGGCTTCAGGTGCTTGCTAACTGCAGCTGCTGCCAGGTAAGACAGGTGCAAGGGTGCCAGTGGCCAGAGCCTGCACAGCCTGGTGGAGCGCGTGGTCATTGGGAACCTGCTTTGGTATACTGTACAGTAGCCACTGAGCTATACCCTTTTGCAGTCACCCAACCCTGTTGGGCATGCATCTGGATCCAGGGGGTGCAGGCACTGAGCAGGGGATATGCTGCAGCAGAGCACAGGGCTGGGCACAGTTTCAACCATGCCTCAGTGGGAGGGGTGAGAACCAGCCTGCCAGCCCTCACAGGTGCTGTGGCCTAAGTCCAGCCAGGGCATTTGGTGTAGTGAGCCAGTTCAGGAGGTACTGCAGCCACTGGGCACTCCAGGGCTGTGGTACAGGCAACCCCCACTTAATGCTGTTTTGCTTAGCGCTATTTTGCCATAATGCTCATTTTAAATTGAAACCTGATTTCACTTAGCGCTCAGCGAGTTTCATTATAATGCTCACGGTCGCCATCTTGTGTCATTAAAAACAATTGTGGCCACCATTTTGGGTCATCAAATACTTTCAGTTTTGCTTAACGCTTGTTTCACTTAACGGTTGGGTTTTTCAGGAACCAATTAAAAGCGCTAAGCGGGGGTTGCCTGTACTGGCTCTGTCTGGCAGGAGCAGCAGTGCAGAGGTGCCATGCCTGGCCCTGCTGCGCCCTGACATCCCCACTTGCTGTGACTCAGAAGGTGCCACTGTTTTCTGAGATGCTGGAAGACTTCAACATGGGCAGAATAGCTGTGCAGAGTGGCCACACCTAGTGGAACAGGAACAAAATTAGGCAGACTAGATATAATCCTAGTGGAGTGGTGTAACTTTAAGCTGAACAATGAGTGCTTTAAGCCACTTAAAGGTGTTAATGTGTATCCAGCCTAGGGGTTAAGAGCTCTAGAAGCCACTGAAAATTACCATGTAACAAAGCCCTAAACCAAAGTAACTTAACACTGTTCAATTAAGGGATAAGCTGCTGTAGTTTATCTTCCACTTATTATGGGATAGCAGTGGACAAAACAAAGAGTTAAATAGATTCAGCTGGATTGTGGTTCCTCTCTTCTCCCCCATTTAAAACAGAGTAGTTGTTTATCTGTCTCTGTCCTCAGTCTCTAACGATTTACACTTGTCTAGTAGAGCAAAATGTTCCAATTTAAAGATTTGCAGTACTGGATTGATATAAATAAGACCGAGAGAGCTTAATATTTATGTGGGTTTTTTAAATTTAGATTGTGGTAATGAATGCTTTACATATCTCTAATTCAAATATTTTTAGGCTACACTTCTTGTGTATAAACATACATAATACAACCAAAAAATTAGAGATGGAAAATTCCTATTTGATTACCGAGTCTGCAGTATTTTTTTAAAGTGTGGTACATTAAATGCACTCTTTCTTTTCATATAAAGAAAAGTTTACTGTCAGTTCTCAAGTTGTGTGAGAACTTTGGTTCCAGTCTGGGGACCTTCTTCTCCACTGCTTTGCACCTTGAATAGTGTAGTGGTTTTTTTGTACAACTGTTTTGCACAGGTATAAATGAATCCCAAAGTGCAAAGCAAGGCAGTGGAGATTTAGACTTCCACAACTGTGGGTACTCTGTGGCTTAAAATGAGGGAGAATGCTGAATGAGAAATTCTTAAACTTTTTTTGTTTTGTTTTTTGAAATAAAACTTTGTTTAGGTGTGACAGTAACTAATGAAGACTGCAGCAGAAAAGGGAAACAAATATCCACTCCACAGGCAACACCCTTTTCCCCAAAAGCTTAATAAAAAAACTAAGTTTTGTCATATGCCCTGCAGGTCAACAAATCTGGGCTGTTTTGGACTAGCAGTGGGATCAAGGTCCAAAGTCAAGGAGCCCCTCACTCAGAAAATCCTGGCAGAAATTTCCTCTCTTTTAACTGATGTACCTCCATTGAGTTCAACTGCAATAGAATAATATAAAGAGAGAGCTGGTTTCTCAGTATATTTCCGACTGTTCAGCTGATGATTATGTCCACAGGCATAAGAATAAAGCATATTTAGATACCTGATATATAAAACCTAGCACAAAACTCACTTCAGTAGAAAATTTGGTAAGGAGCATGTACGATGTGACAATAGCAGAATATTTACTGATTGCTGCCTGTGTGCTGTTTTGGGGGGTTTTTAACCAGATTATGGGAATGTAGAAGTACATTCTACTACATCGCAGAAGTACTATATCATAGAAGTACTTTTGTGGAGTGTTCTAAAAATTGGGCACTGGATGTCATATACATTTTGGTGAAACTAGTTGCAGATATGGAACAACATCTTCCAGGCTTGCTTTTCTGGAGGCCTTCACTTGAGTAAAGATCATTAATCTTTTATATGTCCTTAATTTTTCATAATTTCACCTTTGTCAGAATAATTGATTCTTATCACCTTCTATTTTTAATTTTCTCAGTTACTTGGTTTTGCACATTCATACTGAACGGCAATCACATTTCTAGTAAAATTGTTATGTAAGAATTTATTTGCAAATAGGTTTTTTTTTCCCCAGGTCTTCCTTGTACATAGAAGGTGGAAATTATTGGGGAGCCAGGCTCAGATGTGTATTTTTAATTAAATCTAGTCTTGCATTGCTTGCAATATCAAAGACAATGAGGAAATAATCATCACTACCTTAGTTGGGACTTGTGTTAACATTTGCACCAGTGAGAGATTTTCAATTAGCACCGTTTTAGAAAGTGTGGTGCCCCAGCTTTTGTCAATGTGCTGTAGAAGAAGAAGAAGAAGAGCAAATAGATTGGAAATGCTCTGTAGCTCAGGCTCCTGGGAAAATGTAACAGGTGTTACAGCTCAGCTGGGTATAAGCTTTATGAAAAAGACCCACTCAGACTTCACCCATAGAATTCCCCTTTCTAACCAGAGCTTCAAGTAGGAAGAAACTAATGACTTCATTACCATCTCAATTCTGGGAAATGCATGGTCCAGACCTGAATCATTAAAGGAAAGGTATAGCACTCTGTATGACCTTACAAGATCAAAATGTTATTTAGAGCAATTCCATTAGTCAAGGCTATAAACCTGAAAGAACACACCCTTTTGCGCTGGCTCTTAGGCCATAAAATGTGTGTTGGGGTGGATTGAGGGGGAAAGAGAAAAAAAACATATTCTGCACTCATTGTGCTGCACGATTTCCTCTGCTTTCTTTGAAAAGCCTTCACTTCCAGCACTTCTTTCCTTCGTTCTATGTTGTGACACGTTTAATGGCTCTTGTCGTTTTCACTCTTCCAGTGGATTATAATTGGGGGGGATGATATTGAAGCCAAGAATGATGTCAAATTTTCAAGGAGGACAAAACAAAGTAAATCTCCTCAGTACTGTTAACTAGAAACAATTGTTTTGTTAGATAAAGGCACATCCTTTTTTTCTTTTATTAATAAAAAATCCAGCTTCACTTTATTTTCAAGCAAGGATTACGTTCAACAAGCTGATATATCACACAGCATAATTCTGTTGTCTTGTGAGACAGACAGATGCCTACTACTACCACTAATCAAAAATCATAAAAGCATAACCTGTGAGAGACTGGCTTCTGCTCTATTTATCCTTTGGTCTATTACAACATTTGTAATTGTAAGCAAAAGGATGGTGGTGCAAGTGCATTTTATTTCATTAGATATCTGGTATGTCTGTATGACAGTAGCCATCATTTTGCCATTTTTTTCCCCAAATTATTTTATTGTATTACAAAAGCTACAGCATTTAGACTTTTTAATTGACATTCAAGAATAAAAGTGAATTTCTTAAACCACTTCAATTAAATCATATCTATTATAGTACAAATATAACTGTTCAATCAAATAAAACAGTGGACAATACTATAAAAAGGGCAATGTTATGCTGCTTCTCTGGCATAGTGTGCTAAGGAGGGAAAGAAGGCACAGCAGTTTGTAGAAGCATTATGGCCTATAATCAGATGTGTATGCATCATCTAATATTTGTGCATAGGTAGAGACTTTCACACACATCTTGTGAACAATGTCTCCTTATGTACAGACGTAGTACTTAAGTGAATGCAAAGCGTGCATACTTTTTTATGCAGCCTCTAATAAAATTAGGGTCTCTGCATTTTAAAAATCACAATATTTCATCACAGCACAGGTCAGTTTAGAGGTGTGGGTATGTCAATGCTTTGCATCTCCCAGATGCATCATTTTGGGGATGTTAGAGCAGTTGGCAGTCCTGGCTAGCTGGCTTCACCTTCAAATTGCTACTGTTCTGAAACATTATGATTTGCTTTTTGCACTTGCACACTTTTACCTTTAGCCAATGTCTCAATTATTAGTAAGTAGTTACCTCAGAGCCGCTGCGTATTATAATATTAAGACAAAGTGAATGGCAGTTTACTGTTACTGTGTAAATAATCAGTGTCACTATCTGTACTTTAACTTAACAAAAGCTCTCTGAATATAGCAGTGTCAGCCTGGAGGGGACCTTTCAGTCACTGGTTCCAGTTGCCTGCTATTGCAGCTCATATAATCCTGTTCATGTACTAATGAAGTTCCATTTTAACCATTTGGGTATTTTGCCCCACCACTTCTGTTGGAAGGTTGTTCCAGAACTTGACTTTGCTGATGTTCAGAAACCTTCTGATTTCCAGGCTAATTTTATTCCTGGCCTGTTTATATCCATTTGTTCTTTGGCTAATTTTTCATTAATTTAAATTGTCATCCCTTCTCAGCATTTGTTTTGCTAAACTAAGCTCCTTCAGGATAAATCTCTAGTACCTTCTGACTGAGCATGAACATGCTGACAAAACAATGAGCCCCATCTACTCATGTGTGCACCCAGGCCTGCAAATTAGGTACTGAAGCTGGGCCTGAGCAGCTTGGAGCAGATCTGAGTGCATGCCTTGGCAGAACATGTGCTCAAGACAGCTCCAAACTGCTCCTGAGCCATCTTTGCTGCCAGACCTGGCTGGGCATGAATGAATGGGGCTTATTTCCCAGCAGTGCTCCCAGGCTAGCTGAGGTTGTGGTGTAGGCATACCCTTAGTTTTGTCTGTTATAGACGCTGCATTCTTCTAATCATCCTTGTATTCTGTCTCTACAACTGTGCCTGGTCTAATTCACCTTTGTTGCTCATGGGTGATCAGAATTATATACAATATTTCAGATGGGCTAGGGACAGACATTCAAAAATCCCAAGCCTAAATTGATTCAGTCTTTGCAGGTTAGTCTAACCGGGCTAGGCTAAACCAGTTTGTAACTGTCCAAACATCCCCTCTGAACTGAAAAAATGCAGGCACATGCCTGTAGTGGCTCAGGCTAGAAGCTGGGGGGCACGAGAGCTTCCCTCCCTTCCCTTTGACAGTGCTGAGCTGAGGAGGGGTGTGGCCAGGCTCTGGCAGGATACTCTTATTAGGGAGAAGTTCCCCCACCTCCTGACCAGCCCAGCAGAGAATTGATAACAGTGTTTATCACCCCTAACTTAGTGTTTATCAGCCCATTAAGAAAACAACAGGGGAACGTTACCAGCTACCTGCTGATTCTGCTTTTGTCCCGGCTGCTGCAACATGGACCGTAGCCAACATGTGGTCTGCTAGCATTTATGCTGTGTGTCTGTGTAAGGCAGAGGTGACAGGAGATCCCTTCTTAGAGGGGAGTTGGAGGTAGAAGCAAGGCAGATGCCTGCAATCTCCATGGGAGCTTCAGCTGGGGAACAGAGGGGAGGGGCCAGCCCTGCTGTGGAGCAGAGAGCCCCACCCAGCCCAGAGAGCATGCTAGGATGCTGGTGGACTCTGATTTCTCTTAAACCAGCAAGGGGTCTGGGACAGACGTTGCATAAACTTGTTTGACCCAAATCAGTTAAGTCTGATACTATATTCAACCAGGTTTATCTGAAACTGGTTTCAGCCATTTTCAACCTGGTTTATGTGCACTGAATGTCTGTTCTGTTACAGACTTAAACCAGTTTCTGATTACTTAAACCAGTTTATGTGTAATGTCTGTCCCTAGCCATGATGTCTAACTACAACCTTGGACAATGGCAAGGTTTCCTGCTGCTACTGGAAATCAATCTTCTGACACATCCTAGTTTCACTTGTCTTTTACATGGTCATATTGCACTGGTGGCTTATAGTCATTCTGTCATAGACTAGTACATCTAGGTCTTTTCCATCCTCTGTTTCCAAATGGTTAATGGCTAATTCAGAAATTCTTACTAATCCATAATTGCATAACCTAGCACTTTGCACTCTTAAGCTTCTTCCTATTTCTATTAATTTGTTGCCACTGTCACATTCACAGATGTACAAGGTGGTTCCTACCTCTGTGCTACTATTTCAGGCTATCTGCGTACCCAGCCTGATATCTTTATTTCCTGCAGGTTATATTTTCTTGGGGTTTTTTTGAAACCACTTTTTCATAAAAAAAGTTCAGATGCAGGTGTAATCTGAGTGTGAGGGAACTCTTTATAGACCTCAATGCTCATGTCTTAATTTGACTCCACTTATGAATTCGAATCTCTTAAGTGCAGTGACTTGTATTCTCTCTTGGGCTATGGGAGTGGATGCCATTATTTTAAGTAAATCATGAGAAGGAGTCTGGACCACTTTCTGTCATCTGCCTGAAACCTGTTACAATGCTGCCTCGTGCATTGGAGGCCTACGGTTGCAGTAACCTTCATTCACCCCTAAAACTTCAATATCTGTCAGTGAGGTTTACAGCTTTTACCAAATCTTTAAAGTTTCTGTGCATTTGCCTGTGCCATTAGCTTATCTTTTAAATTATATTGGTTGTTAAGTGTAAACTCTGATGTCTATGTGCCAGGGTTTATATAATGAAAAGAATACCCTGCTTCCAGAAATGTTGAGGCTCTTTATCTTGAAATTTGTGGAATATTTGAAATATTGTTTTAAATACTGTAGCTTCACAAACATATACTTTTTAAGCCCAGGAGTATCTTTAGAAATTCAAATATGCTAAGATTTACCATTTGTAAACAGTATTCAGGACAGAAGAGAACTGGAAAATTGCAGAGAGCCCATTAGGAAGAAAATACTGGAGCAGCCTATTAGCAACTCCGTGCTATATTTTGTACTTAATAGTAGATTTCATCCAGGTATATCAGTGGACTTTTCAAACATATATTACGTAACCTGCTCAATGCTGCTGCATTGAAGATGTTAGAACAACTTTATAAGTAATTAACCTGTTCATGAAGAAGGTAAGGCCCAGACGTACTCATTTAGGTGCTTGAAGATAGGTCCTTGAACCCATGGCCAGGCAACTAAATACAAGCATCACGATCTTCTGTGGTGCTGAGCACAAAGCTCCAATAACTTCTGTCCTATGGAAATATATTTTTAATATTCATTTCATGCCACTTAATTACAATTACTAAGATGGCCAATTCTCCCTCACCTCCAAAACTGCTTTGTTGTCTTTGCCAAATTTCCCTGAAGACTGTAGAATATTTCTGAAGAGCAACCTTTTCCCTGTTGAACCAAATGGCAGGTCTTTTTAAACTTTTCAAGGGGAGAGAGAACCCAGAATCTGTCTGTAACATCTTTAGGTTCTTTAAGCCTACGTACATGTGTGTACATGTTTCAATACATAGATTGAATACTAGCTGATTGACAATATACTGTGTTTGACGAGAGCAAAATAATCAGCAAGAGTACTCAATATATGTTTGTTTGCTCAGTGGTAATTCTTCCTGCTTGGCTTGGCTATTCCTATTGAAACAAAACTTTTTCAGTTTCTCATTGTCCCTAAAGCTTGTGTACCTTTTGTACAGAGGATTTATCATGGGTTAAGGGTAGGAGGCTAAAGGAAAACTTTGATATTGCTCTAGGGGACCTTATTTAGAATATTGGCAGCCTGTCACGGGATACTTTTTCTCCTGGGCTTTTGGCATGTCTGCCTGAAAGATTAGAGTTGTCATTGTTTTAAGCAGTGGCTGTCTTATGCTCAGGTTTTGCTGAGGAAGTCTCCAAAATACTTGAGCAGAATGAAATTTTGCTATCTGTGAGTGACAGAGCTGAGAACTCCTGTTCTGCCTGATGCCTTCTTGTGACACTTTTTTCAACATGAAAGTAATACATTGTTAAATTAAGAAATGCAGATATAAAGGAAGGTAGAGCTCTGAAAAGGACGCACCTTGACATGCCCTATTTTTCCAAAATAGAAAGAGAAACATGTCTTTAGCTGAGATTACAGTTGAATTAACCATTTTCCTGTCACCTGATGGTGCTAGCAGTTTGCATTTCCTGACACCAGAAGTTCATTGTATTTAATAAGCAACTTCCTATTGCATTAGTGAATTTCCATCTGGTTGGAAAGGTACCTGATTATATTACTATATTTGTCTTTGCAGCTATGATGCAAACCATAATTTGCTTATAGTTTCATAAATATGGCTAATGCAATGAGATGGGCATTGTATTACCATAAAGTGGTTTTGTGATGTACAGAATACCTCTGGTTCTTTGAATAAACAAGGAATGTGGCACAGAGGAGAAGTAAGCATGGAAAACAACTATTTTCCCCAAACTTTCAAATGACTTCAAAAGGAAAAACAAAGAGGACAAACAGCATTCATTTGAAAGTGGCAGTGCAGATACCTTGTGTCTGTGTAAGTGAGAATTTGACATTCTGTGACTCAAAGGGAGTCTACTGTCTCAAAGATTAGGTAGCAGCAGCAACTATACAAAGAGAGCTGACAGAATCAGCCTCTGAGTTAGTTGCATGTTCTTCAGGGTCCTCACCTTTACAGAAGGGGGTTTCTTTCTACTACATCCATATGTGCCTTTTATAATCCCTCCTGGGCCAGGGACAGACATTACACACAAACCAGTTTAAGTGATCAGAAACTGGTTTAAACCCGTAACAGAACAGACATTCAGTGCATATAAACCAGTTTGAAAATGACCTGAAACCGGTTTGAGATGAACCTGGTTGAACGTAGGATCAGACTTAACTGATTTGGCTCAAACTGGTTTATACAATGTCTGTCCCAGACCCCTTGCTGGTTTAAGATAAACCAGACACCCCCAGAATCAAGGCATGCTTTCTGGGCTGGGTGGGACTCTCTGCTTCAGCTGCAGGGCTACCCCTGCCCCTCTGCTCTCCAGCCAAAGCAGGGATTGGCCCTAGCAGAGACACCGGCCGGCATGGCCCTATTAAGACAAAGTGGGCAGGGAGGGGGTTAATTTTTCCCTCCTTCCCCTCTTTCCCCACCTCAGCTGTGGTCAGCCTGTCTGTTGGGGAGTAGAGGGGAGGAGGCTACAGCAGTGGCCCCTGGAGCTGGCAGACCCCGGCTGCAGGGAAGGGGTGGAGGGAGGAATTCACCTCCTCCTCCTCCTCCCCTTCCCCACCACTGCTGCAGGGCTGGGGCTGTGGTGCTGAGCACAAAGCTCCAATAACTTCTGTCCTATGGAAATATATTTTTAATATTCATTTCATGCCACTTAATTACAATTACTAAGATGGCCAATTCTCCCTCACCTCCAAAACTGCTTTGTTGTCTTTGCCAAATTTCCCTGAAGACTGTAGAATATTTCTGAAGAGCAACCTTTTCCCTGTTGAACCAAATGGCAGGTCTTTTTAAACTTTTCAAGGGGAGAGAGAACCCAGAATCTGTCTGTAACATCTTTAGGTTCTTTAAGCCTACGTACATGTGTGTACATGTTTCAATACATAGATTGAATACTAGCTGATTGACAATATACTGTGTTTGACGAGAGCAAAATAATCAGCAAGAGTACTCAATATATGTTTGTTTGCTCAGTGGTAATTCTTCCTGCTTGGCTTGGCTATTCCTATTGAAACAAAACTTTTTCAGTTTCTCATTGTCCCTAAAGCTTGTGTACCTTTTGTACAGAGGATTTATCATGGGTTAAGGGTAGGAGGCTAAAGGAAAACTTTGATATTGCTCTAGGGGACCTTATTTAGAATATTGGCAGCCTGTCACGGGATACTTTTTCTCCTGGGCTTTTGGCATGTCTGCCTGAAAGATTAGAGTTGTCATTGTTTTAAGCAGTGGCTGTCTTATGCTCAGGTTTTGCTGAGGAAGTCTCCAAAATACTTGAGCAGAATGAAATTTTGCTATCTGTGAGTGACAGAGCTGAGAACTCCTGTTCTGCCTGATGCCTTCTTGTGACACTTTTTTCAACATGAAAGTAATACATTGTTAAATTAAGAAATGCAGATATAAAGGAAGGTAGAGCTCTGAAAAGGACGCACCTTGACATGCCCTATTTTTCCAAAATAGAAAGAGAAACATGTCTTTAGCTGAGATTACAGTTGAATTAACCATTTTCCTGTCACCTGATGGTGCTAGCAGTTTGCATTTCCTGACACCAGAAGTTCATTGTATTTAATAAGCAACTTCCTATTGCATTAGTGAATTTCCATCTGGTTGGAAAGGTACCTGATTATATTACTATATTTGTCTTTGCAGCTATGATGCAAACCATAATTTGCTTATAGTTTCATAAATATGGCTAATGCAATGAGATGGGCATTGTATTACCATAAAGTGGTTTTGTGATGTACAGAATACCTCTGGTTCTTTGAATAAACAAGGAATGTGGCACAGAGGAGAAGTAAGCATGGAAAACAACTATTTTCCCCAAACTTTCAAATGACTTCAAAAGGAAAAACAAAGAGGACAAACAGCATTCATTTGAAAGTGGCAGTGCAGATACCTTGTGTCTGTGTAAGTGAGAATTTGACATTCTGTGACTCAAAGGGAGTCTACTGTCTCAAAGATTAGGTAGCAGCAGCAACTATACAAAGAGAGCTGACAGAATCAGCCTCTGAGTTAGTTGCATGTTCTTCAGGGTCCTCACCTTTACAGAAGGGGGTTTCTTTCTACTACATCCATATGTGCCTTTTATAATCCCTCCTGGGCCAGGGACAGACATTACACACAAACCAGTTTAAGTGATCAGAAACTGGTTTAAACCCGTAACAGAACAGACATTCAGTGCATATAAACCAGTTTGAAAATGACCTGAAACCGGTTTGAGATGAACCTGGTTGAACGTAGGATCAGACTTAACTGATTTGGCTCAAACTGGTTTATACAATGTCTGTCCCAGACCCCTTGCTGGTTTAAGATAAACCAGACACCCCCAGAATCAAGGCATGCTTTCTGGGCTGGGTGGGACTCTCTGCTTCAGCTGCAGGGCTACCCCTGCCCCTCTGCTCTCCAGCCAAAGCAGGGATTGGCCCTAGCAGAGACACCGGCCGGCATGGCCCTATTAAGACAAAGTGGGCAGGGAGGGGGTTAATTTTTCCCTCCTTCCCCTCTTTCCCCACCTCAGCTGTGGTCAGCCTGTCTGTTGGGGAGTAGAGGGGAGGAGGCTACAGCAGTGGCCCCTGGAGCTGGCAGACCCCGGCTGCAGGGAAGGGGTGGAGGGAGGAATTCACCTCCTCCTCCTCCTCCCCTTCCCCACCACTGCTGCAGGGCTGGGGTGGAGTGGGGTGGGGGGCTAAATGCAATGCTACCCAGTCCCAGAGTGGGAGCAGTGGGCAGGGGAGGATCTGTTCCATGCTGGGGGGAACTGTTCCCCCTTCTCCTACTCCCCACAGATTTGCAGCGGGAGCATGGAGCTCAGCTGGGCAGGGTGCAGGATGTGAGGGAGGGTGGGGGGGGTGTAGGGACCCCCACACACTCCCCCCATGGTGTGCAACCCCAATGCCTGGCAGCAGCAGCAGGCAGGGAGGTCAAGGTGCTCGTGCCCAGCACAGGCACGGCTCCAGCCAGCGCTACAGCGGGGGAAGGAGTGGAGCCTGCCTTATCCCTGGGGCTCTGCTCTCTGAGCCTGAGGGGGCTGCATGCCAATGGGGGGAGTGTGTGGGGTTCCTATACCCCAACCAGCACGGGTTCGTAGCAGGTAGATCATGCCTGACTAATCTAGTCTCTTTTTATGACCAGGTCACAAAACACCTGGATGCAGGAGTAGGGGTTGACGTCATATACTTAGACTTCAGAAAGGCCTTCGATACGGTATCCCACACCATACTGGTGAACAAGTTAA
>NW_005842126.1:1297932-1298178 GCF_000455745.1 Alligator sinensis | reverse complement strand
CTGGGGTCATCTGAACCCAGCACTCTCTCCTGCCTATGCAGGGGGTTGGACTCGATGATCTATTGAGGTCCCTTCCGACCCTAGCATCTATGAATCTTACCCTCCCTCACACCCCACCCACCCACACCCTGCCCAACTGAGCTCCACACTCCCACTGGCCCTCTGTGGAGAGGAGGAGGAAAGGGAAGAGTTCCTCCCAGCATGGAACAGAACCTTCCACTGCTCTGGTGGGGAGGAGTGGGGGGC
>NW_005842126.1:1279257-1297867 GCF_000455745.1 Alligator sinensis | reverse complement strand
GCGATGGGGGAGAAGCAGGGGAAGAGTCCCCCTCTGGGGCCAGGCAGCTTCACAGAGCCTCCCTCCTCACACCACTGCAAGGCGGGGAGGAGGAGGGAGAAGAGCCCCCCCAGCACCAAACAGGGCCCCCCTCCCAGCTCTGTGGTGGTTCAGGGAGGGGGAGAAGGAGAAAGAGTTCTCTTCTGGGGCAGCCCTGCATGCCTGGATTGCTCCTGGATGTCAGGGAGCTGCAGGGGCGGGCCTGCCAGGCCTGGACATACCCCCTTTCCTCAATTCAGCTTCCCTATGGAAGGGAGGGCTGCTCTAGCACCCCTGGGCTTCTGGCACTGCAGGCGTGTGCCTAATGTCTATCCACTTGCAAACCAGTTCTCTCTCTGCAGGTTAGACTAACCTGCAAAGACTGAATCAATCCAGGCTCAGACTTTTTGAATGTCTGTCCCTAGCCCTGCTAAATTAAACTGATCCTCACGATCTGGTTGAAGAGCTACTAAATGGCTAGTATTTGAAATCCAAGTGAAATAGGAAGTGAATAGGGCAGGATTTTACCCAGTATGGTACTCTAGCACTTAAAGGTCTCAGTCATGATCAGTCAATCTTAGGTGCTTTAAGCACCTATTACCACAGTATATGGAGACTTTATAATCTGTTAATGCAGTGGTGCCCAACCTTTTAGCTCTGTGGACCAGACGAGCAATGTTAGGTTGATTTGTGGATCTGATCCAGCTGGGGCCCAATCTAGCCATGTGGAGATTGGAAACTTGGTGGCAGGGAGGTGGCAGCAGTGTTAACTGCTACCTTTCCCCTGGTGCCAAACTTTCAGACCTGTGGGGGTCCCAGAGGTGGGATGCCACGGCTGTGCAGGCCAGATCTGGCCTGTGGGCCAGGGGTTAAGCACCGCTGTTTTAATGCATTTATCCTTGTAACACTTCGATACAGTAGGAAACTCATGTCTTTCCCATTTTACAGATGGGGAGCTGAGGCCCAGAGAAGCTAATTGATTTTCCCAGAGTCAAGCAGGATGTCTGTGGCAGACAAGAAGTAAACCTTGGTCTTTAGAGCCCCAACTAGATTCCAAACAAGTGCACCTAACAATTGTGCTGGGACCCATCTCTGTAACAGCTTACACTCTAGGCAAGAAATGGGTGGAGAACTACTTGTGAAATGACTTGCCCAAGGAGAAATAAATAGGTCAGTTTGCAGAGCCTAGTATAGAACCTAGAGCATGCTAGTGCTACACAGTTTCTGGGACTGTGATGCCTTTTCTCTGAAGTGATAGTGATAAATGCTATCATATTAGTAATAGCATAATGTCAGCTCTCATATTAGTAACGGACATACTGTTCTTCTATCTTCAAAGTAAATGAGAGGAAATGTTATTTGTGGAGCCAGGTGATGTATGGGATAAATAAAAGCAGGCTAAATAACAGCATGTGATGTGAGCCCAAGCTCTCAATTGGTAAAATAGACAACTTGAGGCACCTTCAGTTACAGGGATACAGGAGAAATGCTGATAAATGATCTGTCACTGGGTGTTTTTGCTGTCACATTGGCTAGAGTAGGTGGTGGGCATTCTGCCAAGGAAACATTTCTCTTTCTAAAGATGTGTGTGTGCTTTATGCTATTGAGGATTCAAGGAGTGTGTTTGTGTATGCCACTGCTGGATAGAATTAACCATCAAGTATCTGTGATTGACCCCTATTAGTGGCTAAGTGACACCTATCAACTAAGGGAGAAAGTGTCCAGCTTATACCCAGCTTTAAAGAGAGAGAAACACAATTTAAAAAATGAGTATTTCCTATTTTCAAAAGCATCTAAATTAGGGATTAGCGACCTGTGGCCTACTGGCTGGGTCTGACTGACTGGGTGATTTCATTTGACCCGTGAAGCCTGGCTATCAGTAACATTTTGGCACTGGGGCACTTCAGTGACATTTTGGTGGGGGGGGGTGGGATTTTGTGGCAGGTTACATGCATGTCAGAAGTTGGGTTGGAAGTGCCAGTTTGCCTGAGACCAAGCTGTATTATATTATTTTGCCCTCCTGCTCCAAAAAGGTTTCTGGTCCCTGCTCTAGCTACATGAAGAACTTAAGTCTCATTCACTCCTCTGGACCATATTTTTAAAAGTGTTTAGTCTCCTAAAGGTGCAGATAAGCATTTAGTGGGATTGTCAAATGTATGTAGGTGTCTAACTTGGATCAAGGATAAAAAATTGTATCTTTAGGAACTTAAATACCTTAAAAAATCCAGTCCTAGGTTACTTTCCTAGCTGACTTATGAGAGTTTGATTGCTGGTGCTTGAAGTTAGGATTCGAAGTCCATTCTCAAGTGATGAATACGTGCAAGGATTGCTCATTTTCTTTGAAAATCAACCCATTGTATATAGGTGCATAAATGTGGATTTTTGTGTTGGATAATATTGGCTATGATTTTTCTATTTTTGAGTGAAACTACACAGAGGGTGCATCTACACAAGACTCTGACTGGGCAGTAGTTGAATACTACTGCTCAGTAGTGTCTCATGGCAAAAACTATGCCAGGATGCTACTGATCAGTAGTATTAGGCTACTGTGCAGGAGCATCAGAAAAAATGTGCTCACCGGTGCAAATGCACAGTAATCATGTAGACATGTACAGTAGGACTTATCCCGGTGTACCTACAGGAAAAATAAGATTTTGAAAGAGTGGTGGGGGCGGGGTTGGGTTTTGTAAGTGCATATCGACATGGGAAAGTAAATGATTCCAGATGTTAGTCTACTCAGGTGGTCATGTACGTTGGTAACAGCAGGAGAGAATTTAAAATATCTATGAGACTCAATAACAATGAGTATATTCCTTGACTCATTCTTAATAAACAGACATTAGGGCAAGGAAGTAACTGTCAGTATGAGGGCAAGCTTCAGTTAGATATCTGAAGAGCTGAACTTCACGTGTAGCCGTTCTCTCTCTTGGAGTAACATTTCTTCTGGCTGGATATGATTCTCCTCAGGGGATTGACAGGTAAAAGGAGAAACAGTATGACTTGGGTGAGGCATTAGAGACGCTTCGGCCAAGCTGTAAATCCTGGCTTCTCTAGTATTGTATTGTATATGTTTGGTGTCAGCATTCAGCTGTGTGCGCTTAACTATCTTTTTATTTCATGGTCTCAGTGTCAACTACTGCTAAAGACAATCTAAACCGGGTACCTTCATGGGCAGCTGGCTAGTGCATCAGGGAAAAATCATCCTTTTTACTTGGAGGGGAGCAGAAGATAGAATAAGTAACTGCCTGAGCAACAGCATCTGTGGCATTGAGGGGACTGGTCTTCATCCACAGGGGACTGGTAAGGAGCCTTGTGGGCACGAAGAGGGATGTATAAAGGGGTGGCAATGCAGCGTTACCTCGAGTTACTGCAGAGGCTTGTGTTCTTGGACTTGAAGATTGCATTTTGTCTTGCAACCATGGTTTCTGTAGCTACGTAGCTGTGGACTCATTACAGAGTGTTCAGTGAAGTAGCACTCTGCTGTATTTGTTCCAGGAGCTAAATCATTTCCATTTTGTCAGGAATTAGACACAGGCACCAAATACAATAAGGGCTTTATTAATAACCAAATAGGCAGTTAACTGCCAGCACCTCAGTCTAGAACTGGCAGAAACTGTATTAGAACAGTTAGGGTCAGAGTGAAGTGAGACTGGGAAACAAATGACAGGAAGTGAGCTCTTAACCCTTTCTCAGCACTAGCTCATGTTTTAATTCTTTGTAAACCAAACTCCAATTACTTTAGGCTGGGGCTGCAGGCTGCTTTTGCACAGTGGTTTTGCTTGAAACTAGAAAAACCAAAATACCTATTAGACCCTGCGGCTGATCTCTGAAAAACTTGCTCTATTGGAGTGCTTGGCTAGGATTTGAATTGGCCATAAAAAAGGTTCCCGTCTGCATCCAGGGAGAGGCTTATTCCCCAGGATCAACAAGACAGTTGCAATAATGTCCTGGGATCTAAGGTCCTTTAAGTGATGAAGTCCAATTGTGCCTAAGTTGGATACTAGCAGGTACAAGAAAAATACATAATGGTTCTTAACTAGCATGAATTCCTATGATCTTTTTTTTTTTTCTTGGTGAGGGTTTTGTGAAGCTCAGATGAGACCAAGACAGTTTTTCATGTGCTTGGCCCACCTCAAATTCTTTCAGGGTCCCACTGCTGATGAAAACTCTACTGAAGTGGAAACTTTCATGTTGTTCAGTACAAACCACCCATATCATAGCATGTATAAATGTTATTTCCTTCAGAGTACTGGGAGACCTAAAAATTAATGGTTAAATTTAGTTTGCAGTAAAGCAGAAATCTTGGTATTGGAGTCAGGGAGTCTAGTGAAGATTGTTGAAAAGTTTTATATCCCAGCCTACAGGAGCTTAGAGATGGTGTAATTTGTTATGTTCTGCATATAATTAGAGAAACTCAGCGTGAAATTTATATTTGTCAGCAATTTCCACTTCTATTTTACTGTTCTTTTCACCTCTTCTTCCACAAATTTGTGAAAAAATGAATTTGACTCTTGGCCCAATAATGGCTAAATGTTATGTTTAGGATATCACTTTTTGACCCTCTTTCTCTCTCTCCCCCCAAATCTTCTCCAACCCAAAAAATAAAATAAAAATTTGCACTGACTTTTTGTCACTGTAGATAATATTATCTTTCATGGAATAGAAGTCCATTCCTATCTACCACTTATCAGGGTTTCATTTAAACCCTGAAATTAATGTTTTAAGTAGGGTGCAAGAGGCACATAGATCTGACCTGAATCCCTGTATAGGTTTGACTCTCACCTTGTAGACTCAGGCACAAATATGATAGTGAACGTGTGGCCAGCCTGTTCTAGAAGGACTGTTCCAGAGCACTTCATCTTTTTTCCATGCTCTTGACTCTTTGGTGGGTCAATGGGATTTATGTAGTTAGTGGAGTTTCCAGTTGCATTAGGGAACTTATTCAGGGTCATCCTGGTAAATGCGTCTTTTACTGTATCACCAAGCAGGGGAGCATAATAAAACAGCTTTACTGGAATATGATGGGAAACTAACCCATCCACTGGTGTTCTCCCCTTGTAAAGTTTTAATAAAACCACATTTAATATGGAAATTACTTCAAGGATAATAAGGAGGATGGGTGATAGCTAGAATAAGATTCTGGAGATATAAAAAACACAATGGCTTTTCATGAATTCGAAACTTTCACTGAATTACTTCCTTGTAATGCAGGGCAGTCAGTTATTTGTATTTTGTTTTGATTGTGAAGGAAGAACATGGAGAGTCCCTTTCTTTAGCAGGTCAAAATATAGCACCAAATTCTCTGCTGGCCAAAGCCCAATAAAGGAACTATGCCAGCAGAGAATTTGGTCTATATTATTTTTGGAATGTTGTCAGCTTTTTGTTTTTCTTCAGTTGCAAGCTTAGCACTATATTTTTAAGTGTGTCTTTCACTGAGCATGGGAATGGACATGTTAGACAAACCAGTAGACTTGCATCATAACTGAGCTGGATCTTCACGTGGAGCCACCTGAGAGATGGGAAAGTTAATTTTGTGGAAAAAACTTTTCCCAGTTATTTTCCTGGAAATTTTTTTAACTGCAAATGTTCCTGTGAAAATGCTTGCAACCTGCCCCCCCTCCCCCGCTGCATTCTTTTTACTGAACAATATTAATGGAAAATACCTTCCTCCTCGCTTAGAATATGTTAAATGCCCATGAACACTCCTTCCCTCTCTCTGTCCTACCACACACATGAATGTGTTTTGCTTTGTTCACTCATGCGTGTTCTTGTACATGTGCACATGCACATGCACACGCACACACCTCTCTTGAGCATAAGAACTGCCAAGACAGAAGTATTAACATCTCATTAGCAGAGGTGTAGCAAGCTCACTGAGTGCCTGAGGGGGAGGGTAGGGAGAAGACAACGAGGGTATGCTGACAATTGCAGCCCAGGGGATGAAGAGAAGGGAAGTCTTACCTGCCTGGGCTATTGCTATTGATATAGCAGCATCAGCTCTGGTGGCAGCAGCCCTGTGGCTGGGCTCTCTAGGAGCTTGTCTTGGTGCTCCGTTTGCTCCCCTTCCCCCAGATGCATACATATTGGGTGCAGGGCTGTGCTTGCTTTGGGAAAGGCTCCCAGGGGTCGGGGAAGCACCATTCTCTTTGCCTCACTTGCCCCACTCCCTGCCCCGTAATGCACTGCTTGGTGCAGTCCTGTTCAGCCAGGCCAGAGCAAAGACTGCAGGTGGGGTGTAATTCTGGTGCCCCTTCCTAGTTGATGCCTGGAGCTAGAGCCCCATTTACCCTGCTCTAGTTATGCTACTGCTCATTAGCTGTGGGGTTCAGATGTGGAGTCTATCAAGAAATCTGACTTTTTACTCTAGAATGTGCTGAGAGAAAAATAAAACAAAATGTGGATGCATCTTACGCTGTCCAACTCACTCACAGTTTTATTTGTGTCTCTGGTCTCCCTCTCCCTCCCTCCTACACTCTTACATCTTTTTGGAACACAGTTTCCCCTCCCCTATAGGAAGTCTCATTCATTCATGTTTTGAAGGAATTTCTTAATTCTCTTTCAGCAAGATTACCGCCATCCGTGCCCCTTTTCCTCTTTTCTGCCTTTGCCAGCGAGAGAGAGAAGCAGAGCCTGCCCAGATGGTTGAGGACCAAAAAGAAGGAACATTTTCTCATGCTTTTAAAAAGAGCACTTCTTTCCTGCCTAATATTTAGCTCCTTCAAATGCAAATGGAGAGGTTTCGCTCCAAGGTTAGCATAACAATTATGGGAAAGCTTTAAATCTGAAGCATTTGTTTACACGATGAAAGGAGTCCACAGTCCAAATGCTCTGAGGCCAGGGCTTTTCACTAGCTATTTTCTGACTAAGTAGTGAACTGCAAGTCAATTTTAGACCACAAAGAAAACCAATTTATATCACTGTGTAAGCTAATTTTGGAGGGAGTTCTACATTATAAATGATGTGGGTTTTTTTAAGTGACTGTTACTGAAATAAACTAGTGACTTCCCCCCCCACCCCTTGCAACGTGATGTTTAATGAGGCTCCTGAAGTCCTTGGTGTTAGTGATCATTCCATAAAGTTATCATAATTAGGAATCGCTGATATCTCTTGAGAATCATACTTCTTGTATTATGCATCTGGATTTTCCTCCAAAATTGTCAGTGGAATTCAGGAATTAATTCAAAGTTCTCAGAGTTTTCACCAATATATATAGTTGAGCATATTTCACTAGCAAAATTTACTAAGAATTTATATCCATCTATTTATCGATCGATTGATTGATATATATATATATAGATATAAATTCTTAGTAAATTTTGCTAGTGAAATATGCTTGACTGACAGCTCTAGGGTGGCATTTTTCCTTGTAAGTCATAGAACAGGTACAATATGAGTAGCAGCCGTGCCTATTCATCCAGGACTGTCTGTCAATACAAAATCATAGTAATACTGTGCATTATAGATCACCTTTCAGCACATGGCACTTTGCAGGGGAGAATTTCAAGAGCAGATAAGGGATTTAGGGGTATGTTTTACCTTAGCTTTTATTGAGTCTCGTGATTGTAAATCTCTTAAGCACTTTTGGAAATATCTTCCTAAATCAAGCCTGTAGCAGCAAAGAATTACA
This sequence comes from Alligator sinensis, assembly GCF_000455745.1. Classification (NCBI taxonomy): domain Eukaryota; kingdom Metazoa; phylum Chordata; order Crocodylia; family Alligatoridae; genus Alligator; species Alligator sinensis. The sequence continues at coordinate 1,290,222 of NW_005842126.1, read as the reverse complement.
GCCACTTCTTGGATAAAAAATAGCAGCAATAAACCAGAATGCATCGTAAAAGAGATGGCATAATTTTGGCAAGGCAAAACCATATTCTAAAAGAAACTATCATGGGACTTTCAACAAAAGTGAACAAACAGGATCTCCTGGTTTAAGATCATGGCTGTCAATAATTTGTTTAATATTCATTTTTCAGAGTGATTGAAGGACTGAGTCAAATTTGCTGTGATTTTAAATCTCTCATTCCAGAAAGTATCTGGAGCTTCAGTCACTGGAATATCTACCTGGGACTATTATTGTAAATAACGTTTTTTTCTGTTTTGCTTTATAGAAGCTCTACAAAAAAAAATGAGGGGCTGTTCTTGAAGCCATAAGGAGTTCCCAGCCACCTGCTGGGACTTCTGCTGTTGCTAATATGTAATCCCTAAATTTTCAGGGAAGTAGAAATTATCTAAAATATCCAGATAATTGAAAGGTGGCTTAATTTTTCTGTCCCAGTGTAAACAGTCTATGTGATACAAGTCATTTGCTTTCATTCCCATCCTGTATCCATTTTATTGATCTCATAAGTTGCTTTTAAAGTATTTGGTATACAGAGAACAATATTTAGAAACTAGAGTTTATTAAGATAAGTTTAAGTTAGTTAGTAGAGATAGTAGTGCTGAAAAGGAGGGTGAAATTAACAATGAAATACAATGTGAGAAATGTATAATAGCAAACCTGTGCCAGTGACCATCTGTTGTTAGCCACTGGAGAACTTGGAAATATTAGGGGATGAATTTAGCCCTCCTGGAAGGAGTTGTGTCTCCTCTTTATTTTAGTATGGGTCATCCTTGAATGAGCCCAAGCTGAATTTGTTCATGTTTGTTCATTTATCCAGTGTTTACAGTCATTGTAATGAACCTGTCAATCATCCCAATTAAGCAGGTGTGTCATTTACCAGGGGAGAGTATATTAGGATTTTGATGCACAGTACTTGTAAATTTAAAACTTGCAGCTGTATTCCTATGGCACTTTCATTTGAATCAATTCAGTAACATGATGGAAATAAGTACTTTCCAGCTGATTCTAAAAGTGAGTTTCCTGGGCATTTGTCAATGGGTAATGAAGTGGACAACAATGTTGGCATTATTGTTATAGGAATAAAGCACATTTTGGTTCAGATTTTAAAGCAGACTATTGCAGAAAAAAGTCAGCTTACTGAATTTTCCTTTGGATCAGCTTAAAGTACTTTGTCTGACCAACTTGCTTCTGTATAGTTCTTTTTTTTTTAAACAAGTCAATTTTCAAGTGCAAAAACGAGTTAAAATGTTAGAAAATACTAAAACAAAATCTTTTGGAAGTTCTAAAGTAAAACATTATTTTGGAAAATGTCAAAACAAGAAAGATGCTAGTTTTTAAAGTTCCTTCTCCATTCTTTTTTTTTTCCAGCCAAAACTATTTAAGGATTTTGGCCAAATTTACAAATAGTTTCATTCCCCCTGAGCTCTAATTATGGCGAACTCCTTCCTCCTAAGAGCATCACCAACTCTGATTCACATTTAGTTCTTATGATTAGCCTTCAGTGATTGAATCCCTCAAAAAGGAATCTGTCACATTCATTTAATTCTTAGTGTTGTTTGTTTCAGGACTGGAGAATAAAACATTACATTTGCAAGCAAATTTTGCTTTTCTGTCATGCAGCTCCTCATGAATGGGAGTTGTTTTCCAACCAAGCTACCTCATAATCTGCTTTAACATCACTTCCTAAAACTCTGCTGCATCATGATGCTTACAGAAAGCTTGACAACAGTCTGTTTGCTACCTACCCAGCTTTCCATGGTGTCTCACTTTCAGTAACGCCAACTCTCATGAAAAAAATCATGAGACTTGTGATTTCCAAGTCAATTTAACTCTGACTCATGATCATGGGATAGAACCCTCAAATCTCGAGATTTTTTTCTTTTGGCACATGTAGAGAGTACCCAGCTGGTAACCTGGTAGGGGAGCGAGGGAAGGGATGGAGGGGTCAGATCGAGCCCCCATGGTGAGGGAGGGAGTAGGGCAGAGGCTGGGGTGAGTGGGACCTGGGACCAGGGTGGGTTGTGTGACAGAGCCACAGGAGGCTTGTCCAGAGGCAGAGGAGGGGGTGGGCAGCTCCCTGCCACTGCACACACCCTTGGGGGAGGCATGGGGTGCACATGCCCCCTGGCTTTGTGTGTCGGGTGGAGGTGGGCATGCCCCCTTTGGCCAGGGGGGTCTGCACCCTGCTGTCTTTGCCCTGGGAGCTGCATGATGGCAGTGTGTCTCCTGTCACCCATCAGGCGGGCAGGGGATGTGCGGCGTGGCCGCAGGCAGCCTGCCTACACTCTGTGCACAGGTCTGGGGAGCACATGAGAAACAAGATTGTTTCAGGCTGGACATACGGAAGAACTTCTTTACTGTCCGAGCCCCCAAGGTCTGGAACAGCCTGCCACCGGAGGTGGTTCAAGCGCCTTCATTGAACACCTTCAAGATGAAACTGGATGCTTATCTTGCTGGGATCCTATGACCCTAGCTGACTTCCTGCCCTTTGGGCGGGGGGCTGGACTCGATGATCTTCCGAGGTCCCTTCCAGCCCTGATGTCTATGAAATGTCCCCCATGCCTCCCCTGGGGATGCACACAGTGGTGGAGAGCCACCCTCCCCCACACACCTCTGGATGAGCCACCTGTGGCTCTTTTGCATGACCCATAGCCCCACCTGTCTGCATGTCTGAGTGTCTCTCTGTGTGTCTGTATGTCTGCCCCCTAGTCCCAAGCCAAAGCCCCATCCCAGCCCTACTATTGCCCCTCACTCCTGACCCACAGTACCTTGCATCCTGCCAGGGTGTGCAGGGTACTCTCTGGGCTCCAACCCCCTCCCATACACACCCACATGCAGCCCCCCAGACCTTCACAAATAACACCCCCCACATACACTTCAAAAAGAGCATCTTATGATTTATATAACGCATCTCTTGATTTTTAAGAGTTTGCCTCATGACATGGTGGGATTGGCAGTACTGTACTTTCTTTGTATTTCTGTCCTATCCATTTTTTGTCACTTTGGGGTGGGGATATACTGTTCTGTTCATATCGCCTAAATACAGACAGTGTAAAAGCCTGAGGCTGAATTGATTCAATCTTTGCAGGTTAGTCTAAGCTGCATAGATTTAACTGATAAGCAAGTGAACTGACATTCACTTTTGATTCCAGAAATGCAGCCACATATTTTAAGTGACCCAGGCCAGAAGCCAGGCTGGGGCGAGCTGGGCGGGTGCTAGAGCATACCTCCCTGCTTGGCTGGAGCAGACAGCTTCGGACAAGGCTAGTTAGCCCACCCTGGGGGGGGGGGTTGCGGGGGATGTGCAAAGCATCGTGGGATGCTGGGGGACTGTGAGTTAACTTGAATCTGGAGGGGATTCAGGACAGAAGTTCAGTAAATCAACTTAGCCTAAATCAGTTAAGTCTGATACTACATCCATTCAGTTTTATCTTAAATTGGTTTTGGCCATTTTGAAAGTGGTTTAAATGCACTGAACTTAAGTTGTGTTACAGATTTGAACCAGTTTTGGATCACTTATACTGGTTTATGTGAAATTTCTGTGCATGGCAGGAGGCGTGATTGTGAATTCCATCATGTTTTATTGCTGGTGCAGGGGGAGCCAAATCATGTGTTCCCCCTGCACTGGCAAGAAACAGGTTCCTGTAGCTGGGACCTCTTCAGCTGACAAGGCTGCCAACCACAGGGGCGCACCATTTATACCTTTGACTGGGAGAGCAGCTGCTGCAATCTCCCAGTTGCGGGGCACATGGTCTGTCCCCCATGGCTAGAGATAGCAATGGCTGGTCCCCCAGCCACAGAGGTACATGGTGCTCCGTTTGCAGCTGGGAGATCATAGTAGCTGTGGTCTTCCAGCCATGGGGGTGTGTGGGCTGTGAGATTGCTGCAGCTGTGGTTTCCCAGCCATGGAGATATGTGGGGCACCCCTGCAGCTGGGATTCCTGTCAGTTGATGAGGCTCCCAGCTATGGGGGCATGTGCTTCTATGGCTGGGAGTCAGCATCATCTGGGAGCTCCCAGGCTTGGGGGTGCACATGCCCCTCCTTCCCCACCAGCTGGGAGATCCAATCAGCTGACAGTGTTCCCAGCTGCAATGGCACAGGCTACATGTGCAAATTAAAGATTGGGTAGAAACCAGCCCATTTCCAGGAATAACTTTATAGCTGGTTGGACCTTTTTAAGTCATCATAGTTAATAGGGGTGTGCAAAGCGGGCCCTATTTGATTCAGATTCAGATTTGGCCTGAATCAGGGACAGTGATTAGATTAGTTGATTCAAATCAACTAATAGACTAGTTGATTCAAATCACTGTCCTTGATTTGATTCGGTCAAGTCCGAAACTGAAGATTCAATGTTGATTCAGAGAATCAACGATTCAGACATAGACACAGCTTTAAAAGTTTTTTCTACATACCTTGAGGTAGCAGGCGTGGCTCATGATCGCTGCAAAGCTGGGGCACATGGAGCGTCCCATAGGGGTGTGGGGGGGCCCTCCACATGCTCGGTGGCAAACCCAGAAGTGGACCAGAAGTACTTCTAGTCCACTGCTAGGGAGTGTGCAGAGGGGCTCCCCTGTGCCCCCCCATCTCAGCGATGAGCCACAGGGGGACCCCGGGTGCCCCTCCCAGTCCCAGGAGGCACCAGTCACCAAACCAGGCAGAGTGCAGGGGGCCCGGAAGTGGGATTGAAGTGCTTCTGGTCCACTTCTGGGTTTACTGCCGTGGGTGCTAGGGAGCCCTCCACACTCCTGTGGGACACCCCATATGTCCCAGCATTGCAGCACTCATGAGCCCCTGCTACCTAAATTAACTTAATAAAATCATAGCCTTAATCATAAAATGGCAGCAATTTTATTTCGTTTGACACACAAGAAATTTTTAAAGAAGTGGTTGAATAGAATGCCTTAATGATATGAGGAGTCACATTTAGAGGTTTATGGAGGATTAAAATACATGAGGATGGGTAGGTAGAGGGCCTAATTTGGGGGGAGTAGTAAGAAAATTGAGCCAGCTGGGAGATAATATATGACACGTTGGAGACAGGAAGAGTGGAGAGTATCTGAGGCAGATCTCTGTTGTCTGGCTGGGGCTAGGTTAAAATTGACTTAGATTCAATTGTGTATTGTGGGCTGGTTCTTCAATACTCTGAATTAGGGCTGTGCGAAACAGCACAGTTCCATTCCGACTTCAGTTTCGAGGTCTGGATGGAACAGTGTTTTGTGTTGAATATAATTTCAAGTTGAAACAGCCTCGTTGTTTCGCTTCGTCGAAACAGTGATGCTGTTTTGACTGTTTCACCTCACGCTGGGGTTGGGAACTCAGCCCAACTGGGCTGAGTTCCCAACCCCAGCCGGGGCTGGGGAGCCAGCTGGGCTGACTCCCCAGATTGCCCAGGGGGTGGGGAGCTAGAGATCTAGCGTGGGGGATGGAGAGGCAGCCCAGCTGGCCTGACTTCCCATCCCCAGCGCTATGGTTGAAATGTTTCAACTTTTGAAACATGTTGACTAGCCTTGTTTTGTTTGATGCTATTTCAACGGCCTTTGTTTCATTTCAATTTTGCTGTTTCATCCTTGAAATGAGTCGAAACAGTGTCGAAATGAAACGGCTGTCGAAATTTCGCACAGCCCTACTCTGTATGTGTGAGTGATATGATAGTATGAAGAAGTTAACCTTACTGGTTCAAAGGGGCATAAGCTTTCATAGGCAATAGCTTACTTGGTCAGATGTTATGCATGGGCTTTCTGCAAATCTGTTCATAGCATTTGATGAAGTAGCCTGTTGCCTATAACAGCTTATGCTTCTCTTAACTGGTTAGTTTCTAACAAAATCTTTACATGTGCTCGATGGGTGGGGCATACTTTAATTAGAGCAGCTCTTGGGAGCCATTCTAATGAAAGTGCCCGCACTGTCTCATGTATTCAGTGTCCCATGCTTCAAAGGCTAGGGACAGACATTACACATAAACCAGTGTAAGTGATCAGAAACTGGTTTAAATCTGTAGCAGAACAGATGTTCAGTGCACATAAACCAGTTTGAAAATGGCTGAAACTGGTTTGAAATAAAATGGGTTGAATGTAGTATCAGACTTAATTAGGGTCAAACTGTAAGGAGTGACCTAGAAAGCACTTCCCGGAGACGAAGCAGAAGAGAATGTTATGAGACGAATGCCCATCTGCGATGATAAGGAGGAGACAGTCCTAGATAAAGGGGGCTTGAAAACAAAAGCAAGAAGCTAAGTACTGGGTTAAAGGGCTCATTAAAATACTAAAAATCACGCCCCTAGGTGGGGAAAAAGTATGCTAATGAAACACACATGTATGTAAATGAGATACATGGCTAAAACACAGGTATAGAGACATGCTCAGTGAAGAACTCCTTGCGTCACTCCTTTATAACCAATTAGCAAACAAGGATGCTTATGAAGGTTCAAAAACTCCTGTATAAAAGATGCTTAGAAACAGTGATCTGTGTGCTTGTTACGTGAAATTATTCCACTCGCACCTTTTATTGCTAGCAATAAAACTTCTTTGTACTTTCACCCCTGGTATCTTTATTGGCCTTTGCATACCGGGCACGATCCCAGACTTGAGCTGGGGCTCAACAAAACCAGTTTATGCAATGTCTGTCCCAGACCCCTTCCTGATTTTGAGTTAAATCTGAGTTGTCCAGTATCCAAGATGCTTTGCAACCCATGTAGGGCTATGCGCTCTGCTCCAGCCCAGCATGGCTGGCCCCTTCCCTCTGCTCCCTGGCTGGAGCTCTGGCAGAGCGTGCAGGTACAGGATGTCTGCCTGGCTTCCTCCTGCTCACTCCCCTTCCTTCCCTTCCCTTCCCCCCCTTCCTTCCCGTCCCTGCTCAAGCAGGGATTCCCATCTCACCTCTGCCTTACACAGACACTTCTCAGCATTAGCTAGCATACCACATACTGGCTATGGGCTGTGCTGTGGGAGATGGGACAGGGGAAGAAAGACAGTATTGGCTTGGGTTCTTTGGAGCTAATCAACATGTAGCTGGTAATGTCCCTCCATTCCTTCCTTGAAAAAAGTTGTTTAAGAAGAGCTTGAGCTAATGAGGGAGGCTGTTGTTCTGTTTGATGGGCTGATAAATGCTAACAACTCTGTGTGTAACTCAGTGCTCTGTTATCAACAGTGAGAGTGGGGAACCCCACCCTAATCAGAGCGTCCTGCCAGGCCTAATTAGCACACTCCAGCAGATTTGATTAATCGAGTCTTCTCTGATGTGTTGTAATACAGCATGTCAGAACCGATGTCCCACATGTCTACAGGCACCCTAAGGTGCTACTATTTTGCCTGACAGAGTAACGCTGCTGTATAGACTCTGCCTCTCTATAGACTCTCTTGGTTTTAACTGGGGTTATAAAGGAACTAATTTCAGATACTGACTTATGATTGGTGATTTATACCTGTCTTGAATATTTTACTATTGAATATACTGTGATGAATATGCTAAAAGTCGTTGATAAATATTCTAATTCTGTTCCTCTTTGTAAGACATTGTGATAATTGTAGTGAACTATTTTAAAACATCTAACACATTTGATTGTCTTTTTTGATTTTTTTCTCCCTTTCCCTTTTAACTTTTACTGTCTCAGAAAAGAATTTTATAATGATGTGTTGTAATACTGTCTCAGAAAAGAATTTTATAATGATGTATTTTATGAATACAGCTTTCATACAAATAAAATGTATCCTTTCTGCTATCTAATATTTGTGCCTTATTCTGGGCAGCTCAGGATCAAAATAACTAGTGATTTTAGCAACTTCAATCACTGTCACTCAAACAACTACTGTTTTTCTTTTGTCGTGAATGTTGTAGTATAACTCCCTTTCTACTAATTCTTGAGTTAATATTTAGGCATTACGAGGATCACAAGATTCCCATGAATGAGGTAAAGTTTACATCTGTTTTACAAAATGGGGAAAATGAGTCACTTACTTGCTTAACATCAATCAGTGAGTGAAAAATGACAGCAAGGTAGTTTTGAAGTGGGTAGCCCAAGGATCAATAGCAGTCTAGCTGTAGCAGCCTAGAGCTCAGTAGAGGCTAACAAACACTGTAATGCTGGTGTAGTTTGTTCCCCTTCTTGTCCAGAAATAAGCTGTACCAGTATAAACATACATATACCAATATAATTGTTTCAAGGTACAAGTATAGTTAAAGCAATATAGCTTTTTGCATCAACAAATCTTCAGTAATAATGCTGAGAGGAGAAATTCTCATAGCTCCCAGTAATGTACCAACTCTGCTTGCTGAATAGATTGTGTTATGTAGCTTCTCCTAGGCTGTTCTGTATCTCAATTAAATATCCTATTATGAGTGATCTAATTCTGGTTGGTCTTATATTGATAGGGATGTAACCATCAGAAAAGCCAATGTAACATCCTTACCAGGAAAAGAGCAGAAAATGTCTTTGTTCTATGGACTTGAGCCTAGAATGTGCTAAGCTATCTGGTCCTGTTGCAACAGGATGTGAAAACTTGCACTTAGATTTAAGTATGTCCATTATCCTGTCAATTTCCATGGGCTTAAAATTAAGCATGAGCTTTCCCGGATGAGGATATTCAATACTTTGCAGGGTTGAACCCCCTGACACTATCTCTTCTTTAGTTCTGCAGATTTCTAAACAGGAGTTAAATGCTACTTACTCAGACTCGCCCACAATGGCAATTGAAGAGCAACAGGTGGCCTAGCTACTGGAGCCAGTGGAACCTGTAGGAGTCATGTTATGAGTGGTGGAGAGTGGAAGGAGGAGCTGTCTACAAAGATAACTTCTGCTTCTGCAGATACCAGCGTGGTTTTTACTGGTTCCTCAAGTATGGAAGCACTTACGCCCCACTCTCCCTGTCATATGAGTTTCGGGGAGTCGCAAAACCTGATACTTAGTACATGACTCTGGAAGGAGAACCTCAGGTAGTGTTCATGCCCTCCCTTTCTGTGGCATTCTTTGTGCGATGGGTGGTGTGGCCCACTATATCTAGATACAGTCCCATTTACAGCATTGCTTGGGCCATGCATGCATATGTCTGCAAATCAGAAAAATCAAAATAAATAACCAAAGTATTTTGTTTCATGGAATCCTGCAGTTTAGTTCACAAGTGCCTTTTTGTTTTATGTTTTCAATGAATATGAAATATGGTTTGTGCATTCCTTACTGCTGATCTAAAATAAAATCTCTCTTGGAAATTAAAAAATATGACCTCTATTTCAGAGAAATGGGAAACATGTCAGATATTTCCTTAAACTAGCTCAAACCCATTGCATATTTTTTAAGGCTACAATCTCATCCTTTAGTTTGGTTTTATTTATTTGACTATTCATCTGATACTTTTGTTAAGTCTTGTAGTGTTCAGGAAATAAAGAAGGAACGTATTATTTTAGAAAAATAATTTCATCTTAATGATAGGTTATTAATGACATCCATGTATTCTGATGCCAGTGTAGCATCTGTGATATAACTTAATTTTCTATTTACCTATATTTAATACAATGCTATGTTTCTCTTCTCTGCAGTTCTTTTGCTGTCTTTGCTATGTGCCACAGTGTTGCACTGTTGTTGTTTTTTTCCCCAAGAAAAAAATAAAAAGCAAATGGAGAACTTGCTATTTAGACTGAAGAAAGCATCTATTTCTACCAAGAAATAGCTGAAAGAGTTGATTAATACTGAACTGATTTTATCTTTTAGTACTGAAAACTTGAGTAGACTTTTATTTGTTGGCAAGGGAGATTTTAGATTTTGCTTCTTTTATTGAAGTGTCACATGTAAGAATTGGTTATAATTATCAGCAGCAACTGCACAATAAAAAACATCATTTGTAGCCTAAGGGAAGTGTGTACAAAAAAGAGCTGAGTTGTTCTCAAATGTGCTTTCAGTTTAGAATATAGTAAAACAAGAGGGGGGAAAAACACCTTTTGGTATTAATCAATTTTAAAAAATTTACTGTAGGTCAGATTCTGCCATCTTTATTTACATGAAGTAATACTTGAAGCCCTGGCAGACGTGATATCTGTTCCATGTTACATGCCAATGTTGCACGCAACAAATTGTAATATGCCAACTGGCCACCTGTTAAAATTGTTATGGGAATACATCCATTCAATGAGCAACTTCTCTGGCTGTTCTGCCATTTTTATCCAGGGACCATCTGGTTTAACATCTGGCATGTTACAGTTTGCTGCATGATACTCGCATGTAACATGAAACAAATTTAATGTCTGACCTAACATGCTCTCTCTGGCTCCTGGCATGGCAGAGTACAATTTTCAAAAATTGTACTTGAAAACATGAAAAAGAAATACATAGGAAATATTTTAGATCATATAGTTCAGGGATAGCTATGTGACCTGAATGCCACAAGTGGCACAGGTGGCCTCTGTGTGTGACACACAGCAGCAGATCAGGGAGGGGACAAGCAGCACAGCAACAGATAGGAAGCAGAAGGCAGAGCAGCAGATCAAGTAGGGCACACATGGCAGGTTGGCACCCAATGATAAAAAATATTAGTATAATTTTTACTTACTTAATTCTCCCTATGAATTACCTGACTAAACCAACATTAACATATGTACAGGTAATACCATATATGATAATTTTATTCATTATGAGGAGAGCAGCTGCCTCTTCATTTTGCTGCATAGATGAAATATGCCAGTTAACCTCTTCATGTAAGAGATCAACTTAACGTTATGAGTCTTCATGGAACCTTGGCAAAGAAAGTAGTGCCTTGATCCCTGGTGTTACCGCAGTGCAAATGACAATAATAATACCCAAATATCTGTGATAGGGGTGCACTGATAAAGATTTTTTTGACTGATACTGATGGGCAATTATTAACCAGCCATATCCGTTAATATTGATCGGATATATATAGCTGATATGTGACCCAGCAGCTTGG
>NW_005842126.1:1278439-1279226 GCF_000455745.1 Alligator sinensis | reverse complement strand
CTGCTGATAAGTCTGTGGGGGGGAAGGTGTGTGGGGGAGGGAAGGAGCATAGCGGGTGCAGATCAAGGCTCCCACAGTGAGGGATTGAGTGGGGCTGGGGCAGGGGCTGCGGCTGCCCACCCAGGGTGGTGAATGCAACCCCACAGGCAGCTCACCCAGAGGGCGTGGGGAGGGGGGGTGTTCCCTGCTGCTGTGTGCATCCCCAGGGGATACAAGGGCATGTTCCCCCTGGATTTGTGGATGGGGCATAGGCAGGCTGCCCACTGTGGGTTTGGGGCCGGGGGCTGTACCAGCCTCTTCCTGGAGAGGGGGCTGGGCCAGGGCTGCACTCAGGGTGAGCGGGGGTGGGACAGGCAGCAGTGGATCTGGGAGGCTGGTTACAGGGGTGCTTTGGGGAATTTTGGGGTGGCCATAGGCTACCCCATAGCTCCCCATCCCAGTGCCACTGTTGCCTGCCCTGAGTGCAGCTCTGGCCCAGCTCCCCTGCTGGGAAGAGGCCGGTGCAACCTCAAGCCCCAAGCATCCTGCCCTTGTCCCGTGCACAAATCCAGGGGGCACATGCCCCCATGCCTCCCCCAAGGGTACTCACAGTGGCAGGGAGTGGCCCCTCCCTCCCCATCTTCTGCACCTCCCAGATGAGCAGCCCACAGCTTCATCCTGCTCCTGGGGTCACATCCACTGCCCCGGCTGGGCAGCACCTGCCCTTGCCTCTGCCACACTCCCTTCCTCATTGTGGGGACCTCGATCTGCTTCCCCCATGCCCCTTTCCTTCCCCATTCTCCTTCCC
>NW_005842126.1:1267879-1278243 GCF_000455745.1 Alligator sinensis | reverse complement strand
GGACCTGCGTACTCGACGGCAAAATTGGAAGCGGACTGGAAGCACTTCCAGTCCACTTCTGGGTCTGCCAGGGAGAGTGCTGGGAGGTCCCCCGCGCCCCCAGCTCAGTGATCAGCTGCGAGGGGACCCTGGGTGCTCCCCCCAGACCCAGGAGCTACCAGTCATCAAGCCAGGGAGGCACAGGGGGGCCCTCTCAGTGTGCTCCCTGGCAGACCCAAAAGTGGCCAGAAGTGTTATTGGTCCACTTCTGGGTATGCTGCCGAGCATGCTGGGGAGCCCCCCACACTCCTGTGGGATGCTCCATCCGCCCCAGCATTGCAGCATTGACGAGCCACCTGGTACCTTGAAGTATGTGGAAAAAACACTTAAGGCTGTGTCTACGGCCGAATCTTTCCGAATCTCTCTGAATCCATTTGGAGGGTTCCTGTACACTTCGGAGAGATTAAAGGGTTCCTCATTTGATTCAGATTTGGAGATTCAGCCACTGAATTGGGCTGAATCTCCACCGAGTCGAATCAGACACTGAAGCTTGGCACAGCCCTGCTGCTCAGCTGCATGCTGCGCCTGCATGCATGCATGTGGTATTTATTGGTGACATTATCAGTTACCGTCAAAAAAAGCTGATTGCTGATGTTAATTTTCCTTTTATCCTTTTTACCGATCCAATATGGACCGATATATTGGTGCACCTCTAGTTTGTGATAATTTTTTAGGTACTTTATAGAAAGACTGAAACAAGATCTTCAATCCTACCAACTCATCTTCTCTAAGATGAGTTCTCAACCACATTATTATTGCGAAGACCCTCTATAGCTTTGAATACTTTTAGCAATTCTTTTCTGGACCTTCTCCAAAGTTTGTGGAGTGTAATGGCTCCTTAGGAGCTATGATGATTTGTCACATCAATGATCTCTAGGTTAAGGGTCTGTAACAGTATGCATTGATTCAGTAGACAGAGACTTTATAGCCCATCATGTCAATGAACCGTGGGTTATAAGGGTATCATATGTTTCACTGTGATCTCTCTATTCTTTCAAACTACTGTTAAGTAAACAAAGAAGCTACCACATGCAAAATGTGTTTTAAACAAATTTTGATGATCTGACTTAAAATTTGCACTAACAAAGGCAAATGGAGGAACTGTTGTTCTGCCCTAATGTAGCATCTTGTGCCTTTCATTGCAGCATTGCATGAGATATACAGTGATTTCTTTGGAGTCCTTCAGCGTTCTCCATGATGTGATGTAAGACTGGTGTGAAAGCCTTAATGTTGAATGTGGGTTTAAGTAAGCCTCTTTGTGTTACTGTAATATGGGCTTTGTGTGTTAATTTTGTAACAGTGTAATCAAGAAAGTGCTGGCATTCAGAGCCAGCAAGTACCTAGTGCTCACTTCACCCCCTGACCATAATGAATGTAAAATGCTAGTAGTAATAGATAGATTGAAATGAAAAACCCCTTCATCTTGGCATGTGAGAGATTTGCAATCACATTTTGATTCTCAGAGTGCTGCTTGATTGGAGATTAATGCGTGGGTGGATTGACCTTTCTTGCAAGAGCTGTTGTTTTTGCACTAAACGTGTGAAAAACAAATTTCAAATAGATGGCCTATTGCACTTTTCTTGGGATTCATATTATCACCCCTTTAGGTTTCTCAGTAGTAATGGCACTTATTAAACTCATCAGGGCTTTTATTCCTTTTCTTTTCTTGTGTGGGGGTGGATTTTACTACTGACAGCAAGGTCAGCTTATTCTCATTCCCTGGGCTGTCACAGAACGTGACATTGCTTGATTGACTTGGTTTGTTTTTGGACCGATAATTTTGTGCTTTGCACAGCAAATGAAAGCCGCCTCTTTATTTTTTAAGAAGGCTATTCATATTTCCCTAAAGAAATAACTTTTGTGTTGTGTTTGCTGTATGGATGTGTATATATAAATAAGAAACATTTTCCTCTGTTACTAATAAAAACCGAGATCATTAAAATTGAGGGGATTTTAAAACTCTGATTCACTTTTTCCTGTTTGCCAAATTGTTCTCTCCTGTTTAAAAAAGTTTGTGTAAAATTATAGACAGCTCCCCCCAAAGTTTTGCTTGTTTTTCCATTCTCCAGCTACCAAGCTCACACAGATGCACGCACAATTTGTGAATAAGCTCATACGTTGGCTGCAGAAAGAAGTTATTAGCAAAATTCTAAGATTCACCATTGCATTTCCACAATCTTGAGTGGGAGCTTTCCCCAGTTGCCCTTGATCCCAGTAAGCAGTTATGGCTAGGAGGATAGATGCTAAAAATGGAAATAAAGACTGTTCTCTCTTTCTGTGCTAGCTTTATGAATATGGATAGGATGAGAACCATTACATTATTGTGTACAACATTCTCTACCCCATTTTTAATTTTATTTTAATTTAGAGCCATTCAAAATGTTCTTACAGAGCTCTGAGCAGTAGTTTGAAATCACAGCTCACATACAAATTTCAGTCACTTTACCTTATTACCAATAGGCACCTAACTTATGGTCTGATATTCATGATGATTCTGGGACAAAGCGGGTCTAACAGAACTTTTAGTGTCCTGTCTTCTGGGCTCAGGACAGATATTCAAAAAGCCTGAGCCTTAATTGATTCAGTCTTTGCAGGTTAGTCTAACCTGGCTAGGCTAAACCTGTTTGTAAGTGCACAGACATCCCCTCTGCACTGAAAAAATAGAGGCACATGCCTGTAGTGGCTCAGTCTAGAAGCCTGGGGGTGCTAGAGCATCCCTCCCTTCCCTTCCACAGTGATGAGCTGAGGGGGCATGGCCAGGGCCTGGCATGACACTCTGATTAGGGAGGGATTTTCTCCCTCCTCCCCCCACCCCCCCATCTTCTAATTAGTCCAGCAGGGAATTGATAACACAGTGTTTATCACCCCTAACTCAGTGTTTATCAGCCCATTAAGAAAACAACAGAGGGACATTACCAGCTACCTGGTGATTCTGCCTCTGTCCTGTCTGCCACAGCACAGACCATAGCCAGCATGTGGTCTGTTAGGTAATGCTGAGAGGTGTCTGTGTAAGGCAGAGGGGATGGGGAATCCCTGCTTACTGGGGAGAGGAGGATCAGGGGAAAGCCAGGCAGATGTCTGCAGTCTCTGCCAAGCTCCAGCCAGGGAGCAGAGGGAAGGGGCCAGCTCTGCTCTGGAGCAGAGAGCCCTGCCTATCCCAGAGAGCATGCAGGGATGCTGGGGGAGTATGGTTTAACTTAAACCAATAAGGGGTCTGGGACAGACATTGCATAAATTGGTTTGAACCAAATCAGTTAAGTCTGATACTACATTCAACCAGGCTTAACTCAAACCAGTTTCAGCCATTTTCAAACTGGTTTACGTTCATTGAACAGCTGTTCTGTTACAGGTTTAAACCAGTTTCTGATTACTTAAACCGGTTCATGTGTGATATCAGTCCCTAGCCCTGAAAAACAGGTGGTACTCATACCAATGTGTCAAACCCAGATGTGTATTCCATGAAAAGTTTGTATCACAAGAATGTTTGGCAGAACTTTATTTGGGAATTGACTGTTCTGTCTCTGTCTCTACAGGGGACAGGAAATGAAGCAATGGGCAGAAATTGCACAAAGTGGGATTTAGGTAGGATTTTAGGAAGAACTTTCTAATTATGAAGTGGTTAAGTATGGGAATGCCCAGATCACCTGAGAGATTGTGAAATATCTGCCATTTGAAGTTTTTATTTGCAGGTTAGAAAAATGTTTGTCTTGAGTAGTACAGATAATCCTGACTTCAGTAGGAAGATGGATTAGTTGATTTCCTGAGGTCCCTTCAAACTCATTTTTTATGATTCTGTGTCATTGATAAATGAGATCTTGCCCACATTAAAAATCTATATCTGTAGTCCAGATTTCCTAGAACAATAAGCAGTTATTGTAAATCTACAAGTCACAGCCTTTCTTTGTGTCTTTTGCTTGGAGTAGATTATTATTATTATCACTAATTTTATTGCATGCTGTGAAGTAGGAATGTGGCTGTTGTGTTTTCTGCAGACACTGGTCGTTGAGACATGTAGTTAGCTGGTTCTTTGCATTTTCCCCACTGTATCAGTATACAGTAAAAGCCACGTTAACCAGCACTTCATTAACCGGCATGCTCTATTAACTGGCATGCTGGTTGATGCCGGTCAACATGGCAAAAGTGAAACTGGAAGTGGGACTTCCAGTTTTGTCGAATCCCACAGCCCGGGGTAAAGCAGCCTGTGTGGAGCTCCCTCCCCCGCCCCTGGCACACTGACACCAGGGGAGGGGTGGCACGGTTAATCTGAGATGTGGACGTGGCAGGAGGAGCGTCTTTGCCCAACCAGGCAAAGATGCCTCTCAGATAATCGGCACATATGGTTATCTGGCACCCCACCATTTCCCATGGGTGCTGGATAACAGAGCTTTTGCTGTAGTATTGTTGAGCATAGTCTGGCATAGAAGAACAGTTTTCAGTAGTTAGTGTCCTTTAATAATCCAAGTGATTATTTGAAAAAACGTATCAAATTATCTGACAGCACTGTGTTTTTGTGTTGAACTTGTATTAAATACACGTGCATGTCAGGTTTGTTTTCTGACTGAAATGTTTAGTCACTTATAGTAAAATGACTGAACATTTCATGTGTTTAGCATGTCTGTCTTATTATCTTGCCTTGTTTTCATCACATGAATTGACTACTCCTGCTTATTTGGGACTTTTTCACTGGCACACGAAGAATTCTCAGATTTTACATCCTTTCTGTGGTACCTTTTGTAATTATTTGTCAGATTCCTTATGTTATGACTCCTTTACACAAAGATAGGAGGACTGAACGTTTGGGCAATACTCCAGGTATAAGGAAACTTTCAGGATCTGGAAAGGGCAATGATTCAACTAGGGTTCTGTGAGATCCTACACAGGGTATCGGGTAAAACTAACCTTGTTATGTGTGCAAACACCTACACAAGATTCACAAGATAAACCCAGAAATTTCAAAGAGGAATCCATAGTGTCACAAACATTTTGCCTTATTGTGGTCTTTGAGTTCTTTGCAACAAATTTGCTGTATTATGTTTCTGTAGTCAAAATAAGTGAAAGCTCAGAGCTGGCATTTTCCAAGGAGTGACATAAGAGGCTAGCTGAGGGACAGGAAGGATGGAATGATGTGCTGCTGGCTTAGGGGAGAACTGCCAAATGGTCCAAATGTGAGACATATGTCTTCGTCAGGGATTACCTCTTCTTTATGTGTGATAATCAAGGGATCCTGGTTTCCCCTGATTAAAAAATCACAAATTCTCTGATAAAACCCCCCAAATCCATGATTAAAGTGAAAGGGTACTCACTCCCCCACCACAGCCTCCTGGCCCTGCTTGTGCTCCTCACTCCCCCACCCAATACCCCCGACAGCCTTGCCAGAGGGGGCCCAGCTGCCAGGGCCAGGGAGCTGGGTCCACACCCCGGACTGCTGCAGCAGAGCGGAGCCTGGCTCCCCTACCCCACTGCTGCCTGCCTGCTGTGGGCTCAGGTTGGGGGGGGGGTGGGGGTGGCTCCCTGCTGCTGTGCGCACTCCTAGGAGGGGAGGGGGACCTGTGCCCCCCCAGATCTGTGTGTGGGGCAGGGGTGGGTGCAGGCTGCTCATTGTGGGCTCAGGCTGCTGTCCTCTCCCACGGGCTCCATAGTTCAGCGGGTGTGACCCAGCGCTGCAGGACAGAGTGGGGCCATGTGGGGAAAGCTGCTTGCTGCTGCAAGTTCTGCGCTGCCCTGGCAAGGCATCCCTTGCTTCCACAGAAGCAGTGAGAGGCACAATTGCACCACTGTCCCTGCTGCTGCTGTGTGAGCAAAGGATGCCTTGCTAGGGCAATGTGGAGCTTGCTGTGGTAAGCAGCTTCCCTGTGTGGCTGTGCTCTGCATTGCAGCACCTGTTTGCATCTGCTGGGCTGTGGAGGCCCCAGGGAAGGGCACAGGGTGGGGAGCCCGAGCCCACCCATGCCCTGAGCACAGACCTGGGTGGGCATGGCTCCCCTCTGCCCCCCCCCAGGAGTGCACACAGTGGTGGGGATTCAGACCCCCCAGGATGAGATGTCCACCCCCAGGATGAGATGTCCATGGTCCTGTCCTTTTTCAAATATATTGGGAGGATGAAGAAGGCGCCGGGTAATGTGGGGCCCCTGCAGGATATGCTGGGCAATCTGGTGGTTGCGTCAGAGGATAAAGCGGACCTCTTTAACCAATTCTTCACCTCCGTTTTCTTGTGCAGGGACCGGGACTTCCCTGCTGTGATAGAAGCCGGACACGAGGGGATCGCCTTCAGACCTCAGGTTGGGGAGGACCGGGTTAGAGAGCTTCTGGAGGGGCTGGACGCGTTCAAGTCAGCGGGTCCGGATGCTCTCCACCCCAGGGTGCTGAGGGAGCTGGCTGGGGTTATTGCAGGGCCCCTGGCACGGCTCTACGAGCGATCGTGGTGCTTGGGCCAGGTGCCAGACGATTGGAAGGTAGCTAATGTGGTCCCCATCTTCAAAAAAGGGAAAAGGGAGGACCCGGGCAATTATAGGCCCGTCAGTCTTACCTCAATCCTGGGGAAGCTCTTTGAGAAGATCATCAAGGAGCACATTTGTGATGGGCCGGCATCCGAGATGATGCTCAGGGGCAATCAGCATGGATTTATTAGGGGGAGATCATGTCAGACCAACCTGATTGCCTTTTATGATCAGGTCACAAAGGCCATGGATGCAGGTGTCGCGGTGGATGTAGTCTTTCTGGACTTCAGCAAGGCCTTTGACACCGTCTCTCACCCCATCCTAATTAATAAACTAGGCGACTGTGGCATAGATGCCTACACGGTCAGATGGATTGCAGATTGGCTGAAGGGTCGCACTCAGAGGGTGGTGGTGGATGGATCATACTCGACTTGGGGGGAGGTGGGTAGTGGAGTCCCCCAGGGCTCGGTCCTGGGGCCTGCGCTGTTCAATTTCTTCATCAGCGATCTTGATGTTGGGGTGGAAAGCAACCTGTTTAAATTCGCTGATGACACCAAAATTTGGGGGGAGGTGAGCACGCTAGCAGGGAGAGAGAGATTGCAGAAGGATCTGGATAGGTTACAGGGGTGGGCAAACAGGAACAGGATGTGTTTCAATACGGACAAGTGCAGGGTGCTGCACTTGGGTAGTAGGAACCAGCAGCACACTTATACGATGGGGAGCTCCCTACTTGAGAGCACGGAGGCGGAAAGGGATCTTGGTGTCATTATTGACTCCAAGATGAACATGGGCCGACAATGCGAGGTCATGGTTGGCAGGGCTAACCGGACCTTGTCGTGCATCCACAGGTGCATCTCGAGTAGAGCCAGGGAGGTGATCCTCCCCCTCTATGCGACGCTGGTCAGGCCGCAGCTGGAGTATTGTGTCCAGTTCTGTGCGCCCCATTTCAGGAGGGATGTGGACAACATGGAGAGGGTCCAGAGGAGGGCCACCCGCATGATCCGGGGACAACAGGGCAGACCCTACAGTGAGAGACTGCGGGACTTGAACCTATTCAGCCTCCACAAGAGAAGGCTGAGGGGGGACCTGGTGACCGTCTATAAACTCACTAGGGGGAACCAGAAGGGTTTGGGGGAGACGCTGTTTCCCCTAGCCCCTGCTGGCATAACAAGGAATAATGGGCACAAGTTGATGGAGAGGAGGTACAGATTGGACATCCGAAAAAACTACTTCACAGTTAGGGCGGCTAGGAGCTGGAACCAACTTCCAAGGGAGGTGGTGCTGGCCCCTACCCTGGGGATCTTTAAGAAGAGGCTGGATACCTACCTGGCTGGACTCATTTGAGTCCCGTTTTTTGTTTAGGGTTCTTTTGTTGTTCTCCCGCCCTGGCGGGGGGTCGGGCTAGAAGATCTATTAGGTCCCTTCCGACCCTAAAACTATGAAACTATGAAACTGTCCCACTCCCTACTGGGGCCCTATGGCTGCACATTCTGGCCCCAGGCCCCAGCCTCCACGTACCACCTGGCTGGGCAGCAGCCCCAGCCCCAGTCCCAGTGCCATCCCTGCCGAACTCCCTCCTCCCTTCCCCGCATGTGGGCCTCAATCCCACCCCCTCACTTACCTGTGGAAGCTGCTTTCCAGGCTGTCCAGTGGCCATGTGCATATACGTGAGAGCAATTTGCAAAACTTAAAAATGTGTGGGTTTCTCCATTAAAATGAGAAATCTGCCTTTTCCTTGGGTAAAGGTGGAAATACGCATTTTTCTCCGCTTTCCTAAGGGAAACGGAAAAACTGGATCCCTAGTCTACCTGGGTCTTAAAAGGCACCAAGGATGGAGATTCCACAACCTCTCTGGCTAACCTCTTCCTGTGTTTTATTACTTTCCTACTGAGAGAGTTTTTCCTAATATCTAACCTAAACTTCTTTTGCTGCAACTTGAGACCATTGCTCCTCATTCTGTCATCTGCCACCACTGAGAACAGTCTAGCTCCATCCTTTTTGTAACAGCCCATCAGGTAGTTAAAGGCTGCTATTAAATCCCTCCTCAGTCATCTTTTATGCAGACTAAATAAGCCCAGTTCCCTCAGCCTCTCCTCATAAATCATGTGCCCTAGCCCCCTATGTTTGTTGCCCTCTGCTGGACTCTCTTCAACGTGTCTACATCCTTTCTGTAGTGTGGGGCCGAAACTGGACATGATGCTCAAAGTGACAAAATGATCATTAGCTTCTGTACAGCACATATACACATGCCTACTACAAAATATTAATTATAGTGATGATAAAAGAAAAATAAGACCAAAAATACAAAATATATGAACCACCAAAATGCACTGGCAAACTGCCTGCAAATGATAAAGGCTGTAAATATGTACTTGGAGCATTTCTGCAATAGGTATCTTGTTAGTAGGTCTTTGCATGGTGAGTGATCTCCTCCTTTGTTCTTGTCATTTCTTCCTTCATCCCAACCTTGCCTAGAGTATTGACTAACAGATTTGTCATCTCATAGCATTACATTTTGGCTAGTTTTATGAAGGAAACTCTCTTTTTCTCAGTGACGTGTCATTTGCCTGAAGAACACTGTACATGGGTAAAGAACAAATTTTTGAGTTACTCCCCACCGTGCAGACTTTTCAGTACTATAAATCCTGATAGAGGGTGATTTTGGAATTACTGCTATTAAATCTTTTTTTGTTAGCTATGCAAAAAGTTAGCTTG
This sequence comes from Alligator sinensis, assembly GCF_000455745.1. NCBI lineage: Eukaryota > Metazoa > Chordata > Crocodylia > Alligatoridae > Alligator > Alligator sinensis. Next base: position 1,269,052 of record NW_005842126.1, on the reverse strand, counting down.
CTTGTCTGGAACCAGTTCAGCCATATCAGTTATTTGGTATCTTATTGTTACCAGTAGAGGTTCAGGGCACTTTTTCCACAAGGCAAGAGGCCTCTAGACCTCAAGCCATTACAAGCATTCTTCCATCAAGTCACTGAATAGCTATATTCCAGCTATTAGGATGTCCACATTATGAGTCACCACAGGCAGGGTTCAGTGATGCAAGTGAAATACTAGATTTATGTGGGCTTGCTCATGGGCTTGCCTGCTTTTCTAACAAGTGAGAGCAGCTCTGAAAGACAATTCTTGTGTCTGGATGGTAATGATCGGTAAGAGGGCACACTGCTGTCTGTCATGGTTTTAAGTTACTGCTTTGCAATCAGGTAGCAAATTGACATCAGTTGAGAGTGATTTGGCAATAAGCAAGTCAGGGAAACATAAGTGAAGTGATCTAGCTAAGATCTTAACATTTCCGCAACCAGTCAGCTACTTATGAACACTTGAAACCTCCCTTTCTCCCATCATCCACTCCAAAAACTGATTGTCAAATACAGAAATGCATGCCTTCCCCAAAATAAATTATTAAAGTACTTAATTAAAGTTTTCAAATAATTTCACAAACATGCAACTCATCTATTGTCACAACACCTTGCTGAGGAAGGTGAAGTATTATCTCGTCCCATTTTACTTGCACAGAAACTAAAGGCAAAGATTTAAGGGTGCATTTGTACAGCACAAGGAGACATGCCATGTTGCTGCTCCTGTTTTGTGGAAGCAAGCTCTCTACCTATCTTAGCAAAGTGCTGAAAAGGCAGTGTTTATGACAAGCATGTCACACTGTACTGCTACAATTAGTAGGGGTGTGCAGAACAGGCCCTATTTGATTCGGATTTGGCCTGAATCAGGGACAGTGATTCGATTAATTGATTTGGATCACTGTCCCTGATTCGGTTCGGCCGAATTCAAATCTGAAGATTTGATGCTGATTCGGATAATCAGTGATTTGGACATAGACACAGCTTTAAGTTTTTTCTACCTACCTTGAGGTAGCAGGCATGGCTCATGATGGCTGTGATGCTGGGGTGCATGGAGCATCCCACAGGAGTGTGGGGGTGCCCTCCATGTGCTCAGCGGTGAACCCAGAAATGGACTGGAAGTATTTCCAGTCCACTTCTGTGTCTGCCAGGGAGCACG
>NW_005842126.1:1240537-1267848 GCF_000455745.1 Alligator sinensis | reverse complement strand
GGGGGCCCCCTCATGCCCCCCCGGCTGGGCAATCGGCTGCAGGGGCCCCCGGGTGCCCCCCCCCCCAGCCCCAGGAGGCACCAGTCATTGAGCTAGGGGAAGCGCAGGGGGGACCTGGTGTGCTCCCTGGTGGACCTGGAAGTGGACCCAAGGTGCTTTGGGTCCACTTCCAGGTCTGCTGCCAACCACACTGTGGAGCTCCCCGTGCTCCTGTGGGACACTCCATCTGCCCCACCACTGCAGCACTCACAGGCTGCCTGGTACCTAGAGGTATGCAGAAAAAACATTTAAAGCTGTGTCTATGTCTAAATCTCTGAATCTTTCCAAATTGATTCGGACGGTTCTGATTCAATTTGGAGAGATTAAAGGGTCCTCTGATTTGATTCAGATTCGGAGATTCAGCCACCAAATCTGGCTGGATCTCCGCTGAATCGAATCAGGGACCAAAGCTTCGCACAGCCAAGCAATTAGTTTGTAGATGAGCACACATGGAAGTGGATTTAGCATGTGTCTTAACACAGAACTGTCATGCACCCTATAAACATAGCCTAAAAGTTTAAGGGGCTCATCCAAGATTACAGAGGGACTGAGCATTATGACTGGGGAATTGGGGGGTGAGACTTAAATGTAGGAGGGGGTTGACAAGGTTGTAAGGGATATCAGAGTTTTTCTGGCATTCTGGGCCCAATCTTGCAATATACTGAGCACCCTCAATTCCCACAGGAGATGAGTGAGCAGACCTCAGGCAGGATCAGGCCCACCAGTATTTTAGTTTGTTTTAACCTTTTGGAAAATCCCATCAGAGGCACTCTTGATAGATAACTTCCTCCCCTTTGCTAGCGTTTTGCATATTAAACAGATACTGTTTGACTGGAGTGGAGAAAATAACCATCCCAGCATAAATGCAATGTGAATATTGTAGCGGGAAATCTGGCAGAGCCCTGGAAAGGATTCCATCTTCCCTCCTGCTTTTCCTTCCCCTTTTGCTACTGATGTTGTTCTTTAAAGGTAACTTCCCTGGCAGGTTGTCTGCATTCCAAGTGAAAAAAAGCCTCTGGAGAGAGGCAGCTTGCTTTGAGAGTGGTTCTCTGTGCAAGAATTGCTTTATTTCATAGGACTTCAACTTGCCTGCAGCTCATTTCTCCAAATGGGCACTTCTGTATTAAAAAAAAAACTGGGGTGGGAGGGGGGCACAAAAACTGCTACAACAGGGTGGGATCCTTGTTCCCTTGTTCCCTCCAGGAGAGATGTTTTGATGTCCATCTCTTTCCCTCCCCCTGTCTTTTTTCTTTAAGCAATCTTTTACTTTCTGCTTGCATAGCAGTATCTTTGATTCTTGGCTTTTTTCACTAAATTGGGAATTTGGCTCCATCCTGTCAGCAGGTAAATGGTCTTAAACCCTTCATGGTTTTGTCTGGGTAAAGCTGAGTTGAAAAGCATTACATATGTTCCAAGTTAAGAGAGGCAACTCTTTTTGCCGTGTTCAAGTGGGTCTTTTCTCCCTCCCCTTCTTCTATTAAGGACTCAGCCACAATGAAGCTTTAATCAGCTTCATTGATTTAAAGCTAATTTGCACTTGGCTTCAAGGCTAAGGTCTGCAGCACAAGTTGAAGACCTTTAAATCAGAAGTCAGAATGAAAAGCCTTAGGTATATCATATTGTCTGCTGTGGAAAAGAATGACAGCTTCTGAAGACTGCAAATTAACTATAGAAAAAGAGGCACAAAGCAGTGTTTTCTTCTGTGTTAATGTAACCTCAGCTTGCTGAGTTACACAAGCTTTGCTATCAACATTTCTGCTTCATCATGTAAATTAATAGAGTCTGCTGAATGCATTTCAGCTCTGTGATGTTTTTAGCACTCATTCTAGCTGGTTTCAGTTGGATTTAACCTAATTGCCAAACTGATTCCCATCAGTAATAACTTTTAACATTTATTTTTCCCAATGGGAAAAAAATTGTCTGTATTCTGCAATTAAGAAGGTGATGAAATATTCAGTGTATGCCTCTACTTGGACTAAATTCTTTTGTTAACTTTATCAGATAAACTATAAAATATTAACCAGCTTGTTGTCTGAGTATGTGCCAGCTGTATAATGTTTATCAGGTGTATTTTAATGTAACTTACAATTTTTTAACTTGATTTAACTAGGTACGGGATCATTTTATCCTCTCTTCTCAAAATCATTAAAAATCAATACTTTTGATGGCATATTAAGGGCAAAAGCGTGTTTGTAATTACTTAACAGCCTGATCAGTGCCCATAATAATGTGTCATTCTGACTAGCCCATAATAGCATTTAGCAGAAATAGTGCTCCACCTTCATCTGTAGTTTGATACTCCTTTGTGAGCGTGATCATTCTGGACAGCATTATATAGCTTTATGGGAAGCTTCAGGTCACTGTCAGGTTAGGATTGCTTAACTGTTTGTATATATTACCCATGTAAATATGTGTTGTGAATAAGAGCCTATGCACACATTTATAGATATCTGGGTGTGTTGTGTGCAAATACTTTTATGTATAGGTTGAAATATCTTTTTGGCCATTTATCTGCCCTCATTTAAATACATGCAAATGTATTTGAAGGTTTGCAGATGCCTCCCTCTGAATATTTGGCCTTTTTTGTCAGAATGGTTTAGAAATACAACACAAGCTCAGTTTTCAGAAAAGTTTTAGTCTTTCAAAGGTGTGTGCTTTTGGATAAGCAGAGGGACAACCCTAGTGCTCGTTACTAGTGGGAACAAATTGCAGTGCATCCATTAGAAACGTGACCACAAATCTAGTGTAGACACATGAGTTAAAATCTGGATTCTAGCATTATTTGTTAACTTATCTTTCTATCCTTCTGTTAGAAATTGAATTAACCCCATTTCCCCGATTTGCTATTTCATTCATTTTAGCAAGAATTGGGGTCAAACTTTTTGGAATTAAAAACAGTAACTAGCAGTCCTTGTAAACTGTTGGTGAATGATACATCAATAAGGAGAAAAAAATTGGCCAGCTAGGTGTGGAACGCTACTGGAGTGCTTCACACTGTCTACAGAGGTATCTGCAGCAGAGAGGCATAGAATTTCTCACTGCTACTGAACATTTACACCTGTCTGCTGGTTCTCTATAGAATATGTGCTGCTGTGGGGCATTAAAATGTTTTCTGTTGCCATGAGTTGAAGCCCTCAGGACATGTGAACAGCAGAGGAATAAGTATAATAAGAACTGTGTTATTTTGTTAGATTTGGGCAAGTATTTTAAATAATCTCCTTTTGCAAATTAAATAGGCCCCGTATGTTTGGTACATCTGATCATTGTAATATAGCTGGTCTGGAATTTTCTGATTTTTTTTTTTTTTTTTTTCTGTTAAAAATGCTGCTTTTTTGTCAAAATCAAAGATTTCCATGGGAAAAGTTGGCCTTGAAGAATGTCTTGATTTAAAATTATTTTGGGAAAAGGTTTTGAAGTTTTTGAAATGTAGCTTGACTTTTTTTTAAAGAAAGTATTCTGGTTTTACTTCTGAAATTAAAACAAATTCTAGTCAAAATAATTTTAAAACACTCAAAATAGAAATAAAATGTTTTGAATGTATCAAACCAGTTCTTCCCTCCATCCTCCTAGCTCCCAGATTTTTTGTTTGTATTTCTGAGATTTAAACTTTTCATGGTATTTCCAGAGAGCAGTGTCACATTTTCCTGTCTAAATCCACTTCGTGATTTACTTGACAGAGATGTAGCAAAGTTTAAAATACTTTACTCCTTTCCATAAGGAGTTTAGTTTGAGTAAAGTGTTCCTTTTTTCCAGAGCACTGTGTAAATGTATGATATATACCATGTGGGTCAAACTCATTGGGCTTCTCATAGGCCAGATATGGACTGGAGGGCTTCTTGCAGGCCAGATGACCTGTGAGTAGCAGTAGTAGCAATATTAATCCCTTTTGCTACCAGAGACACTGTTTCTGCACAGCTCTGGAAACCAGGGAGTTAAACCTCACCTTTTCTCCTGCTGCCAGTCTTAGTCACCCCCAGCAACTACCCCCCCCCCTCCCCCCCGCCTTTTGGTGGCAGGCAGGCAGGCCTGTGTGTGGGGGGGGAAGCAAGTGGTGTATTAACTCTCTGGGCTCTGGAGCCATGCCGAAACAGTGGGGATTAATGCTGCTGCCTCAGGCTGTCATGCCGATGAGTCCCGTGGGCCGATTCTGGTAGGTCCACTGAAGTACCATGCCCATTGCGTGAATAAAGGCAAAGGAGCAGCAGTTTAAAATATGTGTTCATCTGCTGTGGACTAAATCCTGCAAATACATCACAGGAGTCATTTTATTTCTTTAATTAGTCCCAGTATCTCTTGTGGTATATCTTCTGGGACAAAAGTGACTCTTACAGGTTGAATATTTTCACAATTTGGCTCCAAATGTAATGCTTATTTTTACTCTTTTGTACAATTATATTTAAGTACAAATCTAGTGCTCTGTGTCCTCTATGAAGCATCTAGTATGCTTTGGGGCACCATGAAATAATACATACCAGAAGATACAGTTTTGGTTAGCTGATTAATAGGTTTGTGGATACTAAAGCCATTTCATGGTCACTGTATATACATCATTTCCTGTGCATTGATTTACCCCTTGGGTCCACAGAGTCTCTGATGATGAGCACAGTATAAATCAGTGGACAGACAGATAAACCTCTAACCTCAGCAGCAAAACCCTTCCTAGACAGTCAGGACAGCTGCTCAATAACATCAGCTCTTGGGAGCAAGTTTGGCTGCTATCCCTTGATGAGCCACAGTGGTTTAATACAGTAAGTTATTGTTATATGGAGGAAGGAAATACTTTTGAAAAGTTGGCTAATAAGATTAGTGGGTGCCCATAATTTATTTTACAAATGATGTGAACTATGAGCAATACTTGTCAATACCTCACCTGAATCATTTAGCAAATACGAATAGGAATAAGCAGTAATTCCACATGTAAGAAGCAGTGACTATAAAACACTGTTTTTTTATTCTCAGATTTCTTGTTATATCTGTAGTAGATATTAGTCCTTTTTGTCAAATGTGTGCTTATTACAAATGGAAAAACCTGCTATTCACTATGTATTTAGTTCAACTACATTCAGTCCTTATGCCAATAGTAGCTCCTTGCTTTTAACAAGTGCCCTATTGGTACCATGATCAAGATTTGTATCAGTATAGTAAGTCTAGTGACTTACTATTTTTTATCGTCTCCCTTAGGTTGAATCTACATAGCTATTTTTTAAACTTGAAAGGCTTAATTACCTCTGTTCAGAGAAGCTCTTAAAAATGAAGCAGTTAATATTCAAAAGATAATTAGGGGCTAGCTCTTCAGCACAATCTTGAATTAGTGCTCAGATAGTAGAGTGGTGGGCACTTTCTAAATATTTAGGTAGCGACTTGATCTGGGTGATTTTATTCAGATAAAAGATAAATTTACCAAAAATAATGCAATTTTGAATACTTTGGAACTATTTATGAATTTGGGTCAAAATAATCAAATAGCATGTGTTTGTGGGGGGTAGGGGGGAATTCTAGGCTAGATTCACGGCAGTATGGACATGTATATTTGGAACCCTTTCCAAAGGGCAGCAGTGGGTTCATTATAATTGTTATGTGTGAACAAGCTGAGAATGATTCAAATGTAGCAAAACTGCTCCAACTTTAACACTACTTCATCTAGGTTTAAAGTTGGAATGATTTTGCTGCATTTCAATAGTTCTTATCTTGTTCACACATAACAATTAGAACATAACAGCTGCTGCCCTTTTTGCCCTGGCAGATGTTAGCTGTAAGGTGTGATTAACTAGTTAATCATGTCTTAAGTAGTAACCCAGCTACACGTTCATGCAGTTAATGGCACAATAAAACAGGGAATAAGCCACAAAGTTATTACACAAAACCCTTGACTTTGATGCATTTCTAGGGCTGGGAGAACCAGTCAGTTGACTGCCTTGCTATTTTTCAGTGTAGCAGGAGTTTTCCTCCTGCACTAGCAATATGGTGTAATTGGAATGTGATCCCTGATCCCACTAGTGTGCCTCCTGCCATGCATGTGCAGCATGGCAGGAGGGTGTGATCATTGGAATCACGGATCAAATGTCATCGTACTTTTAACTGAACATCTGTCAGGAGCCTTTGAAACATCCTTATTTTGAAAGTGTTCTAAATGTATGTGTCCACACCCAGTGATGAAGGTCAGTAGCACAGTAGTTTGGGAATTCCTTTTCTCCAACACCATAGTGATTAAGAATTTACCCTGTGTTGTCTGTCCTCTGTTTGAGGGGTTTTCAACACCCATCTCCTATGAGAGTACTTTAACCCAAATGCTGTAGGGATTTTAAGTCCATTATGTTATGCTTTTCTACTCTGCATGAGTAATTCAATATTGACTGGTTGAAGGGACTGGAACTTAAAGTATTCAAAGTCCTGGATGAGTGTCCTATGAACCTGGTGAAAAGAATCATTTTTTCTCTCTCTCTCTCTGTGTGAGAGTAAATATTTAAATATTTTATACACAGTGTATCAATTCCATCAGAGTGGACTGAGCTTTACCACAGCATACTCTGTGACATGGTTGGTAAGACACCCACCCAAACGATGCCATATCTTGGTTCAAATCCCTATTCTAAATCAAGTTGGGAAAGTGTTTTACATACCAGTCGGCAGAACCGTTCTCTCTCTGTCTCAGTGAGTACAACTCCAGCTCCAAGAGGATTCACTGAGAGCACCGTAGTTCAGACTATGCTGCTGTATGGCTATTGATGAAGACTGATAATTTCTAGTGTGTTGTTTCATGGAGTTAGTTATCATCATGACAGTGATGTTTTTGGTATTTATTGCATAGCCAGATTATAGTAACAGAAGCTACATTTTCAAAGGAGAGTGTCCTAATTCACTCCATCAGTAAGGGCTTGATACAGAGCCCATTGAAATCACTGGGAAGACTCCCATTTGGGTTGGTGGAGTTTGACTTAGGCTTTAAATCCCCAGGTGGTTTTTCCCCATACTGGACTGCCTGTGTATAGGTATTAATGTCTACATTTTTATAAGTCGTCCATTTTGTAAAGAGTCAATTTTTTGGCACAGTGTCGAGGATGGAATAGAAGCAGGTAACAGTATGGCATTTTATTGCTCTTAGAGCCAAGGGATTTACTCTATATTTGTCATATAGAGGCCAATGTACTTCATGCTCATTGATTCACCTTGCTGATAATTGCAGCATGCTCATAATAAATGAACTCACTGAAAAGTAATCCACCTGCATTGTATCTGCTGCTTATGAACAGATAGATTCATTGGTGTCAGTAAAGTTCAGATGGTACAATAGGGCAGTTTGAATAATAAAATGTTGTCAAACCTTTTATAACCTTAAATACAATAGCTTACTGGAGAAAGGATAATTTGTCTAAAGTCCCTAATTTTTGTGGGTTTTATTTTCTTGACTAGATATTTCCTGCTGGCTTGTTTCTTATTTTACGCAAAAAGAATACCGGGAAAGGTAGAGGAGAAACATGGATATAATGTATTCATTTCTTCTTTATCAGTCTATTTTATTCATCATGCAAAATGTTGTTTAACTTTTCATTTGAAATGCTTTCATGCTACTTTCTGCAGTCGTTCTCTGATAAGCACTCTACAGTTTCATAATTTGTAATTTCATTTAGGGAAAATATTATATTTCCTACCTTTCATGCTTTGTAAGGGGTCAGGTTTTCAAAGGGCTGTGGCTTGGGTACAGAGCAGCAAGGTGACTTCAACTGAGGTGTTTAAAAACAAGGTGCTTGGCTCCAGCAAGGTGCCTTCACTTACAATAATGTACTGTAGAAAATGATGGCCATGGCACTCTCCTGGGAGGTGGGACCTGTTTAAATTTCTTCGACTAGTCAGGGCCTATAACCAAAAGCTCCCACTTCTTGGAGGAGTGCCCTAACACTATGAATCTGTACCAATTTAGGCAGCATTGCTGTTGTGACCATGGCATGCAACCCCCCCACCAATATTTTTGAGGGAAAATGACTGTGGTTGCTGTATATTGTACTGGACTTAGTGCTGTTGGTATGTGTTAGGTCAGCGGTTCTCAATCTGGCTACCACCAGTGGTATGCAGACAGCCTGTCACTGGTACGCATTAACTGATTTATTATAATGACCTATATGACAAAAATTTGCTGGTGGTACTTAAGGTTTTAAATTGGTGGTGTGCAACCTGTCAGAGTTTGGGAACTGCTGTGTTAGGTTATGCCTCTGATCACTTAGACAGAGCTTAGGCACTTTTCTGCCTTCAATCTAGGTCATGACAGAGCTTAGGCAAGATCTGCATATCTATCTATTCAGATGGGGGTGCTTTTCCATATGTGTAGAACCCATGAATACCACGTGCCCCCGGAGGTTGGGGAGACACGGCAACTGCCTGCAGGCAGCGGCAGTGGTGTCAGTGGCTGGGGCATGGCGGCAGTGAGTGGGGAGCTCTTGCAGGCAGCCATGGTGGCATGTGTGGGGGGGAAGGTGTGGCAGTGAGCACCAGCTGGTGGTTGGCGGCCACCCGCAGATGCTGCCGGCAGCATCGGTGGCAGCCAGTGGAGATTGGGGACTGCCTGCAGACGCCTCGCGGAGTTGGGGGTGGGGGAGGGGTGGCAAGCAGAGACCGCCCACAGGCGCTGGCAGTGTTGGCAGTGCTTTTCGCAGGGAGTACACCGCCAGTCTCGGGGATGCACATGCACCTGTGTGCACCCTCTACGTGCCACCAATGGTAGAATCTGAAGTCTAGGAACTTTGTCGTCTAAAAGGTAGATGCTGAATTAATTTAATTGCCCAATGGGTTTTGTAGCTGCTTGACTGGAGAGTTTCTAGATAACTGTTTTGGACCTATGCGTTAAAATTCTTTCTAAATGCCACTTTAGGCATTTAGAATTGAGACAAATGAGTGACTTGTGAGTTGTCAGGGAAAGGGAAGTTTGTGCATCAGCTACTTAATCGTAACTGTATATGTGCCTGCACTTACCCTCTGGTAAGTGAAAATTGAACAGGTTTAAATTATCTTAGTTTAACTCTCACATGCTGCACAGCAAATGCAGATACACAAGCAGTTACATGAAGCATCTGATATGCAATAAAGCCCTGCCTCCTGTTTGTTTCCTATAGTTTGTTTGACTGTATCTAAAGGTGCCTTTCTGGATCTCACCCTACCTCACAGTTGAAAATGAGACTTAGGCTTCTGGCACACTTTTATTTAAAGGCACTGTGGGGGCTGAGTCGCAGACTCAGTGCTTGTGCCTTCTCCCATGCCACATATGCACGGCAGAAGGCACATCAAGACCATTAAAGAGGAGAGATGATCGTTAACACTTTCGGACAGAAGAACAATGAGCCATTAAGTGAACTAACTTCCTCAACTGCCTGAATAGTATTGCAGCAGCTGCTGCACTATGGAGCAGGAATCAAAGTAAGATGCTTCTATCTCAACCAGAAAATCAGCTTGCCCACTTAAAACACACACCCTAATTTTGGGGGGCCTGAGTTTGAGGGAAAGGTATGTGTTGTATGGGACAAAATACAGTAGATGGTCAAGTTGTCCTGCAGAATGAAATGTGAGTGAGAAGAGAAGAGAGTTTGCAGAGTGAAGAGCCTGACCAGAGGTGAATTTGTAGAAAAAAATAATCTTTTAGCATGGGAAAGACCTATCTGGAAAGAGAAAGGCCAGATTGAGATGGCCCAAAGGGAAAGTGGAGCTTTGGAGTGGAAAGAGAGAGCGCATGCAAAAGACATTTAGGTGTAGTGGTCCAGTAGCTGGAAATCTTTTCAGGCCCCTGCCCAAAACAACCCAGTGCTAGCTGGAGTCTGCATCCATATTGCTGCTGCTTCTTCCCACTACTCTATACTCTCACCTCCTGTCTCCAGTGAGGGTGCAATTGGAAGCTGCAAGAACGTAGGGCAGCTTCTTGCTGCCCAAGCCCAGTGTAGACAAAGGCCTTGGGTCTGTGGGCCAGATCCAGCCCCCAGGCTGCATGTTGCTGACTCCTGCATTACACTGTGTAAAGGAGAACTGTGCAGCTTCCTGCCTAAGTCTTGGATCATCACCCATTGATGGAAACCCAAAATATTTGCTTTCCCTTTAAGCCAGTGGTTTTCAAACTTCCTAAAGTCATGGAACTCTTTCATATCACTACTTCTGCCATGGAACCCTACCCCTGTCCTAAAGACTGATGCAGAGCCAGGCCACCTGGTGGTGCGCTGCCTCCCAGCCTACTCTGCCCTTCAGGAACCCCCAGTGACTCTGGGGTTCTGTGGAACACTGTTGGAAAACCACAGCATTAAGCTATCAAATGAAAGTTAGGTTTCCCTTCCCCCCCCCCCAACACTTCCTCAGACTTCAAAATATCAAGTAACCTATTGATTTAGGAAAGCATATGTTTTTTTGTTTTTTTTACTGCATTTTTAGTAACTTACCCTGAAAGAGAGAAGTGTCATGTTTGAATCAGTTTTTGTGACCTCTGGTCATTATCCATGAAGACTAAGCAACAATCTGTTTGCAAAATGTCATATAGCGACACGACACATCTTGTTTCGCAAAAAGAGCAGTAGAGAGCAGGGACAGAACTCTGAAATACGTTTAGGCTTTAAAATGCAAGAATCCGTAGATAATATGGGATTTTCTTGTAAGCAGTAAACTTATTTTATTTATAGTCCAATGAGAGATGTTTAGGAAGAACAGCACCTAGTGTCTTTTTGTGTTGCTTGTTTAATGGATTCTGTAAAAAAGTTGCATAAGAGGAGAAGGAGAATGAATGTTGGGAATTCCATTCCCAACTTGGTGACTGACTTGAACAGCAGTGTGGCCTATTAGGTAGAATAATGGACTGGGACGTAGGACTTGGGTTCTATTTGTGGTTCTGTTACTGGCTTACTGGATGATCCTGGACAAGTAATTTTTCCTCCTTGGGTTTTAGTCTTCTCATATGTGAAATGGGAATAATGATGCTAACCTTTTTAAAGCAATTTAAAGATGTGGACAAACAATATTTCAAGTGTATTAAGAGGATAGGAACTTGACACATATCTGCTTCTCTGTGGCATCTGGTGATATGTCAGATTTACCCTGTGGTAAATGAGAGCTGAACTATGATCATTTAGTCCTGTTCCATGGGGGGATTACTTTTAGCTTTCGCTTTCTGTGAGAAATATACTGTGGTAAATGAGTCCTTCTCATAGTGCAGTTCTGTTTGTAATATGACTCTCAAGATCAGATTAATGAAATACAAATGACAGGGGTGTTTTTGTGATCAGGAAACATGCCATATGAAAGCACACATGTATGTTGTATGAACCCTTAGTCTGAAAGCAGAATGCATGCTGTATAAATACTCTATGCATGTAGTATTGCGTATATTTTTGGCAACTATAATAGGAATACTGTCCCTGCAGTAAAACTGGAGAATCCCCATAATCTCAGGCAATTTAACTAAGCAAGATTTGAGAAATCTTCACTAAAAACACCTAGGATCACTGTGCCCCCACTTCACTTTTTCAGCTCTCCTATTTTTGTTCTTGTGCTAACATGACAGGCAGTTTGAATCAGAGTTCCTTCGGGAAGGTTCTCTCTTTCATCCTAGAGAGATGGGAAAGAGAGGTCATTTGTTCATGCATATGCATATTCTTTATTAATAGTAACTAATGACCTAATGCCCCTCCTTAAGGCTGTTGTTTTCATGAGGATATGTTAAATAAACCAGGCTGAGTGGCTTTGAGCTGGAGTAGAGTTGCTTTTTTGGTGTGTGTGGTGCAGGCTGTTCTGGATAGTTATTAGGAAGTACATTCTTGATTGCAAAAGCACAGCATACCTATATTAATTTCCTTTTTTTCTTGTATTATACCTGATAATAACAACTGGAATAGATCAGAGACAATTATGATACAGATAGAAACCAAATATAATTGTTTCAAAACTCAGGAAAAGCTTGGATCTGGAGCCAAACTTTATGGCTCAGTGGGCACATCTACATGAGACACTTTACTGCACAGCAGACTAATTTGCTGTGCAGGAAAGTGTCACTGTCTACACGGGTGCAGCAATTAGGGCACAGTAGATTAATTTACTGTGCTGCTAGATATTCCTTTCAGATACAAGTGGTATCGAGCAGCACAGTCCATTACTGCTTTTAAATGCACATGTAGACAGTGATGTAGGGGTTAATCATAGAAATCACAGAAATTAAAGGCTGGAAGGCACCTCAAAAGATTATCAAGTCCAACCTCCCTGCTCTGGGCAGGAATACTTCTGAGATCAAATGATCCCAGCAAGGTGTCTGTCCAGTCTCCTCATGAAGACTTCCAAGGTTGGAAGTCTGGACTGCACCACCTCCTTGGAAAGTCTGTTCCAGATTCTGGTCACCCTTATGATAAAGAAGTTTTTCCTTGCATCCAACCTGAAACCATCCTGTAACAGTTTAGGGCCATTGCTCCTTGTCCTCCCCTGGGGCACCCTAGGGTATTTGCATACATGCTTGCGCTGCAGTGCTGGGTTCAGCCTGGGGAAGAGAAGACTGACTGAGGGGGACTTGGTGGCCATCTATAAGTATGTAAACTAAAGCACATCAAAGGTGTTTTAGTTCAAAAGTGTACCGCTGCCATTTTGTCAGTGCTGACATTCATTTCGCCATTTATACAAATGTATGCAATGCAGTGCTGGGTGCGTCAGCTTGCATGCGGAGCAGACTTGATTAATCAAGTCTGCTCCGATGTGCTGGATCTCCAGCGCGTCTGAGCAGACAAACGTATGTGTATAAATACCTCTAGTGAACAGTTTTCTCTCAGCTCCTGATATTCACCCCTTACATACTTATAGATGGCCAAGTCCCCCCTCAGTCTTCTCTTCCCCAGGCTGAACAGTCCCAGATCCCTTAGTGTTTCCTCATAAGATGTGTCCTCCAGGCCCTTAATCATTCTTTTGCCTCTTCCCTGGACCCTTTCAAGATTCCCCACATCTTTTTTTGAAGTATGGCACCCAGACCTGGACACAGTACTCCAGGTTGGGTCTCACCAATGCCAAGTAGAGAGGAAGTATCACTTGCTTAGCCCTGTTCATGATGCATTGGCTAACGAATCCCAGTATGCTATTAGCTCTGTTGACTACAGTGTTGCACTGGTGGCTCATGTTCATCCTATGATTAACTATAACCCCAGGGCCAGGACATCACCTAATATATATTCATGTCACTGGTTACTTCTCCCCAGATGAAACACTCTGCATTTATCCTTATTGAGCTCCATTCAGTTCCACTCCACCCACCTTTCCAGCTTGTCTAGGTCCGCTTGGATCCAAATCCTATCCTGTATTAGTTTAATTCAATTCAATTAGTTCGGTTTTAGCTGGAGTATATTCAGCCACATTAATTGCACATGTAGTCCTTTTCTGACCTTTAGTTCTATATATTATTTTTTGTTGTTGTTAATTTTCCTAAACAACAGAGTGCAAAGGTGCTAATAGTAGGGTAAGACTTTCATAGCAGATTACTGATAATGCTTACATATGCATGAGAGACAAACTGATAATTTGAAAATATGATATAAATGACTTTCCTAACCTAATAAAATAGACAAGCAATGAGCATTATTTACCCCATTGACTTTCTTCAAGTTGTCAGGCCAGAGGAAAAAGATAGCATGGAAAAGGCAGCTAGCTCTTCTGCTGTTTTTTGCATGTTAAGTCATCTTACATAGCACAATCAAAGCTGTTGTGCAGGAACTTTAGGAAGATAGAACCTGCATATATGTATATGTAATGGTTATAGTAAGCCGCTAGAAACCCAAAGGTTCAGAATTCACCGTAAGGAAACTGTGACCAAATTGTTTGACCTTTTCAGTTGATCATCTCAGCTGTACAACTGAGTAGAAAGTAAGTTTTGCAACTGAGGGGGAGTGTCCTAGAAAAGCAGGTTATAGAGAAGTGCTTAGGGCTTTGTAGAAGTATTTCATGGGTGAAGTAAAAAAGTGACAAAATGTAGCTTTTAACTAACAGTAATAAAAAATAAGTTTATGCTGAAAAAGAGTTGGTAAAAATGTGTTTGGTGAAGGAGATTTAGGTTAAAGGGCAAATTTTACATGCTGTGGCCCATGTTCTTGAACTCTCAAGGAGCCTGTGTTGCTCTCAAGCACTTAGATTGCTTACATGGGTATGACTGGAAAGGAATATTGCTCTACCTTTAAGAGGAAATATTTCTCTTGTAATCACAGACAGGGTAATAAATCCTTGGATTGTAACAGATGAGCTAATTCTGCAGCTCTTACTAAGATTATCCAGAATATTTTTTACCTGAAAGTTCTGTATGTCTTATGGGCCTTGATGCTGTCTTTCATAGGGAAAACCTCTAGGAAGGAGCCCTGGGGCAGGATATCTCACTGATGGTCTATGGAGAAGCCTGTGTGCCCTGTTTCTGAACCATGTGAATTCTGCAGTTGACACTGGCCAATTACACAGAAGTCCTGTTGGTTTTGAACCTCAGCAGGGAATTCTTGGCTCCTTGGCTTGTGTAGCTGCAGAAGATTGTGACAGTGCTTCTGCCCCATTTACTGGATATGCAATTAAGGATTGAGCTATTTACCATCTAATTCAAGTTCAGTATCTTGACTGTTTCATAGTAGGTTTGCAAATATATAAATCAGTGCATCTCCATGGGTACACTCAAGACAGGAAACATTTTAACATGCAGCACTAGGATTTTGTGATGTAATCATGAGATTTTTAGGATATTGATTGGGCAGTCTCATTAGAGCCTATGGCAATTCCATTTTGTCCTGCTGAATAAAATTGAGGGACCTGGTTATGAGAAATGCTGATGTGTGACAATTTCCTACTTTATAGTTTGAAAAATAATTGAGAAATTACAGTGTCACTGTTGCAACTGCATGCTCAATCTTATTATTAAATGTACTGTATATTGTTGTGCCAGGAATATATATTTAACAAAGCATACAGCAGCTTTTAAAATGTTGCCAGTGTAGTAAAAAAAGAGGATTGATTTCTCTGACTTGGTACGTACAGTGCACTTAAATATTCATAGTCTCCAGCTTGCAGTACGGTAACTTAATAATAAAGTATTTTGAAGAGGGAATGATGCTGTGAAGCTTGTGATACCGCTAATGGATTTGAAGAGGATGCTAATGCAATGCAGAAGGAAGTGAATTGAGCTCTCGTGTGTAAAGGAGGATTATAAAATATAATTATGAAAAAGCAACAGTCATAGGCTTGAAGAAGTTCTGTTGAAGTGTGGCTGCTACAAACAACATGTTTTGTTGATGAGAAAGAAGACTTAGATGTGTATATGCTGCAGCAGCAATCTTTTCTAAGAAGTAACATGGCATGTATTATAGAAATAGCCATTTTGTGAACTATGAAGGGAAAATTAAATGGAGTATGACCGATATTGACAAAACCCATGCAGCTTTTCATTTGAAATAACAGTTGTCTACAGAAAGCTGAGCTTTCACATCAAGAACTGCATGAAGGCTTTTTGGGGGAAAAAATACTGCTTGATAAAACTGTCAAACTGAAAGCAAACTAGTTTAATTTTTTTAAAGACGCTAAAGGGAACCAAGAAAATTAAATAATTCATGGTATCCAGCTGGGTATGGGAGAAGGATCTGAGCATTTTTTAATATCACTCCTCGTTCAGAAGAATGAGAGGCTTGTTGTTATAAATGGTAAGCATCGTTGATTTGAATGTCATACATCAGCATTCTGGTGCGTGAATAATGCTGCTGAGTACTGATGACCTTGAGTATTCACCATTATCACACTCCCTGCTTCTGGCATCCCTTTGATATTCACACCCCAAGTGGTTTCCCTCCCTCAGCCCCACCCCCCTGATGAAATGATAGTTGTAGTCTCTTGCAAAGAAATGTGAACAGTCTGTTACTTGAGTATCAGTACTGAATGACTACATGTATACCTGTTCCAACTTGGCCAGGAATACCTGAGATAGAATACATATATGCCAAGGCTGTGCGAATCTGAATCGAATCAGAGGACCCTTTAATCTCTCTGAATCAAATTGGAACCCTCCGAATCAATTTGGAGAGATTCGGAAAGATTCGGAGATTCAGACATAGCAACAGCTTTAAATGTTTTTTCTACATACCACTAGGTAGCAGGGACTTGTGAGTGCTGCGATGCTGGGGCACATGGAGCGTCCCACAGAAGCACAGGGGGCTCCCCAGTGCGCTTGGCAGCAGACTCGGAAGTGGACCAGAAGCACTTCCGGTTCACTTCCAGGTCCATCAGGGAGCATGCTGGGAGCCCCCTGTGGCCAATTACCGAGTAGGAGGGGCATGGGGGCCCCCTGTGCGCTTCCCTGCAGACCCAGAAGTGGACTGGAAGTACTTCCGGTCTGCTTCCGGGTTTGCCACTGAACACATGGAGGGCCCCCACACACTCCTGTGGGACACTCTATGCACCCCAGCATTGCAGCGATCACAAGCCATGCAAGCTACCTCAACATATGTAGAAAAAACTTTTAAAGCTGTGTCTATGTCCGAATTACTGATTCTCTGAATCAGCATCGAATCTTCAGATTTGGAGTCGGTCGAATCGAATCAGGGACAGAGATCCGAATCAACGAATTGAATCACTGTTGCTGATTCGGGCCGAATCTGAATCAAATTAGGGCCTGCTTCACACACCTCCAATATATGCAACTGCATTGCCAGAATCAATGGACAGTGACAGTTAGTATGATTATTCTGTTTTTGATACTAAAGTATCCATTATTCTTGGATCTGCACCAGGACGGTTCCCTTGTTAACGGGAGATCAGCATTAGGCTGTAGCCTCGAACCTAAGGCCTTCTCTTGGCAATGCTGCCGCTCATCCGGGCCTGCCACCCCATTGGTAGTCACCCAGGTTGAAACCTCTGCTAGGGCCTAACCCTCTACCCACTTTGTCACCTGTCGGGGTGGGGTCAGCTGTCCCTCTGCTGTATAAACCCCTGGCCTGCAATGGGAAGTCCATGGGTAACAGGACTCAACCTTACCCTTGATTGCTTTGTTGTTCCCTCTGACTCATTCCTTAGCTCTGCTGTCTGCATGATCTCCCAGTTTCATGACTCAGCTCATTACTACACCTTATTCTTGGCTTGACCTCCTGGGTCCCTGACCTAGTTTGACCTTGGATTCTGCTCACTCATCCTGACTCTGGTCAGCACCTCAATCCACACGTCGCTCCAGACTGGAATGTTTCTTTTTCAGCATGATAATCAGCATCCCTGGGTGTCTGCAGATTATGTCTAAGGGGTCTGTGAAAGATCACTGTGATCAGTTAAAATTAAATGAATACCCACACTTACAACTCAAGGGGGTCTGCACCTCCATTTAAATTTTTTTAGGGGTTTGCAAATGGAAAAAGGTTGAAAACCACTGACCAATCATCCCACCTCACCCTCTAGTTCTGCATAGAACCTTTTCTGAATCTATGGGCTAGTACAAAACGGTGTCCTAAAAACAAGGCTCAGCAAGTGTTTGGGGCCTCATTTAGGGTCATCTGCTGCAAAGAACCAGCAGAACCACTCTTTATCCACTGCTGCAGTCTAGCATCTGCAGCACCAACCATCTGTTTCCATGAATGGCTTTGGCCAAATGGTCCACATTAGTCTGTTTCATTAGCTATATTTCTGGAGTCTCACACAGAACTTACTTGCTTGGGTTCATACACTTCTCCATAAGTAAGGACTCTTGGCTCATGCAGAAGAACCTCAACTAGTTCTTTTCTGTATCCAGGCAGTAATCACTTTTCTGCGCGCATGTGTATCTGACCTTTGAAATGCAAACATGTCTTGGCTTTCAAGAGTATGAAGTAATAGAGGCTGGGAAAAATAAATCTATTTAATACTTAGGCAAAAACCAAACAGGATCAAATATATAAAAATGGCATAAGCTTTTTTGAGTTGTCATCAAATTAGGATTTGTTACTAAAATGAATGAAGGAAAACAGATCAGTTTCCGTGCTTTCTTTTTGTTGAATGGCTAAGAATACTCATGGGTGCCATTAGAAGTTGTTTTCTAGGATTTGAGCTCCTCCATTAAAATATAAACTTTCTGGACATTTCTAGTCCCCATTAACTAATGAATTGTTTTTGGCACATTGACTCATACAAGTTGAATATAACTGTTACCTCAAAGCTTTTTGCGAAAACACTATGTCACTACAGATGCTTCTCTGTTATTGGAGAAACAGTCAGCAGTAACAGTGACATAGCTTCAATCATGGCATAATGCTGTTACTGAAGATACCAATACCGCTTTGCAAACGTGCCAACCTGCCTGGATTCATTAAGTCACATTTATAGGTGATATGTAAAGTGTTGAAAATTAGATCACTTTAAACTTGGACTTCCTTATACTCAAGTTACCTTGCAACTACGTTTACCTAGAGATATGGACATAATAGTTTTTCCCCCCTCTTTCTTTTAGTTCTGTTCTCTTCTTTTGCTTTTTTGGTTGGCAGGCAAATCCAAAAACTTGAAAAAAATCAGGTTGAACTGAAAGAAAAAGCCTTTATTAAAATGTTTCTGGAGCCAAAGGGCTGGGGAGGAGATTGGAGGGCAGGGAACCCTTTGTTTTGGCTTGAACCGAAATGTTTTATTTAACCATTTTGCATGTTTTAATTTTTTAATATAATATTAAAGGGCATTTTTAATAATTTAACATTGAAAACCTCAAATATTTCATTTTGATATTTTTAACTGGAATGATTTTCAATATTTTTCTAAAAAAAGCATTTTAAATTTCACCAATTTGACAAATATTACAGTGTAGACAAATTCTGCATTTTTTTTTGCCAGGAAAGGGTTAAAAAAATCATCCGACTCTACTTGTTACTCCACTACCATTATGTAAGAGTCTAGGTTGATTTAATTTACATTAAGTAGTCAAAATAAGGAGCTGAATTATCCTTAGTACTAACCAACTCTGCACATGCTGTATGCTTTTACCATGTGACCTCGTCTTCCAGATCTCTGGAATAATGCAGCATTGAGGTTGCAGTGGAATGAAGGAGCAACTGGAGCTACTCCAAGTGTTCCAACCATAGAAAATATCTCTTGTTACAATGTACACCTCTTTTTTTCCATTGTTTTAAAAAACTGTATAGGTATCAAAATTAGCTTCTTTTCTCAAGTGATTTAGTCTTTTTAAGTAATTCCAGGGTAGAAACTGAAGTTAACTATGGAAAGTGAGCCTTTAGATGTACTGTTGATAATATGATCCATTAGTTTTAGAAGACTGAACTAGTTAATATCAGACTTGAGAGATGCTTGCTTGAACAGCCTCAAATTGAGTGAAACTGTTAGGGTTCTATCTTTATTACTTTGGAGTTACGCCTTGAAAAGTGCGAATGAAGGATCATATTCATAAAAAAAATCTAGGCCATTTCTGCTCATTTCTTGCATTGCTTACACAAAGAAATTGAAGGAATGGCTTTCCAAGTGGAATTTTTAAGTAGATTTGCTGCCGTGCATATTGGAACACTTTCATTATAATATGCAAATAGGGTGAAGATTTGAAAATAGGGCTGAAAGCAGAAACAGCTGTCCTCCCTCACCTCCCATTTCGCTGTCAGATGTGGAGAATGTTCAGTATAGAAATACACACATTTATGAAAATTAGATTATAACATTTTTCATAAATGGAGGGAGCATAAATCCATGCAACTATGTGCTTTCTTCCTGTATATGTCGTTGTGATTATGACTTCATGATTGGGTAATTATAAGGTAATAATGAATATATATGGCATAAATTCTGTGGTGGATTTTTTTTTTCTTGTGCCAAATGCAAGCCTGCTCCACTCATACCGTCTAGAGTGAATACAAAGGTTGCATTCCCAGAATCTTTTTGTTCCTATCCCTCCATTGGCTACCCTTTGCTTCTACAGTATCAAAAATGCCTGTTTTTTGTTCTTCCTTCAGTTTGTGTTGAATCTTTTGAGACTTTCGCATCGTTTTAACATAAAGCATATCATTATTTTCTGAAGCAATTACTTTACTATACAATTCTTTTTTTTCTTTAATTTTATTTGGGTGGTTGGGCTATTTTGGGGGGAAATACCCCATTTATTTAATGCTGTGGATCAAAACCAAACTCCTCTTGAGTACGGTGATTTTCCATGGCAGGGATCACTGCGACTAGCACATCTGATCCAATCCACTTCACACAGTAGAAATAGTGTGTCTCTATAATGGTGTTTGTAGTCTGTGAGTCTCAGTGGTGCTGCTGCTGTTGTTTTGCCTTTGTTCAGCAAAGATCAGGATCCCTTTTTGAGATAAGAATTGACAGCATTAAACAGGACAAACATTTATGGGAAGGTAAGTGATGTACATAGACCTTTCTAGGATCCCAGCTTTTCTTCAGATTGCATCCTTTTGTTGTTGTTGGTTTGCATTCATTTTCAATCTTCATCCTTCTGTGGATTTCTTTTGGAAAATTAACTGGACAAAAGGGAATGGAAATAAGGCTTAGGAAGCTTTCAATAAGCTCTTTATCATATTTGAACTTCTCCTCCACCTTTTCCTAAACTTCCTGCTGCCATAGCTAAAATACTAGGCCTCGTGAGTGAATAATTTTGGTAGTGGTCTTGGTTTCTTTGAGAGTCCAAAGCAATTCAAAATGAAGTCAATGGGAGTCTTTCCTTTTGCCTTCAATGAGAGTTGAGTTGGGCCCATAAGGAACAAATTCCTGAATCCATAAATGAATTTTTTTGCTGAGTAATGTCTAGTGCTAGACACTTCACAAACTCCATAAGAGTGAGTAAATTTTTAGCAGTTTTTAAGTTGCAGGCCAGAAAATATGTTCACTGCTTCACTAGTCTTCTGCTTTGTCCAGGTTAGTTTTTGAGAGTCATATTTGAATTAAACTCTTCACAGGAGTATCCTCCTCCTGCCTTCTCAGCCTCTCCCACCAAAAAACAAGTTCTCCTTCACTTTCTTTGTGACCCTACTTTTTCATTTGAACATTGCTGGCTGGACACTTACTCTAGCTACCACTTTTTTATCATAATATATAATTTATTTTCCCTGCTATTGACTATTTATCTATCTTGCTTTGGTTCTTCTTTCCTTTGCTCTCCTACTTTTCCAGTCTCACTCTTGTTGAGGAAATAAAAAAAAACTTTATTTTTAATAGTCATCAAGGAGCTATCCTTGTCCTGGATTCATGTGATGCAGAATGAGTCTATTGAAAACAACATTGGGAAGAAATGCTGTATTTCCAGGGACAGAAGGTAAACTGCATAAGATTTGGGGCAGCTTTCAAAATCTAGAATAAAAATTGAACAACATAGGGTTGGGTTGGTTATACATCATGAGATCTAAGTAGGTTTGGAAAATGTTCTACAGAGCTGACAGATATTGTATGAATTTCTCATAACACTAAACCAGTGACATTTCATAAGGCTTAATGTGAGCACATTTTTGGTAGGGAAAACAAATGTCAAGATAAATTAATGGTATATCTATAAGATATAGACGCCTGTCTATTTGTACATCTGATTACCATGGGCAAGGCCCATCTGGCTAACTAGTTTCCTCTTTTTATGGGGGCTAATGGAGGAATGGAACAAATAATTCTTGGGACAAATAGTGAAAAAAAACAGGATAGGCGTGTCATATGGGCCAAAGGTTCAAAACATGAAAATAAGTGTGCCTGAGGGGGACACTAAGCAGAGCCCCCCAGGCCTCACCCACTGGTCCTCAAAGACATCCAAGGAGCTGGTGGACGCCACCCACTGGTGCTCTGACCAGAAACATGCACGGACAAGTGAGAGGAAAGCTGCCTTACAGTCTCCGGGCACCTTTCCAGCCAGAGCCTCCTTCCTGGTTAAGTACAGGGCCCACTTGGCCAGGGCCAGCAGGAAGTTGACCAGGAGGTCCTGGGACTTGGTGGAGCCGTGGATGGGGTGAAATTCAACCATAACCTCATGCTGCAGAGGCCTGAGCATAGCTTGTATAAATATCCTGGAACTAGCTTTAAATTGAATACTTCAGCTGCCATTAACAGTGCAGCAGAGGGAGGTGTACCACAGCTATACCACTGTCAGAATCCATGCTGGTTCAGTTGTGTCTACACCAGATACAGTTGTATTTTTGGCTGCAATGTAGACATACATTAAATTACAAGTTTCTTTCTTTTACTTGTATGTAATATCTCCCCTCTTTCATACTGGTATATCTGGGTTTAAAATAGCTTGGGTTTGAGTCAAGAAGCTGATTACAAAAGGCACAGACAGAAGCGCAGCTTCCTGGTCTAACTTACAGTGTTTAACAGAAAGCACCATGAGTTAGATGAACCCTCCCAACCCAGCAAACATTAGCTGTTGGGTTGGGAGGGTGAGGGATCAAGCTCCAATTTCGAACTGAACCAGTGAGAGAGGCTGCAGGCTCTGGTGCTGTCTCCAGCTCTGGTGCTGCCTCAGGATGGGAGAGGGGGAGAAGACATTGAGGGAGGTCCATTCTAGGGTTTGCCCACCCACACGGGAGTGGTGGGATGGGTGGATTGCCCTTCACTTGGGGGAACTCCAATCCCCACTTCTCCCCTCCAGCACAGCTGGGCAAACCCCAGAACAGACCTCCTTCCCCTGCCTTCTCCCACTCTCCTTCTGAGATAGCACTGGGGACGGGGCTGGGCTGCTTCAGCCCAGCCACTGGAGCAGATAAAAGTTAATGAAGACACGCCACTTTGGAGTGCCTTCATTTGAACCCTCATATAATGAAGGTTCATTTTTCACATGATCGGAGCTCTCTGTAACCGTGCTCTTCTGTTTGGGCAAGGCTATAGAATGCTTTTATGGGGCTGATCATGCAACGCACATAATGTTTGTCTGCTCCTAAAGTTGCTACGCCTTCAACTTAACCATTTTTTACTTCTGGTTTATTTGTTTCTGCTAGGGCCTGCACTAATATGTGACTTGTCTCTTGGGCTTTTGCTATACAGGTACTCTCTGCTTATTACCATGGTTACAAGTCTTGACTTGACTGTTTGGTCAAAGCAACTGGAAAATGCTACTAGGAATCCATGTGAATAAACAGGTTGTTCATTTAATCTCCAAAAAAGTGGGTTTTATTTTTGGAGTTGTAGATTTGGTTTGGCCATTTTTAAATGTTTTCTCTCTTTCTTGGTGTGTCTTCTCTTTTTCATGGTGGGGCTATTTTTTAACTAAGCAAATGTTCAAGGATATTTAAATGGAACTGTACATCATGCTCTGTTTGATTTTTAGGGAATGATATTGTCAGAACCCATTGTTCATATGCCTATAGTACAGTGGAAGATTCCATAGTTTGATACAGAAGGCAGTCTGTCAATCATTTTGTAAGTAGGTCATGTAAGTAGGTCACGAGTGGAAAACTCCAGAGCCCAGTGACTATATATTAATGACCTAGAAAAAGTTCCCGCCAATTTGTAGCTTTCTTTGCAGTGTGCATTTCTTCTTTGCAGCACAGAAATGCACGGTGCAAAGGAGTTCCCGCCAAACTTATGCAAATTTGTACCCCACTATTGGACTGTTCTAAATTATTCCTACCTAGCGGCTAGTGATTGGCTTGCTAGCCGTATAAGAGGCTTGAGCAGTTTCCGCCCAAGTTGGAGAGCTCCACACACATCTCGTGGAGAACTCCGAGTACACTGTGGAGCCTAGCAAACTCCACGCGTGTTTCAGAGCGAACTTAGCGGCCTGATAAACCACTAAGGACTCCCCGTCACCGACCCAAGGGGGCCTAGCACACCCCCACCGGAGACGCAAGACGACTGCCGGCCCGAACACCCCGAACACATCTGCAGACCGACCAATGAGCTTTGTAATTTCTGCCCGACCCAAGTTTGTAACCGTAACCGAAGCAAGCATCTGACCTGCACTGTACGAGCAGTGTAAGTAAACAACCTTTTGTTTAACCAAAATGCTTGAGTACCTGATTCCACTCCAAGCGTCACAAGTACCCGCCCGCCAACTAGGGCTCCTAAAGCCCCGAACCCCGCGCCGCGGCTCTCGGCGGCGACAGATATCAATTAAAAAATATGGCAGCTCTCTCTCATGTATCCCTTACTGTCAGTATTTGTCATGTGTCACTTACTCTCTTTTCCCAGGAAACTTAACCTAGAACATCTGCATTATGGAGAGACTGCTGGCAAGTCTACAGTTGGATCTGTGTTGTGATTTCCACTTAGAGCAGGGCTGATTTATGTTTTAATGATAGAATTTTGTCTTTGAATTTGGTAAAGTCAAGAGACCTAGTCAAGGGACATTTGCTAACTCTTCCAGAGGTAACATTTAAAAAAATGCTCCCTTCTGAAATTTTGCTCTCTTTCATTTCTCTGACACCTTTGGATAATGACAGGGTAGGTTTGTACCTTATAGGCTAACCAACATAGATACATATGTGTAGTACAAGCTTTCATGGGCTGAAGTTCACTTGGTCACATGCTATGGAATGACATGCACAAAGCTGTATATAAGGAGAGAAATTTGAATACAAAAGCAGAATGGAGGGGCAGAGGGGGAGACAATTACAGTCACTGTAAAATTCCAGTCTTTAAGGCCCCTGGTACACACTACCTTTAAGATGTGATTAACCTGTTACCGGAGCCTTAAATAGTTACCCAGCCACATACTCGAGGCAATTTATGGTATAATATGGTAAACGAGCCACAAAGTTATTCCATATATGTGTAACATCTTTGTGGCTCTTCTGTATCATTTCTTAAATTAAATGTGTAGCAGGTTGGGGTTGACCAATGACAGATCCCAACATTCAGCTGAGTTTTGGGATCAGGATTGGATTCAGGTTTTGGCAAAGTTATGTGCAGGAGCAGCCACCCATAGTGCAGGGGTAGCTGCATCCTGCTCCCACCCCCCTCCCTTTGCCACTCACCAGTGTTGGCAGACAACACTGAAGGGAGTCTTTGGGGCCTTTTTAAAATTCCTCAAAGGAGGTAAGAATCCTCTTCCTTTCCTGCTGCTGCCTTTCTTGCTATCCTGGGGAAGCTTC
Source organism: Alligator sinensis (assembly GCF_000455745.1). Classification (NCBI taxonomy): domain Eukaryota; kingdom Metazoa; phylum Chordata; order Crocodylia; family Alligatoridae; genus Alligator; species Alligator sinensis. The sequence goes on along the minus strand of NW_005842126.1, from coordinate 1,242,826 downwards.
AGAGTTGCTTCTGCCTGCTCCAGACTAGCTGTGTGGGGGCTGAGCTGATCTGGGAACAGTGATGGGGTAGCAGCAATGGGCAGGGATATTCCTCCTTCCCACATCTGCTCCTGGGGGACTGGGCAGGGTGGAGGAACTCATCACCTCACTCATCCCCACCACTCCCTCTGCCTCTTTTTCCCTGCTGAGCCCATCTCCCGCACAGTCTGAAAGGAGGCTGCAGCTGCACCACTCTCCCAATTCTGTATTCACTCATGCTTGGGATCCTGCATAGGGCATTCCCAGGGGCTGGGACATGGCTGGCCCCTGCCCAATTAGGCCGGGGCCAAAACTGGTTGCTGGACCCTGTGCCCCCACCCTATCACAAGAGGATGGCAGGGGCACTGTGAGCCCAAAATCAGGCTTGCGATACCCCATACCTGTAAAAAGCGCATGTACAGTAGTGCTGCAAACACTTTTTATGGCATCGTGGTGTATGGGGTCCCTGGGATCAAGGAGAGGTTCCCAGGACCCTTAAAAATTGTGTATGCAGCCCAGCTGCACACATGGTTTTCTGACATCCCTGGCACCTGATCCTGGTGTTCTGGGACCTGTAAAAATCACTATGCAACCTACCTGGTTTTTACTCACCACAGCACATGGGGAGCCCAGGATCAGGGAGCAGCAGTCCAGTCCTGGGATCTCTGCATGCTGTGATGTTTAAAACCCCATGGGGTTTAATGTCCTGTGGCTTCTTCTGCTGGGAGCATCTGATCCTCCACACCCAACAACCCAGTCAGAGCAGCTGAGTGCAAGGATTTTGACAGTGAGCTGATTGACTGCATAGAGGCCAGTTTCAGACCCTGGTTTAGTCCCTGACTTTAGCCAAGAATCAGCTGATTGCTGGGCACCTGGCTTTAAACTTACTTGTTCTTGGGGAACCCAGGATCTAGAGCATGGACTCCCCTAGCACTGGTAGGTAGGGTGTAATTTGGATCCAACCCCTGATCCCAAAACTGTGCATTCTGCCATGATTGTTTGGATCACGAATCAAATCCCATACTTTCTTTGAATGCCTGCCAGTGGCCTATGTCTCAGACACACATGTACACATATAGACACTGCGATTAGATCCTAGACATGACCACTTTTGAAACTTGAAAATTATACACAATTCCCTTGTTCAAGAGCCTTGGAACCACTTTGGCTGCACTGCCCAAGTTCCTTTCTTCCTTTAGTCCTCCTCACGCTCACTCTAGATGCACTTTACTGGCTGATTAGATGGTAAAGTTCGTCAACTGTGGGTAGTCTGAGAAACCACTGGTTTGTCAGATGAGTGTTTTTAGTTTGGTAAATGTGTGAAGTTCATCAAACACGTGTTGCCTTAAAAGGGATCCTCAAGGCTTCTTGTATCATGGGTGATTGCTTGTATACTTCCTGCTCTCCCTGGTCCATACTCTAAGAGCAGCAGCAGGGGATAGAAGAGTAGAGAACAGAAAAAGCTTGGAAACAAACTCCCCTGAGAAGTGGCACTCTGAACTTTGCTACTACAACTGATGCATTTTTCTATGGTTTGCTGGGAGAGGGCCTACTTTGACCCCAGGGAATTTGTTAGATCAGTGCTCTTACCAGTCACCTTTAGAAATCAACAGGAGATGGAGGCTGTGCTATGCTGTGAAGTGGAAAATCTGGTGGTGTGCATTGTGGGTGGCTGTATGTTAGAACTGGAAGAATATATTTTGGCTGGGGTGAAATCTCAGAATGTGTTGGGGGATTAGGATTTGAGTGGTTAGACCTATGAGTTTAAATAGTTTTGGATGTTACTCTTTCCTCAACTGAATCTTTTTTTTTTTTTTTTTTTTTTTTTTTTTACTTTTATGGATTATATTTTTAGGAATTTTACTTGAGGCACCTTTGTTCAAACTTAGCAAAGTTTATTTGGGGGTGAGGAGGATCCAGGTGGAGCTCAAATTATTTTGAAGTGCTCTTTATTATAAAACGTGAGTTATGATTCTGTACCATAACCCAGCTTCACTTGCAAAGTGCTGAGGTGGTGATGTTGCTGTGATGTTTTAGGAGGCCCAAGGAAGGGTACTGTGGTACCCAAAAGCTTGCCTGTGTTTATACCAGCTATACGTGGTCCAATAAAAGATATCACCCAAAAGAATTTGTGCCTTTCGCTTCATTTGCAAAGCATTTCCAAATGAGTCACCAAGCACACATAACTCTTTGCAGCTGAAATTGTCATAGACAATAACATTATGAATGACTTGCAAAACACATTTGTGGGAATATTGAACAGGAATAGGG
>NW_005842126.1:1236446-1240506 GCF_000455745.1 Alligator sinensis | reverse complement strand
GGAAAGATTCTTCTTTCTTTTATTATTTTACAATGAATTCTTCTGGTGAGTGAAAACATAAGTCATGATTCTCCTTTATTCAGAGCTATGAGCTGTCTGTCTATGCCTATGTGCTGAAAGGCATTGATGTACTATTGAAAGAGCACCACACTATTCATTTAATCAGACTTGGCAGTGCATTTTACATAAAGTAGATCACATCCAACTGATTTATCACAGACTTTGAGGTAAATTTGCCTGTCGGTGCAGGCATATCGCCATTAATGATAAAAGAAGTTATATGCGTGTCAAAAGAGAACACTCTATTGTCTGCCTCCTGTAACACTTCTGCAGACACATTGCCACCTACAGAATCAGGTTGTGGGCAAGGATTTTGTTTGTGTTTTTGGAGAATTAAATCTCTTTAGACTAGTCCAAAAATACTCACTACTAATTAACTCATGCAGGTATCCTTAACAGATAGATCTTTGTAGACACGTTTCTGTGCTCTACTGGGATATATTTGAATTGGATAAAGGCAATAACCTTATTTATTTCAACTACCAAACAAGTTAAATAAGAAGTTTCTCAGAATGAGGCACCAAATGCTTTGGAAAAGTACTTTCTCCACCCCTTTAATTTGATGTCATTCATAAACCAGTTCTGTCATTGGAATAGTAAACTGTGCACTTTTTGCTATATTTGAAAACCTGTGTTGCTCCCCTTCAGAGTGGCCTTCTTACAGCTGTATGAAAAGCATTGTCAGGCGAGGATACCAATGTGCTGCTCTTTATTTAGTTTTCTTTATTTGTGCTCAGTGTGTGCCCCAAAAAGTACTGGGCTATGTCTATAGACCTATTCTGAGAGGGATCTGATCTGATCAGAATATGTGCAGCAGTATGTGCCCCATATGCATTGTTTTGTTATCTGCTTAATTAAACAATTTCATCCTTACCTGACTGTTCCTGTGGTTGTGATCCCTCATTAATGGCCAAGTTCTTGTAAGTATTACCAAATAAACTGTCATAAGCAGAGAATTAGTAGCATTGCTACTTTCCTTATGGAATTATTCTGTGGATAGGTCTCTGGGGCAGAAAACGTGAAGGCAAAGTAAGGTGGCCCCTTTATAGACTAACTTGTTCAGAATGTATAAGCTTTCATAAGTAACAGTCTACTACAGTTGATGCAGGAGACAGGACGAGAAGAGTGTTCCAGGTTGAGAACATTGATGTGAGAAACTAATGTAATTTTTTGTGTGTTTCATGTCTGAGGTAAAGAGAAGTTTGTCTTCCATTCCTTGAATAAAATATTATGATAAAAAGTTATTCTTTGCATGTTTATGAGTCAGATGGGTGTCTGCCTATGATGGCATCTGAAATATGTTTCAGAGTGTTCTTTGAAGAATTGACTGGTTCATTAGTCGCCTTTATGCTTTCCCTTCATAAACTCTTACGTGAGATTGTTTTGTCAGGGTATGGGAAAGAATAGTTAAATTTTGATGACTGGAGTTATTTTTCTCCATTGGTGCCACTAATAGTAAGAGTGCTTTGTCATGTGTCATTATTATAGCAGTTATATACACACACGCACATAAGGCAGTCTCAAGCAAATCCCGGGACGTCATTCTCCCCTTGTACTCGGCCTTGGTGAGGCCGCAGCTGGAGTACTGCGTCCAGTTTTGGGCTCCACAATTCAAAAAGGAGGTGGAGAAGCTTGAGAGAGTCCAGAGAAGAGCCACGCGCATGATCAGAGGTCAGGGAAGCAGACCCTACGATGACAGGCTGAGAGCCCTGGGGCTCTTTAGCCTAGAAAAGCGCAGGCTCAGGGGTGATCTGATGGCCACCTGTAAGTTTATCAGGGGTGACCACCAGTATCTGGGGGAACGTTTGTTCACCAGAGCGCCCCAAGGGATGACGACTAGGTCGAATGGTCATAAACTACTACAAGACCATTTCAGGCTGGACATAAGGAAGAACTTCTTTACTGTCCGAGCCCCCAAGGTCTGGAACAGCCTGCCACCGGAGGTGGTTCAAGCACCTACATTGAACACTTTCAAGAGCAAACTGGATGCTTATCTTGCTGGGATCCTATGACCCCAGCTGACTTCCTGCCCTTTGGGCAGGGGGCTGGACTCGATGATCTTCCGAGGTCCCTTCCAGCCCTAATGTCTATGAAATCTATATTGCGTGCAGTATAAAATTAACACTTGACGAAACTATGAAAAGCACTAGTCATTTGTGCTTATGAATGACGCTCCCATCTCAGAGATTCACCGGTGACCATAAACTCTTATCCTGAAGCATGAGATTTGCTTACTCAGAGAATGTCTTGTGTATCAACTAGGTATACTTGGATAGATTTATGTCCTGTACATCTGTGTGTGTGTGCTCATGAACATTTATTTATTACTTCTATGGGAAGAAGGGGTATTTCTCTCCCAAATTCAGGCACCTATGTTTTGTGATTCAAAATGGTTTGTGCCACATCAGATTCAGTGCACTCTCCCATATAGTTGTAGGCTTGGAGTGTTGTTGCAGCTGTGATGGTCCAGGAATATATGAGAAGCAAGCGTTTTTTTGCCAATGTCTTTTATTGAACAAACTGTATATTTGGAAGAGAGGTTAAACAGACTTTCAGACACAGTTCCTTTTGAAACCTTGCTTCTCCCATAACCTGTCACTTTCTAATCAGTCCTAACTGTTTGCCTGGCATTATCCCAGAAGTTTTATACTGCTCTTAGGGGTTTTTTAAATTTAAAAAGTAAGGGAGTATTGACTAATGTTGGTCTGCAACTTGGGAAACCTGGGGTCTGTTTTGGACTTTGTCATACAGCTCTTGAGTGACTTTGGAAATGTAGCTTCACCTGGTTGTGCCTCAGTTTCCCCATCAGTGAAATTAAACACTTTACTTGAAGGTAATGACTGTAGTCCTCAAGTTCTGGTGGTAAAATTTCACTGAATACAACCTTTTTTCTTTTTTTCCAAACAAATATCTTTTCTGCAGCTATCACACACTTGCCTCCTATCACCTTATAAACTAAGCAAGATTGGCAGAAATTAGATAGGAGATTTCCACAGAGAACCCAAGGATGTAGGAAGTGTTAATGGTAAATCAGTGTGATGCTCGTCTTGATCTGAATCAGTACAGAGCTCAAGTCTCAGCATATGGCCACTGATTTTGGTTCTGTGGGAAATATTCAAACCAGGGCCACAACCACTTGTCATTAAAATCAAGTGTGTGTACAGGTGTTACTTCTGGTGTCCTCATCACAGTCTACCTGGGATAATTTAAATTACACTGGCGTACATTTAACTGGCTATAGCAGGGGTGGGCAAAATCCGGCCCGCGGGTTGGATCCAGCCTGTGAGGCCATTCCATCCAGCACACGGGGCCCCTAAAAAAATGTAGAAAATTAATATTTCTTTGCCCTTGGTCCCTGTCAAAAATGGCAGGAAACAAGGGCAGTAGGACCCAGGGGAAGCAAGGTGGGCTCCCACAGCAGCGGGGCCCACCCGGCCCTGCCCTCCCAGCTGGAAGCCCTAGCCACGGTTTCTGGGCTGGGAGCATGTGGCTGCCCCAGCACGGGAGGCTCAGGTAAGTGGAGTAGGGGGGTGGACCCTGGGCAGGGAAGGAGTGCGGGAGTGGGAAGTGGCCCCTCCCCACCCACGCCTGGTGCCCCACACTGCAGCTTCTTGCAGCCTGTGTGGGACTGCCTGTGCCTGCTCCAGACAGCCCCATGTGGGCTGCGAGTGCCTGCAGTGTGGGGTACTGGGGGGGGGGTGGGGGAGGGGCCACTTCCCCCCTGCACTCAGCTTTTCCCTGGGCTCCTTCCCTGCATGGAGAAAAGCAGCCCCTCGCCCACCCCATGGCTAGCGCCCCGCGCTGCAGGTACTCTCAGCCCCTGTGGGGCTATCCAGAGCAGGCACAGGCAGCCCCAGGTGGGCTGCGAGCAGCTGCAGGGCAGGGCGCCGGGCATGGGGCGGGGAGGGGCTGCTTCCTCCTCCCCCCGCTTAGCACCACCTTGTAACCCAGCCCCATTGCCAGGCTGGCAGTGGAGAGGGTTACAAGCTACTGCCGAGCG
>NW_005842126.1:1212407-1236354 GCF_000455745.1 Alligator sinensis | reverse complement strand
AGCCTCATGTGGGCTGCGAGTGCCTGCAGCAGGGAGCGCCAGCCATGGGGCAGGCGAGGAGCCACTTTTCCCCACGCTCAGCACCAGCTTCTTCCCTGCTGGCGAGTAGGGGGTCGGGGCTGAGCACTACCCCCTGCCTGTACCATGGGCTGGGGGTCACTGTGTGAGTGGGTGGGGAGCCAGCGGGAGCACAGGGCCAGCACCAGTGTCCCGGGGCCAGTGCCCGTAGGGCCCAGAGCAGGGTGGCAGGAGTGTGGGGTCCCAGCCAGCAGGGGCTCTATTGAGCCAGGCCAGCTCCCCCCTCCCTGCTAGTGCAGGCAGCCCAGCTCCACAGATGCTTGCCGGTCTGTGCCCCACTCTGGGCCCCACCGGTGCTGGCCCTGGGACATTGGTCCCAAGATGGTGACCAGGGTCGGGGCACCTGTCAAGGGGTGGGGCTACCCATGCAGCCCTTGACAGCCTGCCAAAACTGGGTAAGTGGCCCTTGGCCCAAAAGAATTGCCCACCCCTGGGCTATACCATTAATCTTCATGTTGTCTCCTAAAATATGGTGTAATGATATTTATATCTAGTCTATAAAGTACTTTGGGAATTTTCTGGATGAAAGAGGCTAGAAAAATGGAAGATGTATAAAAATAAAGTTTTTATTATTTCATACAGGCTTGTCTAAATTAAAAGCTATTGGTAGGCAAATTAAGAAAGCGAGCACCATACTTTGAGAACTATTGGATATTAAAGAGACCAAAGTTATTGGACTAGGTTGCAGTGTTGCTTCTGGCAATTTTTATCATGTATAAGCCTGTGTTTTAGTAGAGGAGAGTGGTCCTACCCTGAAATATCTCTTTGCTACACTTCAGAAACATCTTTTGTGTGACATCACCACCATCTCCTAGACTGTGAATGGTAGTCTGTTATGAGTCTGTGAATTTTTATGCCTGTGTGGCAGCACATGAAGGGCTAACAGATGCTTTAACACAGAAGTAATACTCAAAATGTAAAGAATTCAGGCTTAATTTAGAATTGTGGAGTGCTTCATAGTAGTGGCAGCAGCATGCATGGACACACAAACATTGCAGTGTACATCATGATACCACAGAGCAGGGCTGGGCAATTATTTCAGCTGGAGGGCTGTTTAATGAGTTTTGGTGAGCTGTCAAGGGCTGCAAGGCTAGGCCCACCCCTTGACAGGTGCCCTGCCCCTGGTCACCATCTTGGGACTGGAAGTCCCATCCCTAACCCCTGGCCTTTGCCAGTGGAAGTCCTTCCCCTTGCCCCTGGAAGTATTCCTTTTGGGAGGGGAGAGTTGCCATCTCGGAACCAGAAAAAAATATCATATACTAAAAGTCAAACATGCACTATAACTTATATTAATTTTATTACAAAAATATTTTTTAATGATTTGTGTTTGCATACTGTATATAGAGATGATTGCATAATAGCTCAAAAATTAAGTATTACTATTGGATATTGTGTGTGGGGGGTGTGCACAGTGTGGTTGGGGTGTGTGTGTGTGTGTGTGTGTGGCATGTTTGTGAGGGGGGGTGGCTGTGTGGGGGGGCATAAGGTATGTTTGGGGAGTGTATATGTCGGGGGGGTTGTGGGGACAGGGTGTAGGTGTGTGGGATTTGTGGGGTGTGGGGAGGGTGGGGACCCCCTCACATGCTGCCCTGTGGTGCACAGCGCCCACCACCGGCAGCAGCACCAAACAGTGGGTCCTCTTGGCCTGTACAGGTGCTGCTTCCCAGTGGTATGCAGCTCTAGCCAGTGCTGCACATGGTGGCAAGGAGCATAAGCAGGCTCGCCCGCCTTTATCGCATGAGGCTCTGCCCCCTGCTTCCTGGCAGAGTCCTGGGACCTGCACTGCAGGGGGTAGGGAAGGCAGCTGGCTCCATCCTGTGGGGCTTTCCCCCCTGGTGGCGCATGAGTGCCGGGAGCTACACGTGTGCTACAGGGAGCCCCGAATGATAGAGTCAGGTCAGCCTGGCTGTGCTCCTTGCCATCACATGCAGCGCTGACTGGAGCTCCGCGCTGCAGGTGGCAGTGCCTGTGCAGGCCATGAACACCCCAAGTGCCTGCTGCCTGTGATGCACCATGGGAGGGGGGTTTTCACATACCCCAGCCTCCCTCATACCCTCACCCTCTCCACCCAAGCTCTGCGCTCCTGGGCACGGGCTCTCGCCAGCTCCATGCTCCGTGGTCCCACCCAGCTGTAGTTCTCCCTCCCTCTTCCCCTGCTGCTTGCCCTACCTGCTGCCTGGAAGGAGCACTGCAGCAGGGAGATGAGGAGGAGCCACTGGGTCCTGGGGAAGCTGAGCAGGTACCCTGGAGGCTGCAGCAGTGGCAGCAGCAGCCCTTCCCAGAAGCTGTGTGCTGGCTGGGCCGGGCTCTTCCGTGCATGTGTGTGGGTGCGAGGCACATGGGCTGCATGGGATACAATTAGTTGGTGGGTGCTCGCAGGCCGGATGAAATTGCCCTGTTGGCTGTATCCAGCCCACGGGCCGTATTTTGCCTGCCCCTGTGGGAGGGTCATTCCTAGTACAAGGGAAGAGTACAGGGTGTTCTTTTCCTTTTCTTTATGTGCCATTTTTGGGTTCTTGATGGGATAGACTGAGAACTTCCTGGCTCTAGTTGTTTCAGTTAAAGCCTTCTGTATTGCCTTGTCTGGGAAGCACTTCTGTAATCACTGCCTCCTTCATTGACTGTTACCACGTGCCATGAAAAGAGTTTACTTAAATCTGTTGACTTGCAGGGACGCCCTGTTGTCCGCCAAATTGTTTCATGCAATTTGAGTCACAGATTGAGTATCGCTGCTTTAAGAAGGATTCTCAGTAAAATGCAGCTGGCTACAGGAAAACAAGGTGAAGAACACCTGAAAATAAGCTTCTGTTATTTCTCTCTTTTGTTTGGTTTATAAAAAGATAAGGAGTAACCCCTCTAGATATCACAGACTATGGAGATTCTAAAGTACAGGCACTATCTTTGTTACAAGAAGTCTTTTTAAAAGTACTTTTGGACTTGCTTGTCAGTAACATTCACTGAGCTGCACTAATTTTGAAAAATTCAGAATAGAGTTTTGCCACTTTAGAGATAATCCATGAAAGCTCTCTTCCTGCAGACTGCAATAAATCATCCCCTCCACTAAAAGCCTGGATGTCATTTGAAATTTATTGCACAGAGCTGGTAGTGGACTTAAAAGCCATTTCACGTGTCTTATTACTTCAGTCATCTAATTTATGGGTTTCAGCCACAATTGTAGTTGAAAAAGTATTTTCATTCCACTGATTAATATGATTTCTACTTTTGCATTCATATTCCTCTTTGCATAGGTTTTAAAAATATTTTTGGATAATAATTTCAAGAAAATTTTGGCACCCAGGAGAGTTTAGATTTGAAACTGAAAGAAAGGTGCCAGCCAGGCTGATGGAGACTGACTAAGCTTTACCAGCTCTTAGCTGCACTTGTCAAAAGGTATCTTAGTTATTGTTAGTTGAGCAGTCTTGCCCTGGGGAAGGAGAAGCTGTCAAGAGCTCCCTTGTTTAACATGAGAATCTGTGGCTCTGTAGAGGGAGTATGAAGGCAACCTATTAAACGCAGATGAGGTAAGCATAAGTAACACATTTAACACAAAGGATGATAAGATATTGGTGCCCTTTATCCTGTATTGCTGAGACATTTTTTTTCCTGCTATGAAAAACTAGTCTGAATTAATTCCCCCAAATTAGAGCTTTTTTAATGCCAGTCATTTTGATTTCCATAATGAAAAACAATATGAATGACAAACTGGTAAACCAAATAAAACGAAGAAACAAAGTGGCAAATATTACCCTCAAAACAGAATGTATTTTTTTCAAGATGTGGGGTCTTAGATTAAATTCTAAATGTTGCACTGTACATAAATGACTACTTCTGGTGAATGAGTGTTTTGTGTTAAGGCATATAAGAACAACAACAACAGTTATTTTAAATGTCCAGAAGTGGGTTAGCACTCTCCAACCATGTTACAGGGAAGGTAATGTGATCTTTTCCCTGAAAAGTTTCTATGCTAATTCTAAATGTGATACAGTGTAACAGGACAGGAATGTGATCTATAAGAATATTTGGTTAAAGAACAAAAGTTAGAGCATAGCATGATGAAGTATGAATTTATTTAATAAACTAAGTATAGAGAACTTATAAGGACAACACTTACCTGGTGATTTTTTTTTTTTATGAGATGGAGATCTTCGGTTGATATCTTTTATTGGACCAGCTTCATAGTTGGGGTATTTACACAAGCTTTTGAATGCAAGACATTTTTCGTCTGGTCTGTTTTTTTTTTCTCAAATTTTTTTTAAATTGGTATCATGGAAGAATTGGCTTTTCTGGGTGAGTTAAGAGTAGAGGACAGTGGCTTTGTGGCTCACCCAAGAAAACCTGGTTCATGTGTAGAAGAAAGCACAAGAAGTGGCTGTAAGTTCGAAAATGGATAATGGTAAGGTTAAGCTGACCACAATGGAGGACTGAACGGAAAAAAGAGGTCATATAAAAAACAAGGTGCTAATAATAATCTTGAATTTGACATACTGCAGAATGGGAAACCAATAAAGGGATTCAAAGAGAGGCATGCTATACTTGCATGCATCAACACAGGAAAGATACTACTTTTTTACATGGCCAGGGGTAGGATAATGTGGGTACCTGGGAGGGGGAGGAGAGAGAAAGTTTACAGTAATTGAGATGGGGTATAGGCAAAAGTGCCATTCAGACCCTCACATATGTGGGCAGAAAGAAAAAGCTGAATGGTAGGAATGTTGTGTAGGCAAAAGTAGCAAGACATGGACAATATCTTCATGCATGAGGTGAGAAGTGAGAAACTGGAAATGTTTCAAGAGACTTGGAGTGGAGGGTTTCTGGAGAAAGATCATGAGTTCAGCTTTATTCATGTTCCGTCTATGTTGCTGGACAGGTAAAAACAATATTTTGCACAATGAAATGTGTTTACATTTTACCACAGTTCCAGTGGTCAGAGAAGAAAGATTTTCTCTGTGCCATAGACTCTGGGTACAATACTTGGCAGAGGAGGATAGAGACCTTCCCATGGTTGGCCTATATGCATGGGGTGAGGGTTTTATTTGGAGTCACTATTTTCTTCTGCCCTATCTGTATTGTGGCTACAACATGACATGCAACTTTGGAGGGAAAACAACTATCAGTATTGTCTAATACAATGTAAAAGGGCTGCTGAAAGCTGATTTTGAGCAGCGAGGCATGCAATTTTCCTCTGCAGGGGCCAAGGATGCCCCCTCTTTCTTTTTTTTCTAGCGCAAAGATAGTGAAAGTGGAAAGTAGAAAGATGAGTTTTGGTTTTACTGTTTGGATGATTTTCAAACTTTATTAAAAATTGTAACTAAATTGAGAGAACTTTTTATATCTAGTGGGATGGTCAGTGGTGTTGTGGTAGGTGTAATTTTACTAAGCATTACATAAATACCTAATATGAGACCATCTCTACTCCAAAGAGCTTAGAATCTTTAGCAAGACAATCCTGACTTTGATGTACTGAAGAATGGTGTGTTTACCCCCTCTACATGTTAAATTAGTGCCATGATTAAAGTGTTAATGAAAAGGGTGCTATACATTAGCCCAATTTAAGGCACTAGCCTTAAATCACAAACCAGCCATAAAATTGTTCCATGTATAACGTAGAACAAGTTTATGGCTGGTTTGTACAGTGCCTTCAGTTGAACATGTGGCTGGGCTGACAATTAGTTGATTGCCGGGCTCAAGTTGGGGACTGCATCAGTCTGGAATTGGCCCCAGTGCAGTTCCTACCAGACAGTCAATCAGGTGTTTGTCAGTTCAGCTTGGGAATCATGCCAGGGTCTGGAACTGGTTCTGTTGCAGTCCCTGGTATGAGCCAACAATCCGCTGACTGCCAGACCTGTGGGTACCCAACTTTTCAAATTGCCGGTATAGGGGGAACCCAGGATCATAATCCTGTGCCTCTCCTGCGCTGCATTGGATCATAACAGGCCTAGGGTTAATGAGGACCTTGTCAGGGAACTTCTGGAGATACCAGATGTATTTCAATCTGCAGGTCCTGATGATCTCCACCCCAGAGTGCTGAAGGAACTAGCAGGGGTCATTGCAGGACCTCTGGCACAGCTCTATGAGCACTCATGTCACTCGGGTGATGTGCTGGAGGACTGGAAAAGGGCCAACATGGTCCCCATCTTCAAAAAAGGGAAGAAGGAGGACCCAGGAAACTATAGGCCCGTGAATCTTACCTCGGTCCTGGGGAAGCTTTTCGAAAGAATTATCCGGGCATGTGTCCAGGAAGGGCCAACAGGGGAGGTTATACTCGGGGGCAACCAGCATGGGTTCATTAAGGGCAGGTCTTGTCAAACCAACCTGGTGGCCTTCTATGACCAGGTTACCAAGTCCTTGGATGCAGGTATTGCAGTGGATAGTCTTTCTGGACTTCAGGAAGGCCTTTGACACGGTCTGTCACCCCATTCTCAGTAAGAAACTAGGAGACAGTGGTGTTGATGCTGACACGGTCAGATGGGTCACTAACTGGCTGGAGGGCCGCACCCACTTGGGCGAGGGGGTAGAAAGCACCCTGTTCAAGTTCGCAGATGACACTAAGATGTGGGGGGAAGTGGGTATGCTAGTAGGAAGGAATAGGTTGCAAGTGGATCTAGACAGGTTACAGGGGTGGGCCGAAGAGAACAGGATGGGGTTCAACACTGACAAGTGCAGGGTAATGCACCTGGGGAGGAAGAACCAGCAGTATACCTACAGGCTGGGGAACTCCCTTCTCGCCAGTGTTGAGACAGAAAAGGATCTTGGAGTCATCATTGATGCCACAATGAACATGGGCCGACAAAGTGGGGATGTGGTCAGGAAGGCCAACCATACCTTGTCGTGCATCCACAGATGCATCTCAAGCAGGTCCAAGGAGGTGATCCTCCCCCTCTATGTGACACTGGTCAGGCCGCAGCTGGAGTGCTGTGTCCAGTTCTGGGTGCTGCACTTCAGGAGGGATGTGACCAATATGGAGAGGGTCCAAAGGAGGGCCACCCGCATGATCAGGGGGCAGCAGGGCAGGCCCTACAAGGAGAGGCTGAGGGACCTGAACCTGTTCAGCTTCCAAAAGAGAAGGCTGAGAGAGGATCTAGTGGCAGTCTACAAACTAGTCAAGGGGGACCAGCAGGTATTGGGAGAGTCCCTGTTCTCCCGAGTGCTCTCAGGAGTTACAAGAAACAATGGACACAAGCTAGCAGAGGGTAGTTTCAGGCTAGACATTAGGAGGCGGTACTTCACTTTCAGGGCAGCTAGGACCTGGAACCAACTTCCAAAAGAAGTGGTGCTGGCTCCTACCCTGGGGGTCTTTAAAAAAAAGCTGGACGAACACCTAACCGGGGGCGTTTGACCCCAGTACTCTTTCCTGCCATGGCAGGGGGTCAGACTAGATGATCTCTTCAGGTCCCTTCTGACCCTACCAACTATGAAACTATCAACTATGAAACTATATCCCAGTCTCAAAATCGTGCCTTCTGCCACGCATGTGCAGCATGGCAGGTGGCATAATTGTTGTGACTAGGAATTGGATTCCATGACATTTAAATGAACATCTTCTGGGACCAAAGAATGGGATAGGAGATGAAGTGACCTACGCAAGATCAGCCAACAAGTCAGTGGCAGAGCCAGGAACAGATCATTTTGAAATTCTGGAACACACAGTTGTAAGCTCCTCAATCAATTACTGAAAGGTAAAGTGAGGCAGCGATGTCTGCCAAAAGAGCAGTTGCACTGAAACAGGTAGCTAACTACCTTTTGGGCCCCGCAGGCAGGGCCGAGCACTGGGGCCTTGCAGCATTGGGCCATCAGGGATACAACTGTAGTAGGAAGGGAAGTGTCAAGGGAGCAATTTTCAGTAAACATCCTAACCCATGCAAGCTTTTCTGCACCTTCTCAGTGATTTCCTTTTGAAAGACTTTTGTCTTATTCTTTCAGGTGGATAGAATACCATACATTAGCCCCCTTTTTCAACACAAAGTAACTTTAATGTCAGTCTCTTTCTACTTTTGCTGTGTGCCTTTAATGTGATCAGTCATTGAATATTTTAAAGTCATTAAACAGTACGTCAACCCCAGACTGTAGAAGGCAAACTCTAAGCAGGTTTTGAAAATGTAGGAAAACAAAAAAAACCCACCCCATCATCCCTCATGTGGGGCTCCTGTTCTGGCCATGGCTCCAAAGCCATATAAACTAGTATATATTCTCTGCTGGTAAATGCCTAGCATACTTGATGGGGCAGTGACATAGTGATATGGCTGGGTGCCCAGGGCACAGGGGCAGCAGTGACTTCCAGTTGCTGTCACATGACCAGTGTGTTTCCCCTCACCCCCAGTTTGGTGCCCATGGCAGTTGCCCTATTCTCCCTGCCATTATACCATTGTGATGGGGGGTTTCTAAATGTTCAGTTATTTCTTTTGAGATCTGCTGGAACTCTTCAAGGAGGTTTTGTCTGAAAACAAAACACCAGTGAAAACAGGTCTGGGGGAAACCCCCACACCTTTCATCCAAAGAAAAGTGCTTGTCTTGTTGTGAAGGTTGCACTTTTATTTTAAGAATCAGCCCCAGAAGAAAATGTGATTGTAAAAATACTTAGTACTTTTGCAGCATAGCTTTCAAAGAGCTGTGTTTAATCCATAAAATCCCACCTGATATATATGTTGATATATGCCTTTTATCTCTATAATCCATGTAGGGGAATACTTAAACTGAGATATTTGGTAAGTTGCTTAAAGCCACACTTTGTGTCAGGAGAGGGCCAAGATTAGAACCCCAGATTTCTTCAGTATCTACCCATTGCTCACGCCTCCAAGCAACCTGCTTGTCTGACAGGAAACAGATGGGCCAGGTACAAACATTTCACTGTTACTGCTATAAGTGATCAGAAACTGGTCTATACCCAGTACAGAACAGAAGTTCAACATACATATACTGTTTTAAAAATGGTGAACCCGGTCTAAGATTTGCCCCACATCTCACACCAAAAGGCAAATGTGTGTTCTGTTTGCTACCTATCTAAACTACACTGATTACAGAAAACCACATAACTTAGACCGATTCCGCCTTGGGCTTTTTGGAATTCTCCCAAAAGCACGAAGGGGCTTCTGTGACTCATCTACAACCGTGCCTGTATACTTGCCTGACACCTGCTCTGACATGCTGTAATTACAGCATGTCAGAGTAGACTCAATTAACTGAGTGTGCTGGAGTGTGCTAATTAGCATGTCCCAGCACCCTCAGCATCTCGTGTATCCAGTGTCCCTGCACTTCAAAATGGCAGCGAAGGTGCTTTAACTGAAGCTCATTGAATGACCTTTAGTTAAAGCGTCCCCATCCCTGTTTTGAAGCCTAGAATGCTGAATACAGAAGGTGCTGTGGGTGCTTGAATTAGATCAGCTCCTAAGAGTTGCTTTAATTAAAGCACCTAACCCCTGGAGCATGTTTAAAGAGGCCCCAAGAGTCTGAGCTATGACACAGAGACTGTCATGGAAACATATAAGCCTGGTTGGGGACCTCTGTGACTACTGTCTACAAAGTTGGAGTGGATCCCTTCACCACATGCTTGCACATGGCCTGACCATCCTCAGAATTATGGGACTCAGTGGATGGTTGGATTATACATGGCACTAACCTGCTCATTACCATCAAGTAAATTAGCCAGAGAAATGAGGGTGGTTTTAAAGTCAGAGTGCACATTTCCACATTAAAAACAGATTTTTGGAACCATCTGTGTTTTACCACTTCTGACTCTCAAAATATAGCCATAACAAGGAAGTGATGTAGAGTCTGACTTCTAAACATTCATCAAGTCTTAATTTCCTGAGAATCAGAGAAGACAAAAAGAAAAACAGTGTGGAAGAGGATTCTAGCACTATTCTGGCCCCTAAGGGGCATGTTTTCTGCTGTTTATGCCACCCAAGAGGCTATGCAAAGTAACAAATAGGGTTGGGAAGCACACATAACCTGAAGCTTTAATAGCTAAGTTCTGCAGATTCTAAGCACCACCTGTGCATATCTATGGATACTGGAGTGCATCCAAAAGGAGGCTAAGGAGACAGATAGGCAAAAATGAGGCCATCACAACAGCAGGAGAAGGCAGTGGCACCAATTCAGTGCTGAGATGACAGTGTTGTGGAAAGCTTGCTTTACAATGCCACTGCTGTTTAGAAAGCTGATGCTGTAATACAGAGCATGCCACTGGAAGTCCCAAGATGACTAAAGATTAATGAGCATGGGTTATGTTTTTAACAGCTTCTTATTGATTTTTTTTCATCACATGCATAATAATGGTATGCAAATACAAACAAATTAGTTAAATATTAACATAATCTAAGAAAGATAACAATAAATAGCAGCACGTGGCAGTGTCCCTACATCTCACAATTGAACAACATAAGCTATCCATTCCAAATTGAATTCAACTGAGCCAATACTGCAATTGTGGAAGAAGACTATTATTATTCAGTATTTATATAGTCAAACAATTTGCATTAGACCTCATAGAAATAAGAAAAAAGATTTTTGTTTTTCTGTATAAAGGACTTACAATATATGAACCAGAACTTAAGCAATCAGGACAGCTATTAAAGTAGATTACAGCTATTTACACTGTTTTCAGATTGGGTTTGCAATGTAAGTGTTGTGTGTGTACACGTGTGTGTGTGTGTGTGTGTGTGTGTGTACACGTGTGTGTGTGTGTGTGTGTGTGTATGTATGTATGTATCCTTTTTTTAATCTCTTACAGTCCTCAGTGGTCTATCTACAGGTGGATAATGTTTTCTGCAAATACTCATTTTTTAAATCGATTGTTTGCATTCATTCCTGATTGTGTCCCTATTATGGTTGCTTTCTGTGAAGATATCTCTGATCAGTTCTACAGACACAAATATCAACTAAATATGGGTTTTAAAGACATGCATTTGCAGGGCCAAATTTTTAATCCATGTGCATGATTATTTACAGGGGAAGTAATGTGCTTGTGCACAAACCTATGCAGGAAATAGAAATAACATCATGTGACTACTTAAAATTAACCACATGAGCTTGGATAGAAAATATTGAACTGTGAATACTGGCATAAAGTTTTAAAAAATTGCCCCCAACTAGGCTGGGTGCTTTCAAGATAACCTTGAGGGAATTGTTATCTGTATATGGGATACCTTGAGCAGCAGAAAGGGTTAAGTTTGTGTGATAAATTATTCATCTTGAATTATTTCCTCAGTTTTACTTAGATCCTATAAACACATTAGGAATTGAATAAGCCTTTCATAATGTTAGTGTAACTCATTACTTCTCTGGGACTTGGTTTCTACTGTTTTCCTGTGGCTTTTGTTTTTAATGTGGTATTTGTTACAAGATTCAGCATTGTTCCATTTTCTGGTCTCCTGACAATCTTTGCTGCGAGAAGGCATGTATCAAAACGAGAGCACCTTTTCTATAGTCTGTGTCGTGTTCTTTTTTGACCTTGTCATGAAAAGGGAATCTGTCTTTATGTTGATTGCTCCCTTGCATGAGCCTGGAGAAACAAAAAGGCAAAGTGGAAGGGAAGGTCCTCAGCAATGCAGCTCAAGAAACAGCAGCTTGTTAATGGCACCTGTATTTCAGTTTAACGTACATGTTATCAACCAAAAAAAGTGCTCTCTGCTTGCTATTTTTTCCCTTGATTTCTTCCTCCTTCTCCCACACATTTTAATTAAAAAATCTGATGCAGCCAGAGACGTTATCTGCCATCCAGTACGTGTATTTGTGAGGAATGCATTCTTTGACATAGCTGATAAGCATTCTGTGTTGTGGGTAGTTAATTGGTAGTGCAAAGAAAATGTCTGGACTAGCATATGAGAGGCTTCCTAGCTGTCTTTCATGCAGCTGGTGTCCCTGACACAGGGCTAGTAAGCTAAGGTGTTGTGTGGTGTGTGTTTGTTGGAAGACCTTGCCAATATTGTCCTCCCCATTGCAGAAGTGCATAGTATACCTGCACCTTTGGAAATGGTTAGGAGACTTTTTTTCTTTTTCTTTTTTTGCTTTGCAAGGGAGTAGGAATTGGAATAAAAGAAAACACAGGGTATGTGCAGACATTACATTTAGATTGACCTAACTAGGGTTAGGTCAGTCTAAGGATTGATCAGTGCAGACATTCAGATAGGTTAAATTGGGCAAAAAATAGCAGGCCAAATTTAAATGTGTTCACCTGAGGAAGTGAATGAAATCAGATTGGGAATGGGTTGGCCCAATCTAGTGAAGGTCTGCAAATGTTTGTAACACAGCCTAGGGGCTGGGAAAGCTCAGCTGATCACCCCAGCCCCAGGACTGCACTCTTCCTACTCTTCACCCCTGACTAGGCTATTTTCAATCCCCACTCTTTCATATCCAGACAGACAAGCCTCCACCCCCTCTACCCCTACACCCACCGATGCCCTCTGATCCTGCCACCCACCTTGCAGTCCCTCTAGTTCCCCCCAATCCTTCCCACCTCTTCCTGTACTCCGAGTTACTTATACTGGGTTCCTGGCATGGCTCCCAGTGCCAGTGAACGTGTGTACAAGCTGCTTCTGAACTGTAATTACAAAGCTTAAAGTGAGCCATGTGATTGGGTGCAGTGAATGTCTGCATGTGCCCATAGTTGTACCACAACCCAAGGGGCCAAATCTGAGGATATAAATAAGCTAATTGTAATATCTCTTTGGGCTGTATTATCAGCAAATACTTTGGGATTAGGGAAAGGGGAAAGTGAAACGTACTGACTGAGTCTGTTAAAGCCCTGTATGGCTAATTGTAAAACAAACTGCAGGGATTTAAAAAAAGAGTAAATACAGAATAAAGGTAGCTTGTAGTTTAGGTCAGAGAGAGGGAGTAATTGGAGCACAGGATTTGTAAGTGCCCTCTCACTCTTCTAGATCAGGCTGGTAAGCTAAGTACAAAATAATCAAAAAGCCCAAAGCTGAACTCATTCAATCTTTGTAGGTTAGTCTAAACTGCACAGACTGAACTGAGAAGCAAGTGAACAGACATTCACTTTTGATTTTGGAAATGCAGTAATATGCCTGTGGTGGCTCAGGCCAGAAGCTGGGGAGCACTAGAGCACACCTTCCCTTCCCTTCAGCAGTGGCTGGAAGGCTGGAGGGAAGCTGGAAAAGTAGCCCTCTGAGGCTTCCCCCCCCGCACCCGTCACTGCTCAAGTTGAACGGGAGGGGCATGTGGCCAGGCCCTGGCTAGCCCACTGAGTGTGTGTGTGTGGGGGTGTTTAAAACCCCACCCTGATTTGCATGGACCCCAGCCTCAGTGTGCCTGCTGGGCCCTGGGCCTTGCTAGGTGTTCCCCTCTCCCCCTGCCCCCCAACTCAGGCAGGGAGTAGGGAAAAAGCCTGGCAGGAGCTGCTCTGCCCCAGCCAGGCAGACCCCAGCTGGGGTCCTGTGTGGGCAGAGGAGGGGACTTAAACCTCCCATTCTTCCCCCTACTCCTCAGTGTGCCAGCCCAGGCCAGGGTCTGGTCATATCACCCCGCTCTCCACTTGAGCGGCTTGCAGGGACAAGCCTGTCAGGGGCTGCTCTGCCCCTGCCAGGAAGATCCCAGCTGGGGTCTGGAGTCAGGTTTTCCCTCCAACCCTCTTCTCAGCCAGCTGGAGCAGTGACAATGCTCTGGCTAGGGAGCAGAGGCATGGGGCCAGCCCTGCTCTACTGGAGCACAGCAGAGCCCAGGGCTGCAAAGCATCCTGGGATGCTGGGGGGGACTGTGAGTTAACTTGAACTGGAAGGGGGTCTGCGTCAGAAGTTCCATAAGCCTGTTTGACCCAAATCAGTTTAGTCTGATACGACATCCACCCAGGTTTATCTTAAACCAGTTTCAGCTATTTTGAAAGCCATTTAAGTGCACTTAAACTTCTCTTGTGCTACAGATTTGAGCCGGTTTCTGATCGCTTAAATCAGTTTATATGTTACTTCTGTCCCTAGCTGTAGAGGCTTGGACAGAGCTTTCATCAAATTCTTTTTCCTTCTATCTTCTGGTGGAAGAAAAAAGCACTTCTACCTATGTGGTATGGGGACAGAGAGAGAAGTGGGTGGTGGGGATTTCCTTCATACACAGACACACTTGCCAAAGGCATAATGGAGTACTTCTGGGCCATAGTGGCACACAGGGCAGCAGTTGGGCTGTTGTTGTTGGTTGGCAGCTGCTATTTTGTGTTTCTTCCCTCTCAAATTGGTGCTAGGGGCTTCTGCCCTGATTATCTCCCCACCCCCTTTGCTGCTAGTTATACTACTGCCCCTTGCCCAGCTAATTTGTCCTCAAGCATGCTTTATGTTGCCCGCTAGTTGGGCCTGAACTCTTAAGTTAGACTGTATGGAAAAGTATAAATTAGTCCAGGTGTGTTCAGAAGTGCATGAACCTTAGCTAGCTTTTTGCCAATTCTAAACTGAGTTTAAAACAATGAAATATTAAAAGCCTTGAAAAATCTGATGTTCTACTCTGAGCGTTTTGAGTGTCTCCAGTCAGACAGATGGAAACTTTTCTCCTTTGTGTGTAATTCCAGTGTTATTTATATAGTGGTGCATTAAGTGGTTTTCCTCATATCTACTTATGCTCTGTAACCACCTCTTCATGGCTTTCCCAACAGTAAAAAGTGTCCAGGGGCTTTCAATTTGGGAAGAGAGGAGTCTGGGTCTCACTGCCTCAACTTTAGCAATAGCAGATTTTCATATCAGAAATACCCTTTTCTTTTTAAAGATTCATTGAATATGAAGCCAGAAGAGATTGTTGTAGTCATTTAGTTTGACCTATATAGCTCTGGCCACAAATTTATCTCCATTAATTTCAGTTGGAATTAGAGATTATTTCTTAGAAAGACAGCTAATCCTGATTTACAAATTCTCAAATTCACTGCAAGCCTTACAAAGTTTTTTAATGGGTCAGTTACTCACTGTGTTAAGAAATATTAGTTGGAATTTGCCTAGCTTCAACTGCCGGCCATGAGATCTTGTTATGCCCTTGCTTGACAGGTCACAGAGCACTCTATTCAATTCTCTTCTCCATGTAAGCACTTTAAGGGTATAGCCAGATGTAACATTGAGAACACTCTAAATACACTTTGAACCCTTGTAAGTCTAGACATCCAGGCCACTTAGGACTGGCTTAATATTCCTGGAATGTTTCAAAAGCACATAGGGAAAATTAAGTGCTATTTTGAGCTGGTCCTCTGTGAACGGGCTCAGTGTTACAAGGGGAAACAGCATTCTATGCTTAGTGGCTGGTCAGTCCTCCAGGCATCCCATGCTGCACTGCTCCTCACCCCCTCCTGCTTCCAACACTGCCCAAACACATGCAGGGCAAGGGGGCTGCTATTGAATGGAGCCAGGACTCTATTGTCCATATTCCCACCTTCAGCTTTCCCCCTCAGTGGGGTGGGCAGACCAGAGACAGTTGTGAAACAGTTCCTAATCGGTGACATTCTTGGAACAGTTCATGTGTGATCAAGGATGCTGCCTCTTGATAGTCTCCTTGGGTGTGGACACAGGAAAGCTCGAACCCCTTTTAAAAGAGGAATGCTCTAAAAGGGCAGTAGCTGGTACATTGTAATTGTTATGTATGAACAAGCTTAGGAAGATTCAAATGCAGCAAACCTGAGCACAAGTGTGTTTTGCCCTTTGACCTTTTACTATAGAGCATGTCTTTCAATTCTTTCATCATTCTCATGTTTTCATCCTGAATTTTCTCCAATTTATCAAAATCCTTTTAGAACCGAGGCCCCCAGAAATGAAAACAGTATTCTAGCAGTGATCACCATGTATTTAATGTCATATTTAGGTGCAGTATAACCTGTTTACTAACCATCTTTCTCTAGTGTTACTGTGTATTCCTCCATTTTTACATCCAAGATCCTTGTTAGTCCTTTTGGCAACATCTCGTTGGAAGTTGATGTTCAGCTGTGTATCCCCAGTAATGCTCAAGTCCTTTTCAGTCTCTGCTTCCCAGGAAAAGTCTCCCAAAGTATAGCCTGCATTCTCGTTTTTGTAGATAGAGGAGTCTGTGTTTTCATATAGCCAAATATAAATTGTTTGCTTGGGCTCAGCTAACCAAGCTTTCCTGATCGCACTGTGACCCCTGGCAAACATTCAGGGAAAGGCACAATGGGATCTGGTGCATGATCCACCCAGTTTCACTTTACATAGTTGCCACATGTGCATGGCAGAAAGCATGATTGTGGGATTTAATATCAGATTCCATCATGCCTTATTGCTGATACAGGGGAAATCCAGGGTCATGATCCCAGGCTCTCCCTACACCAGCAAGCAGCAAGTTCCCATAGCTGGGAGTCCCCTCAGCTGGTGGGGTTCCCAGCCATGGGCATGCACCATATGCCCCTGAAGGTGGGAGCTGGTTCAGGTTTCCAGCTGTGGGGTCATACCCAACCACACGTTCAATTAATTGCATGCTAAACCACAAACTTTATTGCACATTTTTTGTGGAATAACTTTGTGGCTTATTCTTTGTTTTATGATGCCATTAATTACTTTAATGTGTGGTTGAGTTACAACTTAGGGAATGGTTAACTGGTTAATAACATCTTAAGTGTAACATGTGCCAGTGAGGCACCTATCCTGTTTCTCATGCACCCCAACCCTGCTCGATCTTTGTGCCAGCTTCAGTCCTCATCAATATTGATTGTATGTTTCTTTCCAAATTGTTAATAAAAATGTTTTAAAAAAAAATTAGAGCCAAGAACAAATCCTGGTGGGATTTCATAAGACACAACACTCAGTAATGAATCCCTGTTTACGGTTTTATACTTTGACCTGTTGGTTAGCCAGTTCCTAATACATGTAATGTATATTATTTTGACTTTCATATGGTTTTAGTCCAGCATGATATTTTAATTAAGGAACTAAGTCAAATGCCTTAGAAGTCAAAGTGTGTTACAACAACATGGTTACCTTTTTAACCACTCCTTATCTTATTAAAAAAAAATTAAGTTGGCTTAGCCATATTTGTTTTTTCATAATCCATCTTGACTGGAATTAATTTTTGGCCTTCTTTAATCCTTTATTTATTGAGTCCCATATGAGCTGTTCCATTATTTTTCCTAGGATTGGTATCATGCTGGCAGGCTTGTAATTGGCTGGGTCATTTAATTTGCCCTTTTTTAATATTGACAAAAAATTGGCAATTTCACCAGTGCTCCAAGACTGATTGACTGAAAATCAACATGTACTTCTCATCTATCTTTTTTGACACTCTTATATGTAAGCAGTTGGCACCTGCAGAAACACACACACACACACACACACACACACACACACACACACACACACACACACACAGAGTTGAGGGGAAGAGGAAGAGAGAGAGAGCTTTTAAAAGACATCTAGCATTAGGGACCCTGTTCAGTATCCTTCTCTGTTAACAGGTAGATAGAAAATGTGTTATCCTTATCATGATATTATTAATCATCTGGGTTTTTCCCTCAAATACAGAACAAAAATATTTGTTGAAGGTTTGGATCTTGTGTTAATAATGGTCCCATTATGACATTTTTAGGATTCTTTTTGTTCCTAATATACTTAAAAAAAATTACTTCTCATACCTTCACTTTGCCAGCAGTTGATTTCTTGCTGTGTCCTTTGGCCTCTCTTATCTGTTTTCTAAAATTTCCATCTTCTGATTTATATTCATTGTTGTTGATTTCCCCTTCTATTTTTTCTTTTTGTTTTTCTTTACTTTTGGTATAGTTGACTTCATTTCCTTTCTAAATTAGGTTATTTTTAACTGGTGAGACCCTCTTGATTGTAAGATTATGGTTTTGGAGGCAATTAATAACATGTTGTTAAGCAGTAGCCCCAATTATCATTCACATCTTTATCTTCAAATACTTTTTCCTAACTGAATTGCCTTTTGCTTGACTTCAGCATAGTGAAAATGGCCCTTTAGAATGTGAAGTAGATTACAAACAAAAACGTGTTTTGGACTTTATTCTCTTGGTCTATGACAAATGCAATCAAGTTACAATTGCTTGCATCTCAGTATTAATATATAATTTCTTGATCTAGTCCTTTTTATCTGCCAAGATGAGGTTTACGTAAAATAACAGTATTAGTGGTCAAATGATCCCTAGTGGGACCCAAATGAGTCTTCTCTTATTTACCCTGAATTATTACCATTCATTACATTTTTTTTTGTTCACAAACAACTGACAGAATTAGCTAGTAATTAATGCTTATCTTCCTGGGAGCTGTGCAGTGGCTTGGGTTAGTGAAAGGACACTGTCAATGCTGGCAGGCCTGTTATTGACCTGCCTGTGTGTTATGGCCATTATGGATTATGCAGTCTGCAGTCCTGTGACATGCTTGGCTGTATCTGCACTCTTGTGGTGAGTAAATATCAGTCAAATTTGCAAGAGATCGAAACAGAACTCAGAATATAGTCCATACGTTATACAGTTAGCTGGCTGGCCACTAGGACATTGACCACAAATTGTCTGTTTTGGGCCTGTTCTTGCCTTGTACTTCATGGGTGTGCTGTTGACAAGAGAGAAGGAAGGAAGGCATAAGGATCCTTTTCCCACCCTGTGTGTTCATCCAACCTCAGGTAAGATTCTAAATGAGCTTTTAAGACAATTTCACAACATGGAGGAGGGCAAAAGTGGTTGGCTCCCATGCCGTGAGTGATCTTTCATATAACGATTGTGACTGGGCCTCCTGCTAGCAGAAGTATGTTCATGCTATCTATATGAGGAGGGCTTCAACGCACATGTGGCAGCACTTTCTTTTCCTACTAAACCTCTGCCAGGAATGCTCAACCTCCAGCCTGCAGGCCAGATGTGGCCTATAGGGCTACCCACAGGTTGGCAAACCTGGCAGCAGGGGAGCAGTGGCCATTAATACTGCCATCCTCCCCCACTGCCAAATTCCCATGAACTCCTTCCTTTGTATAGCCAGATGGGGCCAGGCCATGCCCCCTTTTCCCCGCATGGCTGAATTGGGCAGACTACGGTTCCTTCCCCCCATACAGCTGGATGGAGGCCAGGCCATGCCCTCTTCCTCTTACACAGTTGGATCAGGGCCTGGCCATACCCCCTTCCACCAGTGCAGCCAGATCAGGGCCAAGCTGCTCACTGCCCCTCTGCACAGCTGATTGGGGCTCCACAGTAAGCACCCTGGGTGACGGATCAGGTCCACTGGCTGGATTGGGCTCACTGAGGGACTGACATCCGGCCTGCAGACCGGCACCCCATGGTTGTCATCCATGTGGGTACGAATGACGCGGCAAGAGGCAACCCTGACCGCATTATGAGGGACTTCGAGGCTCTGGGGACCAGGCTGAAGGAGACGGGGGCGCAGGTGGTTTTTTCCTCTCTTCTTCCGGTGAGGGGGCGGGGACAGAGGCACGGGGCCTGCATTGGTGAGGTCAACCATCGCTTACGCAGCTGGTGCCGCCGGGCAGGCCTTGGGTTCTTTGACAACGACCCATGCTTTCGGGAGGGGGGATTGCTGGGGCGGGATGGGCTTCATCTCTCCCCTAATGGCAAGCGTGTCTTCTCTTCCAGGTTGGCTGATCTTGTACGGCGAGCTTTATTTGGATATTTGCATTGTAGGTATTTGCACAAGTGAATATTAAATTTGGTGGCATCACTTCTATAAGTTTGGTCAGACTTTCAGGTAACTACATGTAACCACATATAAAAAGTTACTTGTATGTAGTATACTATAGTTACTTTTTCTTCCTGTACATTACCTCTTCACTTAAAGCCATGTTCCTTATTCTGGCATGCCTGTGGGTATCAGGGGGGGGGGTGGGACTTTATGTCAAGGAGCACTACACATCCTCTGCCAGCAGTATGGGGTCAGGGGAAGGGCGAGCTGAAGTGCTCTGGGTCAAGATCCAGGGGGGGCAAGGCGAGAGGGATTTGACGGTGGGGGTCTATTACAGACCCCCCAATCAGGAGGAGGAGCTGGACAGGGAATTTTCAGGCCAGCTTGCGGAGACACTAAAAGCAAGGGATGTAGTTGTCATGGGCGATTTTAATTACCCGGACATCTGCTGGGAGGAGCAGTCAGCCGGGACGGACCGCTCCAGGAGGTTCTTGGCCGAGTTGCAGGACCTCCACTTGATTCAGGAGGTGCACAGTCCCACCAGAGGAGATGCTCTGCTGGACCTGGTCCTGGCCGCAGGCGACGACCTGGTAAGAGGCCTCCAGGTTCTTGACCACCTGGGCAATAGTGATCATCGCGTGCTGGAATTCACCATCCAGCGTAGAGTGTCAAGGGCCCGCAGCAAGGTGGTGGCCCTAGACTTCAGGAGGGCCAACTTCAGTGAGATGAGGAGATTAGTGGGAGAGGAACTGGGGTCCTTGAGGGCAGAGGAACTCAGCGTCCAAGAGGAGTGGTCGTTCCTTAAGGAAACGATACTCGGGGCCCAAGGGGTGTCCATCCCGACAAGAAGCAAGGCGGGCAGGAGTGTCCAAAAGCCCCCCTGGCTCACCAAGGGTGTCCGGGAATGCCTGCTTGCCAAAAGGGTGGCGTACGCCCGGTGGAAGGGGGGTGTAATCTCCAAAGAGGAGTATACCTCCTCTGCTCGGGCCTGCAGGCGGGCTGTTAGGAAGGCCAAGGCGGAGATAGAGCTCGGATTAGCGTCCAGGATTAAGGATAACAAAAAGTCCTTTTTCAAATATATTGGGAGGATGAAGAAGGCGCCGGGTAATGTGGGGCCCCTGCAGGATATGCGGGGCAATCTGGTGGTTGCGTCAGAGGATAAAGCGGACCTCTTTAACCAATTCTTCACCTCCGTTTTCTTGTGCAGGGACCGGGACTTCCCTGCTGTGATAGAAGCCGGACGCGAGGGGATCGCCTTCAGACCTCAGGTTGGGGAGGACCGGGTTAGAGAGCTTCTGGAGGGGCTGGACGCGTTCAAGTCAGCGGGTCCGGATGCTCTCCACCCCAGGGTGCTGAGGGAGCTGGCTGGGGTTATTGCAGGGCCCCTGGCACGGCTCTACGAGCGATCGTGGTGCTTGGGCCAGGTGCCAGACGATTGGAAGGTAGCTAATGTGGTCCCCATCTTCAAAAAAGGGAAAAGGGAGGACCCGGGCAATTATAGGCCCGTCAGTCTTACCTCAATCCTGGGGAAGCTCTTTGAGAAGATCATCAAGGAGCACATTTGTGATGGGCCGGCATCAGAAATGATGCTCAGGGGCAATCAGCATGGATTTATTAGGGGGAGATCATGTCAGACCAACCTGATTGCCTTTTATGATCAGGTCACAAAGGCCATGGACGCAGGTGTCGCGGTGGATGTAGTCTTTCTGGACTTCAGCAAGGCCTTTGACACCGTCTCTCACCCCATCCTAATTAATAAACTAGGCGACTGTGGCATAGATGCCTACACAGTCAGATGGATTGCAGATTGGCTGAAGGGTCGCACTCAGAGGGTGGTGGTGGATGGATCATACTCGACTTGGGGGGAGGTGGGTAGTGGAGTCCCCCAGGGCTCGGTCCTGGGGCCTGCGCTGTTCAATTTCTTCATCAGCGATCTTGATGTTGGGGTGGAAAGCAACCTGTTTAAATTCGCTGATGACACCAAAATTTGGGGGGAGGTGAGCACGCTAGCAGGGAGAGAGAGATTGCAGAAGGATCTGGATAGGTTACAGGGGTGGGCAAACAGGAACAGGATGTGTTTCAATACGGACAAGTGCAGGGTGCTGCACTTGGGTAGTAGGAACCAGCAGCACACTTATACGATGGGGAGCTCCCTACTTGAGAGCACGGAGGCGGAAAGGGATCTTGGTGTCATTATTGACTCCAAGATGAACATGGGCCGACAATGCGAGGTCATGGTTGGCAGGGCTAACCGGACCTTGTCGTGCATCCACAGGTGCATCTCGAGTAGAGCCAGGGAGGTGATCCTCCCCCTCTATGCGACGCTGGTCAGGCCGCAGCTGGAGTATTGTGTCCAGTTCTGTGCGCCCCATTTCAGGAGGGATGTGGACAACATGGAGAGGGTCCAGAGGAGGGCCACCCGCATGATCCGGGGACAACAGGGCAGACCCTACAGTGAGAGACTGCGGGACTTGAACCTATTCAGCCTCCACAAGAGAAGGCTGAGGGGGGACCTGGTGACCGTCTATAAACTCACTAGGGGGAACCAGAAGGGTTTGGGGGAGACGCTGTTTCCCCTAGCCCCCGCTGGCATAACAAGGAGTAATGGGCACAAGTTGATGGAGAGGAGGTACAGATTGGACATCCGAAAAAATTACTTCACAGTTAGGGCGGCTAGGAGCTGGAACCAACTTCCAAGGGAGGTGGTGCTGGCCCCTACCCTGGGGGTCTTTAAGAAGAGGCTGGATGCCTACCTGGCTGGACTCATTTGAGTCCCGTTTTTGTTTTTAGGGTTTTTTTGTTGTTCTCCCACCCTGGCGGGGGGTCGGGCTAGAAGATCTATTAGGTCCCTTCCGACCCTAAAACTATGAAACTATGACACTGCTCATCCAGCCCACTGGGGAAAAAGATTGAGTGCCACTAACATATACCTTTCCCCCTCCTATGTAGGATGTTTTTTGCACTGCTCTCCTGACCTTCCCGCCTGTCTCCCTCCAGAAATTGAACTGTGCTTACCACTGCATGCTCTAGGTAAATAGACATGTATATATGCTTGGGTGAATATCTAAACATTTACAAGGATGACATACATAATAGTAACAAAATTAGTGTCATTTGAAATATAAAATGTATATATGTCTAAAGATTGCAAACAGTGATCAACCTGGAGGTACCTGCCAACAAATACCAGTCTGCTGGGGAATCCACTAAGTGGGGAGCAGGTGAGACTTCCATTCAGACTAGTATGAAGGTTGCTATGGCCCCACAGACAGGTTGCTATGGGCAAGACCTTTAAAGAAGGAGCTTATCCAAAACACACTGAACTGGGGAAAAGGTAAAGGGCTGGTGTTATACATGGGGGACTTACAGGTCAGAATGGGGAAAAAAAAAATTTCCAAGCCAGTTGGCCAACCCCTGGCCCAAGAGGACTTTGTGCTAGGGCACCCTCAAGTTTGAGTGTGAATTTTTGATAAACTGTATTAGTTATGTTCTTGACTCCTTTTCAATTGCTATAGATCGGTAGAAAAACTGTCTCATACAGTATGCAAGGAAGGAAGAATATTACTGTATTTACTCAAATCCAAGAGGTGTTTTTTCTGCATTCAACACTGGGTGGTGGGGAGGGACTTGTCATTTTGGATTTAAATACAAGTGAGAGGGGCAGCAGCTGTGGCTCCAATTCTGAACCCATGCCTGCACCTCTGCACCCCTGTACTTCTGTTCCTCACTGTCATCCCTTCTCCCCATCCCTGCAGCCTTGTACCTGCCTGTTGCAGCTCAGCTCCAGCTGTGACTCTGATCTGGGCTGGGGCAGGGAGCATGGAGCCCATACTGTGGTGCCTAGTGCAAGGGAGTTGGCAGGGTCAGGGCAGGTGTGGGGGGAAGGGGCAAGTATCAGGGTACACAGGAACCATGGGAGGGGCATGTGCAGGGCACACTGGCACAGGGGGACCAGAAGTGGGAGGGGGATCAATTGGTGGTGGTGGGGGGGAATGGGGGATGGGAGGCAAGGAACAGGGGTCCCGCTATTTGAGTTCCTTACAACCTGCCCCTGTGGTGCTGTTTTCCATGCTGTAGTAGTGAGGGGGTGGGGAGGTGATGATTTAAGATGACTCTTCAAAAATTAGATTCTATACATAGAAAATTATAACACGCATATACATTTTCTAGGTCTAGAATCTAACTATTGGAGGGGTCATCTTAAATTCAAAGTCACCTTGGATTTGGGTAAATACATTATAGATAACTGATTAGCATTTAGCCCCAGTCAGTTCTCCCTTTATGGGAAAGTTCTAGAGAATTTAATAGAA
>NW_005842126.1:1193330-1212397 GCF_000455745.1 Alligator sinensis | reverse complement strand
AAAAAAAAAAAAAAAAAAAAGGAGCGGGGGGGGGGGGGGTTTAAACATTTTATAGAATTTCATGTAGAATTCTGCCTCAACTATGTAATTCCATTAGATGCCTTAAAGAATCCAACAGGGAGGTTATGTATCTTTCTAATGTTATTTTTTCTGTCATTCCTATTGCTGAAATTTCTAAGTGCTGTCCTGACATCCTCTTAAAATCTATAGGTTTCTAGAAGAATTCCTCTAGATCATTATGTTTTTTAAAAATCCCTATTAAATTCTATTTGTGGCTCTCTTCATAATGATCTGATAGTC
This sequence comes from Alligator sinensis, assembly GCF_000455745.1. Lineage (NCBI taxonomy): Eukaryota > Metazoa > Chordata > Crocodylia > Alligatoridae > Alligator > Alligator sinensis. Next base: position 1,212,097 of record NW_005842126.1, on the reverse strand, counting down.
GTTTGCCTTTAAGATAAACAAAATAATAAGGCTCCAAATTTGAAATGACATGAATGGCCTGTTTATGGTAGTGCTTATATTATAGTGACATCTAAAATGTGCTGGTCACCGTATACCATGTAGTGAGATCCAGTCTCTGCCTTGGACAGTCTACTCTGAAAACATAAAGCATACTAATGGGAAGAGAAAAGGATGCAGCATAGCTTTGTATGAAAGGTTGCATACGATCAGTTTAGTGACTTGATAGAGGCTAGTTCCAGGTGTTTATTTTTTACTGTTTGTGTTATAGTAGCTGTTGAGGAGTCATAACCAAGATCGGAGCCCCGTGTGCTATGCACTTCACACAAATGCATAGTAAAAGGAGGTCTCTGGCTCAAATGAGGTTTTTCCATGTGCTCTGGGGTGGAGGAGGGGCAGTTAAATTAGAATGGCTCTGATAGCCGCTCTAATTATATCACCCATACTGTCACATGTATTCAGTGTCCTGCACTTCAAAATGGCAACAGGGATGCTTTAACTAAAGCTCATTCGATGAGCCATAAAGTGCCCCTGCCACTATTTTGAAGCGTGGGGAGGCTGAATATATGTGACGTGGAGGCTGCTGGAGCATGTTAATTAGCACACTCCAGCAGACTCAATTAATCAAGTCTGTTCCAACGTGTGCTAATTAGTATATGTATAGGGCCCAAAGAGCTTGAAGTTTACAGAAATAATGGGTGCGGAAGAGATACAGAAGCATAAAGTGGTGAAATCAGTTGTCTAAGTGAACACAACAGGGGACTGGCTCAGCCAGGAGTAGACTCTAGATCTCCCACTTCTCTGTCTGGTGTCTTATCTTCTGAATCTCTGGGCCAATGTCCCTTCTGTTTCTATATATTTTTGGTGATCCTCCAACATGGCTAGAAATCAGGGAAAAAAAAAGGAAAAGGAAAGGGGTTAAAAGGCTATGAGAAAAGAGTGAGCTAAGGGCTAGGGAAATTGGTGAGGGGTATGATTGATGGCTGGAGGGAAGCATAAGAGACAGGAAGAGTGTGGTTGAGTAGACAAAGGATAGAAATAGGATAGAAGTAGGCCAGAAATAGGATAGAAGTAGGCCAGCATCAGGGAAGACCTAAACTTGTCCACTGAGGTCCTGGACACATATGTTGTTTGAAGTACTCCAAGTGCCTTTGAAGTGCTTCAAGCAGCAAGGGTACAGACGTGCATGCTGGAGAAGTGCTTTCAAAGAAGGTAATTATTGGTTTTAAATGGTGTGTCCATGCAAATTTTAGGTGTTTGGACAAATTTCTCTCCATCTTTTGTTCCAAAAGCACAACATTCTCTGCCAGACATTATGTTGGACCCAGGTGGTCCTTGGGTGCACTGGAGAAAGTGGAAGGTGCCAAGAGCCTGCCTGCTTTGCTCTTGAATGCTCATTCTGGCATTCGTTGGTGCACTAGACTGTTCTCTTCACTGTTCTGTTTGAGGAGAGCATTTAAGTATGGTGTTAGATTCCACTCACTGGGACTTTAGGCCCTTACTTAAAGTTAAACGCATGCTAAGTGGTTTCCTGAATTAAGCAAAGTTGGCTGGGGGTGAGGGGCACAGGCTGCTGCTACAGCACCTTCTGAGATCAGCCTTGCTCCCACACAATGTGAGCTTCAGGTAGAATTCTGACTGTGTGATGATGCATTTGCATCACAGTTGGGAGTCCTGAACCTAATAGATTAGCAAAACCATGCAAGGAGGGGGTTCATGGGGGTTTCTAATGAATTTGACTCAGTTTGACTTTGTTGAATTCTACTTTGCTTTGGGTTTTCTTCCTTTGGGTCTTTTATTATTTTAGCAATTTATTTATATTTCTTTGAAATATAAAGCCCCTTCACCCAAGAAAACAGCAATAACAAATCCACTAGTGGCTTTCATTTCTATTTAAAAAATGTGACTGAATTTCTGAATTAGGTAGTAAAGAGGGGAAATTGTTCCTAAATTTTACCTGGAAGACAAAATAGTCTGTATTTGCTATGGCATGCAAGAGAATGCCCTCTTCTTGCATTTCTTGTTCTAGATTGTATCATCTCATTAAAATGCCCCACTCCTGTAATCACTATTTCACAGTTCAGCCATCTCCAGATACTGTGAAACAGCTGTGCAAAGGTCAAGTACAAGAGGGCAATGTGAAAACAAAATCACACCACAGCTCCCAGGGTTTCCAACCACCCTGTTAACAAATTTACTGACACAGGGCATAATTTTTACTGACGCTGCCCATTTTTTACTGACACTGACTCTTAGGACTCCATAGGGAGTGGATGCTGACATCTCTCTTGACTTTGAAAAGCTCATTGCTGAAACAAAATGGCTTTATGCAAAGATTTACATATTGCATCTAAATATTAAGTAGGGAAATCAATATTTTATTGCGTTTAAAATAATGATCCTGCACTACAAAATTGCATTTTTATTAATAAAACATGCTCTTATACTTTATCTTTGTAAATTTAGTTTTTTCATTATGAGGTGCAGTGGGTCTGAAGTGAAACCAGGTTCCAAATGCTTGTGGCACATGTACCCTATCAGATGGGGCTCAGAAGTACCAATGAAAAGCATGCCTACCCGCTTGTGCTCTGTGCGCCAAAAAATGTCTCATGAGTATGCTTAGGGCTGAAATATAATAAGTGGTTATTGGGGCACATAGCAAAATACAGGTTGACTTTTTTTTTCACAGAGTGGGAACAAATAGGTGGGGTATGTTTTCATGATGGCACTCTTGAGTAAGGTCTTTCACAATGCACATGTGCCTATGGAGTTTGGGGAACTTCTAATTGGGACAGAGAGGTACGGGCCCTTCTTTAGCTCTGATCCTGCCTGGAGCTCTGGGCAGATGGACCCTGGCACCTGTGTGGATCCTTGCCAAGGTTGGTGATCTCTGTGCATTTGCAGGTTTATATAATGTTGTGGAGCTTAATGAAGGTTCAGATCCCGTTTTTGACAGGTTTGTCTTGGAATCTACTGTACTCATCACCTACTGGGGCTGATTTCAGTTAAAATAGTCCTAGAGGAGACGTGCTGAAATAAAAAGCTGCCCGTCAGAGTTTCTTGCTTAGCTTTTGTCTTTTCAATCACCCCTCTTCCCCCCCCACCCCCAGCCCAGTTGTTTTCTATTGACATGTTAATTCTACAAAAACATATTTTTGCCTGTTTCATTTTTTAAACCTGGCCACCAAGCTGTGCTCTATGCGAGGCACTTAATTCCCACCCCCCCCCTTGCTGCTCACATTCCCTCTCAGTTGTTGACTGTGACTGGAAAATAGGCGTACAAAGCATTTTGCATTCTCTGAATGTACCACACAGTAATTCTGCTGTCTGAAAACTCTGTAATGTCAATAATTGATGCACTTGAGAAGTGGTAATTAAATTAGTTAATTATGCTGGTAAAATTACATGCAATTATGTGACTGCAGGGTATGTTTAGTAAATTAGGCTTTCCCATACTCACTACATATTGTGGTGCCAATTTTGTTCCTTGATGATTAGGTAGCTTTTGATACTTCTTAATTGATTTAATACCTGGATCTTCATTAGCCCTCGATTGCTATGCTATGTATGTCTGACATTTTTCTCTCTGATATTTTACAGAGTATCGTTCATCCAAAAAAAAAAAAAAAAAAACAAATCAACAACACAACAACAACACTGCCACACACACACACACACACACGTATTTCTTGCCAATGTTAAAGCATTAAGACTTCAGGGAAAAGATTCTTTTCTACAAGTGTCTTGCGGTGACTCACCCACTAGCGCGAGATGCCAGTCAAGTAACCATCCCTCAGTACCCTCTAAAATAGAATGACTGATTCTATTTATTTTTCCCTTGAAAGATCAAAATAAATAGGTGTCTCAAAGAGAAACTGGCATTGTGACAGCTGTTCTAATGAGATGCATTATTTTTAGGGAGGAGTAGTGAAAGATTTGTTAAAAGGTGATGGTAATTGAAATAAAAATGTCTAGGTGGTCAGACCAGATCGTGTTTGGTCTGCAGAAGGAACTCTTTTAAACCAGAGATGTTTGGAGTTCTTCATACTGGCTGAATATTTTACATTTCTGAATTATCTCTCTGCAGATGATTACCTCTGTCTTGGCTATGATAACTCCCACAAACCTTTCCTGGCTCTACCCACATGTGCACAGCCACATTTGCAGACATAAATGGATAGGAAAGGGAATGATTGTAGGACCTGATCTCCTCCTGAGCCATTAATGACAAGGCACAATAGAAGGCTAGATATTTGTAGTAATAGACAGCTTTTTTTTTTTTTTTTTTTTTTTTTTTTTTTTTTTTTACTCATTTCTCTTCTTAGAATAGAACCTCTGGCAAGTGGGAGAGAGAAATAGTTGCCTGTTTTGGACTTCCTATATTACAAAGCATGCGGCATCATCTGTCTCTGAGCCTGGCTGAACTGTTCCCCAATAACCAGGATGAAGGCTGACTTGTATGGCACAGGAAAATTAAGTGAACCTCCAGGAACATGGAAACTCCCTGATGTGACTTCATGCCATGGCAAATGGCAACTAACTGTCCAGAAGTGATGGACTCCTTCTGGGAGCTCTGTGAAATAAGCTTGCCTACGTTAGCATGTTCTGCAGGCAGAGGCAAGTCAGCAGAACCCCCACATGGTTGCAAAGCTGCTACTTTTTGGGGAGCTGATAAAGCCCTGGTACTGCACAAGGGAGACCAGCTGCCTTAGTGTGGCCACCATAGTTAAAAAGGCAGCAGACCATCCAGTGAATATGTAGCCTATTGAGGAAAGACGTAGCTCATCTGTTGGGAGAGTCTCACAGTTCTTTTTTCTTCTTCCTCCTCAGTGGTATTCACCCGACTGTCAAAGGATGTAAAGACAGAGTCCATGCCAAGTGATGTGCTTGCTCAGTTCACTGATTAGTATCATGAGAAAAAATAACTCCTAGGAAAAGGTGCTCTGAGAGCTTGTCTATACTTACCTTGTTTTGTTGCCAAATGAAGACAGGAGTTTTTACTTCTGGCACAGACTGCAGCTGCCACCACCAAGCCATCAGAGTATGTGCATCCTTGTGTTTCTGGCAGCTCTATGCAACTTCACTGCAGCAGCTGTGCTGGTAGAGGGCAAAGTGCACTTTGCAAAGGTAGCAGCTGCTGAAGAGACCGTGGCAACCAGCAGAAGATGGGGGAGCATTTGGGTGCTGGATGGTAGCATAAGCCTCAGTCCTAGTCTATGCTACAAAGTTTTGTGTCTAGAATAGCAATTCTGCTGGGAAACCCCTCCATTCTGATGGCAGAATTACTCCTTCTTGTTGGGTGGACTAAGGCTTCTGCCACCATCTTGTGAAGACAGTCCCATGCCTTCAGCTGACTGTCATCTCCCCAAAGTGCACTACATGCTCTGGCAATGCAGCTGCTACAGTACAACATGTGCATTGGTATCTTGGCAGTGGTGGCTACTGTATACCACCAAAAGGCCTGGTAGCAGGGGGCAGCATTATGTAGACAAGGCCTTACTTCTCTCAGCAGAGATGGGGCAGCTTTGCCAGTAGAAAGGAGAGTTCTGCCACCAGAAAACCCCCTCTTTGTGTATGCCCTGTTTTTTTCTGGCAGAGCTGGAGTTCTTCTAGCAAAACTGTTGTGTAGTCTGCCAGGGAATGTCACATAGATGCCACTCAGTGACCCTGACTGCTGTAGCACTCCTAATACACAACAGGTGCCCCGTGGTATAATCAGTAAACTGGCCATATACTATGTGAGGAAATCACTTCTACTGGGGCAAGTTGAAAGCATTGTCCCAGCGACTTACTCTTACAGAGGGAAAGACATGTTTTTGTTCTTATGTTTGCCTTTGCTGTTTCCAGGTTCTGCTTTATTGGATCCTAGAAAGAGAAGGCTGGAAAGGACCTAAGCAGGTCATCTGGTTCAGCCCCCTGCTCAAGACAGGGTCAGTGTGCCTGCTCATTTGTCTAACATACCCTTATAAACTTCAAAGCAAGGAAATTCTACAGCCTCCCCAGATAATGTGTTCCAGTACTTAACCTCCCTCATATTTAGAAGGTTCTGATACCCAGTTTAAACTTCCCTTGCTGCAATTTAAGACAATTACTTCTTGTCGAGTCCCTGTGGCTACAGAGAGAAACCTATCAGCATCCTCTTTATAACCACCCTTCATGTATATGAAGACTGTTATCAAATCTTCCCTCAGTTTTCTCTTTTCTTGTAGGTCATGACAGAGGTGTAGCAGGGCAGCAGCAACACATGGGAGGTTGCAGCCAATTCCAGAGTGCAGCGGTTGTTGTTTTTCTGTACCCCAGGTTGGTGCCTGTGGCTGCTGCCTCTGTTGCCCTGCCCCACCTTAGGGCACATGCAGACGTTCCTGGGATCCTATCTACAATCACATTGCTTACTTTAAGTAAGTTGGTAGGAAGAAGGTTGGTGGGATGGAGGGAGCTAGTAAGTTCATGGGGAAGGTTGGTAGGTCCACAGGTGGGGTTGTCCATCTAGGGGTGGGGGGAAGGGAGAGGGCTAAAAGTAGCCTGGTCAGGCTGGGGGCGGGGAGAGGTAGGAAAAGCACAGCCCTCTGGCTGTGGTGAGTGGCTGAGATTTCCCAGTCTTATAACCTTACCACCTACGTATTTTTGAAGTTGCTCTTCCTGATTCCAGTATTTTTAAGGTGCTTCATATCATGTGGAAATGACACATGGGTTGGATTCTTACATAAAATAGATTTTGACACCCAGCATCTCATTTTGTAAGCATGGGAAATTTGTAACGTCTGAAAATAGAGGGTCATTAAACTTTCTACAGTACCCATAATTTAAATTTTATAGGATGAAGGATGGAATTGCTGTCCATAGAGATGAAAAACTAGGAAAGATTCTTAAGGCAATCATGGAATTTACATTTTACTGTGCTGTTCAGCTCACAAAACTTGTGTCATGGTAGGTATTTCAGGGTTTGGAAACTTGTCTTTAAGCTCATTTTAGTAGCAGCAAATATTGTTTAATTTAATAGGTTAATAAATACATCTTGAAAGACAGTAGTTTTGTCCTATTATAAGAGCTGATGTTTCAATGTGGAACCAAGCAGCATAACAGTTATAACAAAAACTGTTGCATAAATTACACAGATATAAAGGGGAAACTTCTCCCCTCAGGATATTTGGGGTAGTTGACAGAAAATGAAACCATGCAGATTTTTAATGGCCCTACCAGCTTTAGTCTGCCAGAATATTACCTGCCTCTCCTGGCAACCTCCACTGCCTACCGACTATTTGGTCAATAGATAGAGAGTTTGGGGAGATGAAATGGGAGATCAGTTGTAAAATAATTTCAGGAGATCTGGAGCTGTGGAAAAAGGTAGTAACTTTTTCATCATCCAAAAATAAATAAATAAATAACACTTGCAGCATTATGAAGACAGAACCTCTAAAACACCCTTTCTTTATTTGGCACATTTGTGCTAGTGAAGCTGGCATGCTACCTTGTCAGCTGGCGTAGTGCCATCCCAACAGATGGGCAGGAGTGTAGACAGCCAAGAGACCATGTATGAGCATCAAATATGTGTGTTGAGGGCAGGATCCCTAGCCAGGAGTGTTGAAAAGTTTGTCTATGCTGCCTTTCAGTGCCTGTTGCTAACGCGTTATACCATCACCAGTCCAGCTCTAACAGGTATTAGCTACGTAAGTATAAAGCTTTATTCAGCCCAAGGTGAGCTTTGGCCATGTTGAATTGTGACCACTATTCCACAGGGTATTGGGAGAACATCAGGGCATCCTAAACCATGCTGATGTATTTGTTACATGCTTAGATAGTTTTAATAAATAGCTTTAAATTTGGGGTAATCTCAGAAGTGACTTGTAGGGTGAAGTTACACCTTACTCTTAGACTATATGAAGGGCACTTAAAGTATGAGTGTCCACACATTAAAGCTTGCTAACTTGTGCTAAGTGCCCTCTGAGCATCTCAGAGTTATGCCACTTCAGGTGAGGGTTAACTCTGGGTTGTGCTACCCTAGTTTGTGTTAGGGTAACTTCAGTCTGGTTTGTGGAGATAAAACAAGCATTTTCCAGTCCTCCAGCATCCTAGGTTGCCCCTTTCTCTCCCCTTTCTCCCCAACCCAAACAGGGACAAAGGCCAGGTGTCCTTGCTCCTAGCCACATATATTATCTCTATTGGCAATTCAGCTGTGCAGGCAAAAAGCAGCATTAACCCTTAATGTGCGACTGCTCATAGCACATTCTGATTTTAACACCTCTTAGCATTCCACTGATGTAGTATAGGCCAAGTGTAAGCATGTAACTTCACCTTAGTTAGAGCCCTATGGGACTACTTACATCCCCATATCAGTGGAAAAGAATTTCTTCTGATGTAACTTACACAATAAATAAATGAAAGCAGGCATACATTAAAGCAGAATGTGCTTGCTGCAACTTATGCTATACTATTACTTGCTTTTCATCCCTAAACTCTCATTTGTTGGTTTGTCTGCTTGTTTAATCTATTTTCTTATTTAAACCAAGTTAATCTTTGAGTCTTCTCGCTCTTCTGCATGTTGATGTTAGACTTTCTTAGAGTTCTTCACACTGCTGGACTCATTCAATTAGTTACTAAAGATACCGGTAGATCCAAGTGGAATTTACAAAATCACCTAAGCTCCTTCTGATTCCCAGAACACCGACCCTAGCCCATAAGGATGTGAAGACATGCAACCCCACTGCCCATGCCTTCCCTTCCATATACCCAGCACTGCCCAGTGAAGCCCAGAAGCACCTACCCGTAGTACACAAGGGTGAGCCTCTGTCTATCTTAAACTGTCTCTAGCATGGTGTTGGTGCTGGGACCAACAACCAGCTGACACACATTATATTGTTGAACTCATATTATCTATGTGGAACAGTCTGACCATAGCTGGATATGTATTTCTCAGTAGGATCTGGAAATACTCCTCTCATGAAAAATCATAAATTTTCTATGATATGACCACTTCTTGCACATATTTTACTGCTTCAATACAATGGAAGCTCATGTTTTAAGTGCAGTTAACTTCCTAAATGTAATGTGTGATTTGGCCTGTAATACAAGCACTATGATGGCTGGAGTAAAATACAAGGTCTTATGTAAATGAGAAGATAGTATTGGTGGAACTTAAATCAGCTTTTAAAATAGTATGTGAACTCATGGGTGGACAGACTTATTTATTCAAGAGAGGTTCATTGTAGTTTAGCAATATGATAGGACCTCAACAAGGGCTTGAGACATGCAGTTCAGAGAGGCATCCAAAGGTGTGAGTAGTGATAACACCAGTGGAGCTGTCTGCCTGCAGATTGATAAAGTTGGCACTGTGTTGTTCCTATTGCAAAGATAACTTTACACACCATAAGAGTTACATGCTTTTATTTTTGTTAAAGCTTAGATTCTACAAAAGAATGAAGCATGTCCACTGGAAAAGTTTCTTATTTTCCATAAGTGAGTGGACAAATGGTTTTCCCAAGGCCTCCTGGGACTGATCTAATCTAACCTGTTTAGATATTTCATCATCACTGGGAACATCTACTCAAGATGCTATGTTGCTGTAGCAATGAGCTATGGTGATGTAGCTCATCGCTGTGGGCATGAACAATGACACTGCCGTGTCATGATTGTGCAATAACTGGTTGTTACTGTGCAATCATTTAGTACTAGCTAAAGCAAGTACTAAATAACTGCACAGTAACAATTGTGCAGTCTGGTGCACATGTAGACATGCCCACTGGAGAATCTTTTTCACTTTCTCTTGTTGATGGTTATCTTGGGATAAATTGGTCAGAGGCATAGAACCAAATTTTATTCAGTGAATTTGAATTAATAATGTTAAAGCTGAACTGATTATGCGTAAATGTGTGTTTGTACAGCTAGCTATGCACTGAACTATTCCTGTGTCTGTAAACATAAATCATAATGTTGCCTGTATTAAATAGCTCCTCTTGGTCTGGATGATTTAGGGGACTGGTGCTGGATCACAGAGGCTTTCTGCAATAGATAGTATATTTGAATCTGTCTCATGGAATCTGATGACTGTTTACTGGCTTCTGTGAAATGAGTTGGTCTCCATGCTAACAGGCAGGTATGTACATAACTGAAATCATTACCTTGCAAGTACTCTTGGAAGAGAGGCTCTAGATTGAAGAGTCATGAAACCAGTTGTTGTTGAAAGGTGAAATTGCCGCATACCCACTGGATGGAGCCTCTCTCATTGAAGGGAATTTTTTTGTGTGGCTCTCTTATTTACCTGCAGAATATTGTGAGCAGTGTTCCCATTCCCTATCCACACAGTTGCTCTCTATTCTGGAGGGTATGCCCCATGTCAAAGGGTCACCAGAAAGTGACCATATCCATTCCCTCCTCAGCTTTGACTGCAAATTAATGTGGTTAACGATTTTTGTAATGTGGGTGCTTGCATGATGGCCTAGGGCTACATTTCCACCTGTAGCCTCTCAGTATTCTCTCTTGGGTGCTCTTTTCAAGTGACAGGCCTCTACTTGCAGTCTTTCCAGAACAGAACTCTATGGTTCACATCACCTTATACTAGATTGTATGGCTACAATACCCTCCATTCCAACCAGACTTGCTATGGTTGCTGTAGATACTCTCCATATTTCCACTGCCTTGTTTCCAACTGGGTTACAATGACAGGCCCAGCTCAGTGGAAAGCGTCTGGACACTGGAGCCAGTACTGGATGCGCTCCCTGACACCAGAAGCAACCTGCTGTTCCCCCCTACCAGCTGGTGAGCCCAGGGAGATGGCCTAGGCCTGCCTTAACCTGGGGGCAGTTACCACAGAGTGGCATACCCAGCTCAGCCAGGAGGGTGCCAGGAAAAAGCTGGGGACAGTCCCAGGAGCCAGCTTGGGGCTGCATCCGTGTGCTGGGAAGGAGCAACCCAGATGGGACCAGTGGGGTCTGCCAGCCTGCAGAAGGCTGAAGCCCGAGAGGCAACAATAAGCCTCTAGACTCTGCTCACTGGTGGCCTGGCATATCAATGAGTTCACCTACTATTGCAATGGAAGGACTGCCTGGAGCATTGAAGGTTAGATGGGGACAGGAGAGTGTGGCTCAGTGGCCTCTGAGGGCATCTGGTAAGGGTGAGCCCTGGAGGGACTGCCTGCAATGCCCACACACTCCTGCAGTGCAGCTGCGTAACCAAAGCTCACCAACAGGGGACAAACGTCATGTTTGGCCAGAGGCAAGCCCACCGGGGAACATGCTGAGACCCTGGGACACCTGGTCAACAGGCTGTCTGGAAAGGCCCTGAGGAAAAAGGGCTCAGTAGCCCAAGGGGGACAAAGTGTTGGGGAAGCGAACCCTTAATCCCAGTGCTTGAGAGAGAGCAACTCAGCACAGGGGTAATGGTGCCCTGCCCACTGCTCAGACTGAGCTATGTTGATATAGGTTGTTTCGTGTTAGCATTTTTTTTCGAACAGTGGCAGAACCACATGGACATTCCTGTGACACCTGTGTTTCATCCAGCCATTGTATCAAACAACCTGCGACTAAGTCAAGGTGCAGCTTGGATCTATTTTGACATCCGAGTGAAAAGGGGTGGGGTGTAAGGGAAGAGGAGCCCCACAGAATATGCACCAAGGAGGGCACTCCTGACCTGGTAAGAACCACTGAGCAACATCCCAGAGGTACCAGAAACACCAAAGTTGTGGCAGGAAGGTAGGCTCAGGGACATCTCTTTTCTATGGTGGCAGAGAGAGCTTGTTACAATCCTTGTCTTTCTCCACAAACTTTCCAGAAGGTACTCAACCAATTCATTCCATTCAAGCTACAGGACAGCAATTAAATAGTAAGGAGCATTTGATCACTGTTGCCTAGGAATGGGTTTGATCAGGTTGAAGGCAGGGTAGATTTGCATCTTTAGAGAATAAATCACAGAAGTATAGCATAAGCGTTCTTGGATCAGGTTACCAGGAGAAAAAAGGCTATTTATCCTAAATGATCTTGTTTTCTTCTTCCATTACTAGCCTTATTTAAAAAGCCAGTACAATACAATACAACAGAAAACAAAAAATCCCCCAACATGTATTTGTTTTGAAATTGCTTGGGCTGGTAGGGTTTTATGTCTATGTCAGAGATGAATTAGGAAGGGATATTTCATTACATCCAGTATGTCATTTACAGCTACCTGACTTGAACACAGTGACTGAATATATTTTTAAACCAAAAAAAGGAAAATGCAAGTTTAATTTCCTGCAATCCCCTGAACAGACTTATGGAGTGCTGCTTTGATTTTACAACTTTACCAGGATCTACTTAGATCACTGATTCTCAACCATGGTGCTGCAGCACGCTGGAGTGCTATGAGGTCCTTTTAAAGGTTTTATGGGGTGCTGCACAATTTTAGCACTGTTAGGTATGCAGACACCTAAGCATGATTCACAGGTCAAACCCAGGGATTTCAAATAGGAATCCATAGCATGAAAATCATTCTGACCTGTTGCAGTCTTTCTGAGTTCTTTGCAACAGAATAATTTCATTATTATTTTTCTGTAGTCAAGAAACAAGTGAAAGCTCAAGCTGCCATTTTACAAACGGTGCCTCAAGTCTAACAAGGGGTGCCTTGAATCTAAAAAGATTGAGAACCAGTGACCTAGATTCTTAGGGTACCTATAGCGGTGCTGCTTCATGTTCTAATTGGAATGTGTTGGAGCAGACTTAGTTAATTGAGTCTGCTCCATGTTCTAGTTAGAACACGTAAGCGTTGCCTCACTGTCACGTATATTAAGCCCCCCATATTTCAAAATGACCATGGGGGCACTTCATCAAACCTCATCGAATGAGCTTTAGATATAGCATTCTGCAGAGATTTTGAAATGTCTTAGTTGTTAATACATATGATGATGAGCCATTTTCATTAGAGTAGCAGTCTGGGAACTGCTGTAATTAAAATGCCCCCCTACCCCACCCCTAAGCATGTGTATAGGCAGCCTTAAGGTTCCCACTGCTCCGCAACCATGCTAACACAGTCTGCACCATAAACACTTTCTACCATACAACCTTGTTGCTTATATATTATAATTAGGTCCAACAGGTGCAGACTAACATCTCTTTGAAGCAAAAACATAGCTGCTGGATGGCTTGCAAGAAAAAATGAATGCAAATACCAGCATGCTATGCAGAGCAAGCATAATACAGTGGTATGTTGGTCTGTGTATGCCACTCCTAATCAATCACAACTTGTCCATTTTCTGAGCTGAGTTCAAAGATTGCTCCATTTGATAGACTGATTATAAGTCCTCAGCTCAAATTAAAGATGTCTGCTTATAGTTAGGGCTCTCCTTTCATCTCTGTTACTTAATGACTCTTGGCTTTTCTCTCTCTGCTGCCTTTTGTGTCATGCTTATACCATTGATACTGAATGTTAAGAAGACAATGCAGTCCTTCTTTTAAGCCCGATCATTTTCAGGTTCAGGTTATCAGAATGTTCAACCTGCACAGGTTTGGGGATCAGGGTAATTGGTTGCCTGATTACTTGCAGTATACTTGTTAGATTGTGCATGCATGGCTAAAGGACTTTTTCATTATGCTTATAACCTGGAGTCTGCTACTGGTCTAATCCTGTTATTTCCTGACAGGCAGATGGGAATTTTACTTCATCCTTTTTATTTTGAAAGAGGTCCCAGGTTTGGGCAGCTTCACTTTTGCACCATGGGGTCTCTGATGCACGGTGCCATAAACTTCGGTTGGGTTGTGCATATGGTTTTTGCTGCTGGGAGATTTGGGAAGGACATATGAACCTACAATGGATGGATGTTACCCAGCTAACTGTACCTCTCCTGTTCGATTCATCCACTGCAGTAGAACAAATGACCATGTCTGCATGGCTTGGAGGAAGGCTTGCAAGCTACATCTTAGTTTAGATATATGCTAAAGACTCTGTTAGCTTGGATTTGGGTGCTACTTTTATGCTAATGTCAGTACAGTGTTACCAGTGTAAATTGCTTCAATGATTACTGATCTGAGAGCTTCAATGGGAGGAAAAGGGTGCTTACCTCTTTGTGATAATATATGTTTTGCTAATATTTCACCCTTGTTGCTGATGCTAGTCGCACATGGTTAGATTAGGCCTCCAAAAGGCATGTGAGATGTCTTAAAAATCACAAGATTATTTTAATAGTCAATCTTATGTTCCCTTTAATTTCCTTTCTGGCTTTCAAGGTGTGCTGGTGTCACGTTTTCAAAGTGTTCTTCACAAGTACTATTTCTAAGCAACAGCTAAGATTCTCTTACAATCGCTCATCTCCAAGATCTGGGGTTTTAAGAAATACTGGGGTTTTAATCAAATACCATATTAGGAGACTCATGATAAATTAGTGTTGGCAAAGCTGGGTTCTATCTCTATGATTCTCAGCTTATCAAGGGTTTTTTTGTCTTAGAGAAATGTTCCAGCATTATTGGCCATCCTAAAATACCACACAAAATGAAATACATTAAACCAAGTTACTTGAGGACATTATCATTCAGATATGCCTATTCGACATGTTGATCCTAACCTAAAATGTGTTACATGTGTTAATCTGTTTGTACTTGTAAAGAGAGTTTGTATATACAGATCAGTGCAGTGTGAGCCTCACTGTGTGTGTATTTGAAGAGGAAAGAATTTTGTTTCTTCGCATAAGGAATACTTTTATTTTACACTGCATCAAAAGTAACCCTAACTAAGCCATATAAAGGCATATCACATCCTTAGACTTTGTGACTCACTTATTTCTTGACTATATGCCAAATACAAATTCCAGTTCCTTGTGTTTTACTTACAATAACATTAGTGTTTAATTCTGCAGATTCAATCAAAGCTACACTTAATATAAAGAAAACAAATTCTCTATTTTATAGCCACACTAAATACTGTCTCTTAAAATGCTTTTGGGGTGTTTTTTAATTTATTTATGGATTTTCACAATCCTGGAGACTGTTTTGGTTTTAGTGCTCTGTATTTATAGTTGCAGAATGATCATTTTCTGGTTGATTTCACACTGAGCTCTCTCAAAACTAGTTGTAATAGTTCCATTCTCTTTAAATCTTTTCCTTTCTATCACTGCTGTTACAATATATTATACTTTATATTCTTAAGCTATTAACTCTGCTTTCAGTTAATGATTTGTTGTTTTTTTATATGGAGTATCTAAATACAACTGGATTATTTTTTTACAATTACAAATAAAATAAATAATCCTAACAATGAAAGACGAGTTTATCCTGCTAAGATTGCAGGAGAGACAGGTTAGCAAACAATTAAGGTTTTCATTTTATAAAAGAACATTTTTTTTTTTCTTTTTCTCTTTTTTTTTGCCAAGGGGCTAATTTGTTGGTTGTTAATTATCATTTATCTTTTCCTGGGGAGTGAGGAAAGAATAAATGCTTTTTATTTTAAGTATGCTTTTCAGTGTTTAGAGGAGTTTGCTAAATACTTACAGACAGTTTTCTTTGATCTTTTGGCCCATTTCCTTTTTGATATGCTCATGCATATCTGTCTCAGTGAATAGGTTCATTCCGCTTCCAGGAAGGCAATGAAATAATTGAATTCATGTTCATTCCAGGAATATGGACCCACTCTCCATCACTTAGAAGGAAGTGTTCTTGCCTAGCCATGCATCTTAGGCCCCCACTTTCCACATTTCCTGACTTGAGAAATAGCACATGCTATTCCACAGTTTATATTACAAGGGTTGTTTACTCAGCAGGGGGTCTTGGTCAAAAATGTAACACTCTGCACTGACCTAGAAGAGCAGGGACTACAAAGGGGTAAACAGGTTCTCAAAACTTCTCCTATGAACAAGGATCCTCAAACCAATTCCTTCTGTCTTTAGGGTGGGCACACCACAAACCCCATTACTAACAGTTGTTGGGGAGTCAGGTACATATTGGCTAGGTACAGACATTCAAAAAGCCAGAGGTGGAATTGATCTAAGTTATGCGGTTTTCTGTAAGTGGGGTAATTTTAAAAAGGTAGTAAACAAAACACATGTTTGCCCTTTGGTGGGGGAGGGATGGGGATAGCATGCAGGCTGCCTGTCTTAGACCGAATTTCACCATTTTTAAACCAGCGTGGCAAACTTCTGTTCTGTTACAGGCTTAGCCCG
This sequence comes from Alligator sinensis, assembly GCF_000455745.1. Lineage (NCBI taxonomy): Eukaryota > Metazoa > Chordata > Crocodylia > Alligatoridae > Alligator > Alligator sinensis. The sequence goes on along the minus strand of NW_005842126.1, from coordinate 1,195,968 downwards.
GTTTCTAATAGCTTATACTGGGTAAAGTGTAATGTCTGTACCTGGCCATTGAACGCTGCCTGGTAGTGTCTAGCAACTACTATGAACTTGTTCCTGTCACTACAGTCTAGACATTGCACTCTTCTTGCTGCTCTTAGATTCCAGCACTCTAGTAGGCATGCAGGCACGTGGACCTGGCAAATCATTGTCTTTGCTACACTGCTTGTTAAGGCTGTGCCAATGCAGTAAATTTACTATGCTAACTGGTGATGCCTTCAAGCACACTGTGCTGGCCTGGGGCACTGCCTTGTAAATCAGAAGCAGTGTAGCCACATTTTTCAGTTCTGTGGATGGGGTTAACTGGTATGGCCAAGTGACAGGGCCAGTCTGTCTGCTGGTGGGGTTAATTGGCTTGGCTGTGGCATAGTGTGGAGATAGCTACATCACTTCTGATGTAGGAGGCAGCCCATCCGGAGCTGTGCAATGTGCTTAAGGATGCTGTTGCCAGCCTTGATAAATACACCATGTAGACCAGGCTTAAGAGTTCCCAATAATGATAATGTCCCTAGCGAGGACAGCATGTAAGCATATGTCTAAATGGGACTTAATTACATTTATTACATTCTGTCCTGAATTGGGGTTATCTTAACTTCTAGTATGGGAAAGGCAATGATTTGCCAGGCCCATGCATCTGCATATCTCAAGTTTTATTGAAATCCATGCCTAAGGATTTTCCTGAATAGGGATCGACATAAAGCATGTATGCAAGTGTTGTCTTGAACTCCTGTGCCCAGCCATCTTCTAATGCTGTATGTGCAACAGATGTTCCTCAGCTTCTCACTTAGCTCTATCTACCCCTTCAGCATCTTCTTGCAATAGCTTGGCCATTTCTTATTCAGTATGGGCTGGCTATTATCTCCTTGCTGAATGACCCTCTCATCAAAGATTTGGTTGCATGTGAGGTCTGTTAATCTTGGGATTTAAAAAAAACAAAAAACTTTAGAATTAAAGTATAACAGATGTACAAATGAATCCACACCTGAAGTTCAGGTTTTTGGTTCGGGCTCATCTTTGCTTAAGAAGTAGTTTTAAAATTCAACAGTAATGGACACATCACGTTAGTTAGGATATGCCAATAGAGGGCTGTCAAACAGGCAAGGTTTAACAGTGTAGGAGTATGGTATGTGGATGGGACAAGCTGGCTTGTGGGAAGAGTAGGAGTGTTGCCAGTGTATTTATGAAAGTGCTTGTCAACTGAGCCAAGTCCCCATGTAGGAGGAGCCAGTATGTGGCAACCTTTACTAGAACCTTTAATTTGCATGCGACTACTCTGAGGTGCTTATCCTGTATTCTTACATCCAGACTCCTAACCCCAATCTGTTCCCTGAAAAATGTTCCCAGGATTTGACTCTAAATTAATTGAGGCTGTTCTTTTCAATCGTAGTCTTTATTCTTACTTTTTCAAAGGGGAGTAAAAACTATTTGCACTTAGCACATACTATGAATGGCTATTTGGATAGCTATTGTGACATAGCTGGAGCACTGTACAGCCTCATCTTGGTGCTCCGCACATTCAGGATCCTGGTGCTTGACGTTTCGGCCCCACTCCTGCTGCCAGGGGGCCATTAATCGGTGCTATTAATCTGTCATACAATACCTCCATGCAGCAGGATGGGGCTTCTTTTTTTTCCCCGCAGAGCCTGTTCACCTCTCCCGTGGCTGGGCAGGGGGAGCATTAATTTGTGCCATTAATCAGACCGTACAAAACCTCCATGCAGCAGGATTGGGCTCTGGAGCCCCGTCACCCCTGTTTGGCCTTACATTCTGGGATTAGGCTCTGCACTGCCCCTGCCTGGACCTGTGTGCCAGGATTAGTCCGTGTGCACCAGGATCAGGCCATGAGGCCCTGAGAACTGGGATTGGGCTCTGGGGCTCCAGGCTGTCCATAACAGGCCCCATGTGATAGGATCAGGCCCCACGCCATACCTGTGTGGTCCACACACTGCGATGGGGGCCTGAGGCCTCACAACCCCTTCTGCCTGGCTCTGCATGCCAGGATCAGATGCCGCATCTCCCTGAGTGCCTGAACCATTGTGCAAGGCCCCCCATTAATTCAGAAATTTGGCAGCAGGAGAGTCAAATTTTCAGACACATAGGGAGCCTTGTGGGCTGGATGACATGGTGCCATGAGTTGGAGGCTGAGCACCCCATCCTAGCTCACTTCCTAACTATCAAGTGGCTGCTGATGTAACATTTTTTGCAGAAAATTTTCACTGAGTCCAAGCCTACCGTTTCAGTTATTGCATTGACAAAACCTTCTGGGTCCAAGCTTTCTGTATTGACAAATAACCTTAAAAATATAATGGTTTGGATCAGGAACTATTTGAAAGGTCCAGTGTGCAGTTCTAAAGTTGTTAAGAGTTCAAATTACTTGTAGGTTACCATTTAAAATGATATGCAGCCTGTCATCACTGCACTTTTCCAGGGCTTCATTAAATTGCTAAATAAACCTGTGTTCAGTTGGGATTTTTAAAGTCCAGTATATTTTCCAAAGCAGGGCTGCCAACCTTTTACTGCTCCATACTACATGTTTGCTGTTGATGACATTTTGTCAATGGGAGAAAATATTAGAATGGCATTTTCTGGAAGGGCTAAAATG
>NW_005842126.1:1176785-1193299 GCF_000455745.1 Alligator sinensis | reverse complement strand
TTCCCTAATGCTCTCTTTTTATTATGATGTCTTATTGCAATTCCAGTATCATAATTAGATAACTCAATTTTTTTCTTTTTTCTTTTTCTGTCGCCTCTTCATATAAGGTATCTTAGAGTTAAACAGTTATTGGCTGCAGGTAGGCAGCTTCTACTGCCTTGAGCAAGCTCATTTCAAAGCTAACAGTCTGAGGTGGAGACATATAAATGGTAACAAGGGCAAATGATAAACAATACTAGAGGGAGAGAGAAATTAAGAGATGCAAACACTATGGTGAAAATAGAAGTTTGGTGATGACTTACACATGTGCAGGAAGACACGTACATGCAGAGATGGAGAGCTAATGAGGCAGAGGGATCCAGGAAAGTTATTATAGATGGCAGGAGTCAAGGAGTGAGCTTTTGCACCAGCAGAGGTGAGAATGTGTGAAGGGACAGAAAGGAAACCAGTGGTAGTTGAACAGAGGGACATAATTTGGTGAGCTGGCAGGAACCTGTCCATGGAGAGGTTTTAAAACAAGCGTGTCAGTTCTGATCTGCATCCTGATAAGAAGTGAAAGCCAGCAGAATTGTCTATAATTGCCAAACCAAAGTGTTAAAAACTCATGAAACTGCCCCTCCCCGCATAAAATTGCCTGAAAAGCATGAGATTAAAAAAAAAAATCTTGGAACATTTTTATAAGCCTGCTGTGGGTTTTTTAAAACTCTTTATGGTTCATTTTTTAAGGTTATTCTGCGCAACTTACTTGTTTAATGAAAGCTGAAATTTCCACTTAGTCCCACTTAAGACTTTAAGGGAAAAAAATTTAATAACAGACTTGGATAAAAGGCAAGAGTTGGCCTGTTTCACTGAAAATGTGAGAAGACAAGAAGTGGTATTTGCATATACTGGAGTTGGGAGTTTGGGAGGCTCTGTCAGTCTACAGGATACAGATAACCCTACTTCTGTTGGGCTCTCTGAAAAAAGAGTTCTGTGGAAACAGCAGAACTATTTGAATGGGCTTTGCACTAGACAATGGTCACATTCCCAGTGGGAATTTAAATTTTAAAAGGCTTATTTATGCTTATTGATTGTAGGCTTTTCTCTCGAAAGTCATCATTGCAGTCACTAGACATTTGACAAGCATTAGCGCAGCAGTTCTGAACCTTTTGGACATGATGTACCCCACACTGTTCTCAGGGCCATGACTTTTGTGGATCGAGTGGCACCTAATCTCAAAAAACAAGTATTACAGTGCTTACTTCCTTGCATAGGAGTCAGGCAATGGAGCTGGGGGACAGTCCAGCCAGGCACAACCTGGAGCCTGAGCTTATCTGCTCATCTCATATATCACAACACTCTGATTGAGAATCACTGCATTAGTGTATTTATCCTCACACTTTTCTTGAAAGTATTATCCCTGTTGTAGAATTGGGGAAAGTGAGTAAGCAAGGCAAATTGTTAAAGGAAGGCAGTGGCAGAGCTGGGAAAAGACTTAGTCTCCTAGGGTACTTGTACATGTGATGGGGTTTTAGTCCTTAGGGTTGCATTCTGTGCCATCTAAATTGAAACGGTGAGTTTTTAATTGAAATGGTGGGTTTTATTTTTCTGTCACTGTATATATATTACTGTCCTGGTGGTTGCAGGTGCATGCTGAAGGCACCTCATCTTTTTTTTTTTTTTTGTCTTTTTTTTTTTGGTGGAGCCTGCCTGCCCCTCCCATGGCCAGGGGGCCATTAATCTATCAGCTTGCCCCCTGGCCATAGGAGAGGTAGGTAGGCTCTGCAGAAAAAAAAAAAATCAGGCCCCTCACTGCTTCTGCCTTCAGCAGGTTCCTGCGGCCTGCAGGACACCTGGGGCCACCTGGGAATGGAGTGGCTTGCCCCCAGGGCAGCACGGGGAGGTGGCAAGAGAGTGGCTCGGGAGCTGGGGGCTGGAGAAGATGGCGGGATTTTTGCATGGGGTGTGGGGCTGCCCAGGCAGGCTGCTAGCTTCCCCAAGCCCACCCAGGCATCCAGCACTCTGTGCACCATCCCCACCACCTTCCCTGGCTGCTAGGATGCCCAGCTGCTCTCCTGCCACCTCCTTGCACTGCCCCAGGGGCAAGCCAGCCCATTCCTGGGTGGGCCAGGCATCCTGCCAGCTGCAGGAGCCTGCTGAAGGCAGAAGCAGTGAGGGGCCTGATTCTTTTTTTTTTTTCCTGTGGAGCCTGCCTGCCTCTCCCATGCCCAGGGGGCAAGCTGACTAATGGCTACAATGTTCCAAGTTGCAATGTCCCAAACTAAACTACATCAGGATATAATTTGGTTTGTAATGATGCAAACTCATTTTAAACCCCCAAAACTGACCTACGTGTAATGTGTGACACCATTAAACCCCACACAGGGAAATTTGCATCGCATGTACATCATGACATCATCACATGCACAAGGGCCCATCATTTCCAGTACAGCACCTTATACTTCTTCTTGTATACTTCACTACTACTGTCATGGCTGCAGGGTTTTATCTTCTCTCTGTTCTGAAGTTTGAGACCTTTTGCCCTTAGTTTCCCTTGGGGGAATTCTGTAATTTTCTTACTCTTAGATCTTAGATTACAGTTACCTCTATATTAGCTGTGCTTACCCACTCTGAAGGAATTCAGCATTTGCAATTCTTTCCTTCACAAATCCATGACCAGTGGTGAATACAGTGGCCAGGTGGCCTTTTTAAACTCAAGGTTTGTTTATTTTAACAGTAGGATCAAAGCATGGGAGAAAAAAAGATTTTTAAGATAATAGATGACACGATCTTCACGAAAGTTCTACCATCCTTTGGAGGTAAAGACCTAGTTTCTTCAACTGCCCCATCATATGTCTGTCTTAGTCTAGTTCCCTGAACAGCTCCTCTTCTTTTGGGTGGAAATCCTGAGTTGGAATTAAAAATGTTTCAGAAATATAATTTTTTTTCCACTGGAATTCCTGCACAGTGCCGCTCACACCATTGTTCTTTATCTTAAATAATAAAGGATATATCTATATTTTGCATGCAGATCTAACCAAAGTCATTGTCTAGCTTTTTTGTTTTTTTCTAACTGTTCACAAATTAGTTTTTAATTTGTGTTCTATCTTTCTCCATATTTATTGTATGGTTTCTCCAACTTTCTTCCTTTTTTAGCTGATTTTGTTGTGTTCCAACATTCTGTAAGATCTTATTGAGTAGCAGTGCCAAAAATACATCTGCACACTTAAATTGTGATGTCTTAACTGGGTTTTACAAACTCTGCTCAGATGATTGTCCAAGTTCTTAAATCTCTGTCATGTCAGCAGTTATTTAAAAAAATATTACCTTAATTTTTCTCTTGAATTTATACAAAAAAATCTCAGCAAAATTAGGATTTAGTTACTCATATTTCTTTACAGATAACTTATGCTGTCAGTGATTGCCTTATCTCATGCTCTAGTTTTAAAAGGTAGTCTCTAATGTTCCAAATGACTATGGATGTATGTGTATGGAGGCCTAACAATTTCTGAGTTGTCATCAGTAATATTGATCTATGGTTGGGTTATTTTTTATAATGTTAGTGCAAGTAGCGGGCTGATGGGAGGTAGCCTCCTTCTCAAGCTGCTCAGGTTGGGAAGCATGTAGTAAATGAGACTCGCTTGTAGTAACAGAGGGTTTGTAGTGGCAGGTCTGAAGAGGGGTGCAATTCAAATGCAAAGTAATCCTGACTATAAAAGGAGTTTTCACAAGAGTGTGTGTGATGTTTGTGGAGCATGTCTCTAATGCAGACAGTCCATTAGAGCCTCTGCAGAAAGCTTTAAACTTGCACTTCAAAGTAGACTGTTTTTAACAGCCTCTCTGACAATAGTGAGAGTGAATCTGCAATAAGATAAACATTTTTCATATGTGAATTATGTTTCATAATATCTATTGTACGTAGCTTTGCATTTTGAGCCAAAGTTTGAAGCAGGGTACCCCAAAATCTGAGATTCTAACATATTTGTGTTTTCTGTTGTTGGCTGTGTATTTTATTGACTCTGTATTTACTAATGAATTGCATAAACAGTTCTTGGAATTGAAATGCATACAACTGAAATTTGGATCATACGCACAATTGAGAGTCTGAAAAATGTGTTCTGTTTCAAAAGAAAAAATGCAAATTTTGAAATATCTCATGGAAAATGGAAGTCCAAAAAGAACCCCCTCCCCCCAAATTGAAGTATTTAATCTCAACATTTTCCTAATGAAATTGAACTTTAGAGTCCAAGCTACAAAACTCTTGGCTTAGCCATACCTCTGCCCACTGATAACTTGGCCCATTAAATCTATGTGATAACTCTAGTGATGCTATTAGATGGGTGTTTTCCAAACTTTTGATAACTGAGGCACACTGCTTTTTTGGACTAAAATTGGTGGCACCTTCACTTACACCCAGAAAGGGGTGTGTGTGTGTGGGTGTGTGTGTGTGTTTATGAAGACATATATATGCTATATGTTTTTTTCAAAAGGTATATATTCCATTCCCCTGCCCAAGTAAATAAAACCAGTGCTAAGATGTTCTTTAAAAAAAATGACACCAATTACATCTTTCCTTAAGCAAAGGATTAGTCTATATACCAGTGGGTCTCAACCTCTTTTAGCCTTGAGGCCCGCTCCATAACTTCTGAATTTCACAGCACCCCAGTTGAAAAAGCACTGAGATATAATGAAGTTCAGCAAATATATGGAGGGGCGCTTTGAGACTAAAAATGTTGAGAATTGGTGATCTAGCCGGTACCACTTAAGGGCAGTGAGGGGAGGACCATACCCTGCTCTTTCCATTGTCTGCCCTCTCCTGACCACTGGTCTATATTGCAGGGGGCAAGAGCAGTTCCTGTAGCTGAGGCTGCTCCTGTAAGGTCTCATACCAGCAACCACCCCTGTGGGCCCTCCTGCTGGCCCTGGGAGTGTGGAAGGAGTGGAGGGATTGGGTTGGGCTGCAAAGCAATACTTCGTCAACGTGTCTGTGCACCCACACACACAGCAGAGTACAGTGCTTGTTGTAAAGGGTGGGGAAGCAGCACAGGGGTTACCTTGGGCTGGGGAAAGACAGCAACTGTGGTGGCAGTCCCTAGAGGGTGGCCCCTAGAGTAGCTGGGGCAGGTGTAAGGTACCAGATGGGGAAGAAGAGCGCTTACCTTTCCACACAGGGGGATCTTGCAGCAGATTTCTGTTGCTCTCACCACACACTGGTGTGCTGTGACACACTCTGGGAATTGTTCTGCTAGGTCTTATCACAATTCTTCTTTTGACTTTTTTATAATATGTTCAAGACCAGATACTTTCTCTCACTCTCAACTAATGATGGGCAAGTTAGCATATTAGATTTGGATACAATTCATGTTTGGAGGAGTCTTTTGTTTGGGAAGTATTCAGATACCCAGGTATAAAAACTATGAGGATAGATATCCTTTGGTCCAGTTTCTCTTAGCCCAAAATTAAAGGAACCAAAGGAGCAGGAGCAGTCCCCCATATTTCACTCTTCTCCCAGATGCTAAACTGATCATCTTCCTCCCTCAGACAGACTGGTATGAAACTCCATTTTCAAACTGTGGACATTGCTGCAGATCCTCTCAGCCCACTCATTAGTACTTGATTCTTCTCCAGTGAGAACCAAGTAAACCTCCTTGCTGCTTGCAACAGCTTCATCTGCACAGAATTTGGTAACCAAACCAACAATGCAAGCAAGTCTTCAGAAGACAAATGCACCGATGCTGTATGATTAGAAAATTGTACAACAGTGCCACCTGATGACAACTGCTGCAATAATACCATATTTACCTGAATATAAGACAGGGTTTTTTCCCCCCAATCAGCATGTGAAAAAACTCTGTCTTATATTCACATACCAGTAAGCCCCCATCAAATTCACTGGTGATCATTACATTGCTGCTAGAAGCAGTGTGTGCTGAGTCATGGAAGCCAACTATGAAGTTGCCTGAATGCAGCCCATTCTGAGCATGCTCACAAAACACCTTGCCCCTATTAGGCAAACACATTGATGGGGAACCTACTGTTATCAGGTGTTATTAGTGTCATCATTGCTGTTGTCCTCCTCTGGTATTATGATGTGTTGTCAGTGTTGAAATCTCAGGAACTGCTGTGTCAACAAAGTCACAGCCAGGAAAGTCCAACATCAGTTTTGCATTAAAGTATGACCACAGACTCGGTTTGGTGGCAAAGATATGGCCAGGTTTATTGTCTACAATCACAGCCCTATCATGTTTTGGCCTAACATGTTCATCAGGAGTTAAGGCATCTGTACCTGCAACAGGGTAGTTGCAGGCTCCTCTAGATTGCTACAAAGTTCCCATACTTTCAAGCCTCCTTTTATACAATGATCAAAACAAATTATGTATTGCATTCCATCAGTATCTTGAATGTCTCAAACATCCTGTTTCACATCCTGACCTGGTTATTCCTGTTCTAGTCTTATCATGCAGGCACTGGACTATCCTACACCTTGCACAGCCATCTCTCCCTCCCTAGCTGGCCCACATGCCAAGTTTTGCTTATGTAAGGAGTTCATGCATCATTCAAATTTGCTAGTCAGACCTACTCTGGTCAGTGCTTTACTAAAGTCTTTGTGTGAACAGTATATATTGATCAAAGTTCCAGCAAGGCCTATACTCCTCTCCTTTTTGTCTCCTTATAGTGGAGGATGTCTATCCATCATCCTGCAAAAGCAGAGTGTACAGACCGAAGGTAACCCAGTGGGCCAGACACTGTTTTAAGTTACCTTGTTATACCCATCTATACATTCATGCTCCATCTGTCTACACTGGTCTGCACATTCTCTCATACAGCCTGTAGATGGCTTTTACCCAATTGTTTTTTGGACCTGGAAATGTTAGGTCTGGGACTTAAATTGAGAAGAGTGGCCAGCTTATTTGGAACATTTTATCAATGTGGTGATAATAAGCTATATGCGGTGATAATAAGCTATATGTGGTGATAATGTATTGATGCTGGTAAATGATACTACTACAACTTACAAGAGCATGAGTATATGTAACGTGCATAGACTCCCAAAGTTAGAAATCCAAGAAACACAAAGACATGTTGTTGCCTTGGTTGTATCTGCAGGTGTTCCAGGTGGCATTCCAGTCGCTGCTAATTTCTGAAGCCTTGCATATACATTTTTAGAGAGGCCCAGGACTTGTTACAAGAATACCCAGTTCTGGTCATGACTGGGGGACTAATTAGCACATGGTTTCTTTGTGGGAGGTATGTGGAGTACATACACAGACTGAATAGTGCTGAGCTGTGGGGTCGCCATGGCTTGAAATGCTGTTGACCCTGCTGGGGCCCAGCTCAGTGAGCTATATGATAACAACTCATAAGCCTTTTGGTTTTGGATTATTATCATGCACAGCTTGCATTAGGTATATGCAGATGCAAAAATGGTGCTCAAAAGTGGTATTTATCCAGTACCTGTGATGAAACTTGCAGCAATCAGGGTCAAGAGCAGAGTCAGACCCACAACAGTCTTTTGCCCCCATCTGCATGCCCTGCAGCTTCTGTCCTCCCCTCTGTTCTTTTTTCTTCTTCTCCCCTTATTGTCACATGAAGCTCATTTCCACGTTGTGTTCAGGGAGGGGACAGAGCACAAGCAAGTCTGACAGTAAGCAGGGGGGAGAGGCAGGAAGGCTGAAGGGGGAAGAAGTGTTGGGGGGGGAGGGGGCAGAAGGCAAAGGGACAGTCTGCCCTTCAGGCCACAATTTCCCTTGCTGTAGCAGTGGGAGGGGAATTAATTCAAGACAGTCCTTCAATGATTAAATTCTACACCTGGAAAATTATAACACATTTATACTTTTTCCATATACAGAATCTTAAGTATTAGGTGGTCATTCTATATTCAGGGTCATCTTATATTTGAGTAAATATGGTATTTTAAGGCCTTAGGTACAGTGCAAATCAGATTGTATTACCTCTCATAGGAAGTTGTTTACATTACAGAAAATATTGACCTCCTCTTTATGAACCCTTGCTTCCCACTCATATTGAATTAGTGCTGAGTTGAGAGTTAAAGATGCATGTGATTTGGTAGTGCAACTTGGTGTTGCAAAGTGTTGAGGTAAAAGATTTTAACACAGGATTGTCAAACTCATCTGGCCCCACAGCACCCATTCTGGTTGCTTGAGGTTCTGCGCTGCATGCAGCAGGGGTCCCAGACCAGCTGGAGTGGCCACTGGATCAGGGATGAGAGGCGGGGAGTCTGTTTGCTGGATCTGGCCCCATGCCATGGGTGCATGCTGTGCTTTGTATGTGTCTAATCAGACTCAAGGGCAGCCCTAGAGGTCAGATGGCAGGGCTCTGCAGGCTGGATTCAGCCAATGGGTCACATGGTTGATGCACCTGTTTTAACAGGATTAAAAAAGGGATTTTGGGGGGGAAATTAACAAAATTGTCCAGCATTATGGGAGTTAATGCTAACAAAAACATTTAGAAGCTTCATGCTTCAGGGTTTAACACAATCCCTAACTCTTAGGGATTAAGACAAAACAATCATAAGGTGGACTGGGTTCCAAAGCTTACTGCTAAGGAGGCTTTGCATCTCTTTTTCAAAGCACCTGGTGCTTGCCACTGTTGGAGACCGGATACTGGAGAAGTCGGCTCATAGGTTTGATTCGGTATGGGAGGCCCGTGCTCCTGTGCCATTTTTTCTTACCCTCTGATTCTGCAGATCACAAAGTGCTTCTGAAATGTTTTTTTATTGGAAAAAGAATTAACTAGCATTCCTAAGGAGGCATGTCTCTGAGTAAAGCTCATGTTGGCACAAACCCTCTCTAATTAGTTGGATTGCAATGGTGGATGCTCATTGGCAGCACTTGTTGTTCCAGTAATTGGGCATCTTAACAGAAACATGTCAAAGGGCAGCCAGAAAAAAAAATCCAGCTTTTGGTTTGCTCCTGTGTACTGAAATTATGACTCAGTGTTTTAGGTATGAGAAATACCCACGGTAACCCGCCTTCCTAAGAAAGCCAGGTGTATCAACACTCCAGGCGCCAGTTCTGAAAAGGCACTCCATTCCTGTGTTTGACTGACATTTCATTGGAGATATATTGAGCTCTTTCCTTGTTCATCCACGCTTTTAAAATAATGAAATGTTCAACTGTGCTTAGTGGGGGAAAAAAGAGTATGTGTTGTCGCAGTGTGGGAGGTAATGATGATGACTGACTGTTACTACTTCCCCAGGGTGAGAGGGAATTCATGCAGCCCTAAAAAATGGGTCACAATAATATTAATATTAATACTATTAATAATATTACCAGCAATAATAGTAACAATCATAATAATGCCTACCTCTTAAGGATTGGACTTTTCCTCAATATTTCTCAATGGGCTTTTCTTTTCACCAGGAAACCAGTTCAGCAACTGGGATAACTGGGACACAAAGAATTGAAGCAACTTTCATAAAAGTTGATCAGTAAGCCTGTGGCAGGACCAAGATAAAACCCAGCTCTGCTAAGTCCCCGTGCAGCACTGTCCACTAGAAAGTATTGCTTATCAAACATAACAGTGAGGAATTGGGGATAGACTGGTAGTTAAAAATCCAGGTATCTAAAGATGGACTTCCTTGAAGGTCCAGAAATGTTTAGCTGGCTTCCTACACTGTGAGCTCACTGCCACTTTTCTTCCATGCTTTTGCATTGGTTTCCAGCTGGGGCAAAGGCAGAAATGGTGGGGTACCAGAAATGTTTCTGTCTTACATGATCTCCAGGTGGATTTTGCAAACCTAAGTTGTTCAGACAGTTAAGACGAGGACGGTTTTGGATGCTTATCCTAATAGACCCTGAATTCTGAACCATGAGCCAAATTGCCTCAGAGTAGGTATAGATAGTCTCTATTGAAGCAGAATTAATGAATACTCTATAGTATTGCTCATTGACTCACTAGCAGGTTTTACCAGGTATGTTTTATTAGGTCCCATTTTATAAATCATAATTTCATTAGCATAGATTACAGAGACACTGTCAATGCAGTTACAGCTTTATTTTGATTTGCAGCATACACCTATGGAGTTCTCCTTTCCTTCTCCTTTTGTTATTATCTGTACTTTGAAGTTATGCAACACTGAAGGTGTTAATTGGTTGACTCCTAGTCAGTCAAAACTCTGCCCTCAGTGAGAGCCTTGAATGTGGAAAAATTGGAGGATTTAGCCTTATAATTGTATTTGCCATTTTAGCTACATGGACAAGAAGGCAAGGATATGGTATTTGAATATACATCTTTCTCACATGTGTCCTACCTGCTCACAAGAGCATAGCAGACAGGCAGAGCTGGGAGATGACTCATGTTGCAGTGTGCTCTGCTACAGCACAATTGCAAATGTCACAGTCCTCTTTTTGTCGTTTGTCCACTGAGGCCGGTGGTTAGGTGTCCATGACAACTGTGTACTTCAGTGAAGCTCAGGTAAAATGCAACTCTCTCTCTAATGCAAGAATCTTCTCTTTATTATTGTTCATTTGGTATGTACAGCAAATTCACTTAGACCTCTGCAGCTCAGTTGAGTATTTTTGCTACAACACATGTCAATACATATTAAAATATATTCCCATCAGTAGATTGAGTAGGTATAGGCATGTTTCCTTTGGTACTACTTTTTAAAAGCCATGTTTGCTTTTCTTTGTCTGTTCCCAGGATCTAATTCAGTACACAGAAATTTGTTTATCCCACCTTCCGAGGATGCAGGAATTTCAATCACTAGGGGGCACAAATAAATTCTCTATCCTGGAAGGTTAATTACTTTGCAGTGTTGCTCATGCTCACATAAAAAGTTAGCATTTTGGTCTCCAGTTTATGCTTATTATGGTGGAGCAGGTAATACTTGCTATGGAGAAAAGAGGAGAACTAATTTTAAAACAAATTACTTCTAGGGGAAGTTCAGTTTGGGGGCCTCCCTGTTATAGCTATTCTTCTTGTAGAATGGTCATAGAATTGGGATCTAAAAGATAAGCTGAGTAGGCTAAATTCCTTTTATGTACAAGGTTTGATTCTCAGTTTCACCTTTTCTGTTGATAGGATTTTTGTTTACTGTGCAGATTCTAGCTGACATGCTTCTCTTGTGTTCATATGCTTTGACACACCTGTTCAGTATGGAGAAGTTAGCTACGGGGAGGTTATGAAGAGTTCCCTAGCTACTGTTAGGCTTTCTGTCTTGGGTATGCTTATTGGCATATGCTTAGGACCACGCTAAGGCATTTCTAGTATTTGGCACATGGAGCTGGAAGCCTGTGCCCGGCTGGTATGCTAAGCCGCATGGCGATGCTTCCAAGCTCATTGTAAGGGACAATTTTCTAGTGAATTTGTTGGAATATTTAGACTGCCTCCATATAATTTTGGGAGAGTTGCTATGGATTTAGACAGATGCAACTGTGGATAGAATCAAGCACTGAGGATTTGGAAGAAAGAGCGGTAGCCAGATAAACCTTCAAGTCCTTTTTGCTTTATCGATCTTACAGGATTCTGCAGCAGGGAACATAAGAAAAGAAAATCAAACTATAGAGAGTCTTAAGGCTAAGGCTAAGGCTTAGACATCACTTTAAACCCAATGGCAGCCTTTCTTTGGCTTTCTGAAATACAAAGCAGAGCTATTTTCCCAGAATATGTCTCATGCCTAGTTTTGTCCGGAGGATAATATTTTGTGTGCTTGGAGGTGTTTGAGTTTTGAGACTTCCAGCCAAAAGAGCTGAGTATCTTCACCCATTGAAAAACATTTTCCCTGTTTGGGGCCCTCTGGACATGTGGGATGATATTGTGCCCATTTAGCTGCGTCCTGAGGTGCCATGGGGAATTTAAGGAATAACTGTGCCTTACTGAGCCTGGAGACTTTGCTGTACCTACCAAGGTCACTCTCCAAATGTGACCCAACCCTCCAGCTATAATATAGTATTACATCGTCACCTTGTCTACTCTACAAGCTGGGACTATACACCATTAAGGTGGTTTTTACTGTTCTTCTTTCTCTAGAGGGAAAAGAGGAGCTAGCATGCATATAAGTTGGCCCTTCTTGTGGTCCCTTCCTTCATGTCATGTGAAAAAAGGGATTTAGAAATGCATTCAAAATATTTTTCTCTGAATCAGTCTATGAACACTAGCACAAGAAAGCTGTTCATCAGCTATTAGCAATGTATTACCTGCTGATAAATTTGGGAAGCTTGAACCAAGGTTAGATGTTAAGATTTTATCCTTAATCTCTGTGCCCACATAGTACAAATGTAGCCTAAGGCAGGTTTTATATCATACTGTTCTGGCCTGTACATTGGGATTTGTGTACTGGGCAAGTATAACATGTATGTCAATAGGTGAGGGTGTGTGTCAGAATTGGAGATTACCAGGATGGGTACTGAGGTTTTAAATTCAGATTTACTTTTGTTTTTATTGCTTCTCATAAAGTACATTATAAGGTTTTATCACTATTTTAAAGTCAGCTAGTAACTGAATATTTGATAAATTTAGCTTCTTTTTCAGTTATTGAATTGTCTCTAAGCAGCACATGGCTTTCATGAATTTATTCATTATTTGAAATTGTCTTGGTCTGTAGATTGTTCTCAAGCAGCTTATTATGACTATTCAGGATCCAGAACTCAAGATATGTTGGGTAGTTTTGATTGGATGAACATAATTCTTAAAATTAGAATTCTGAAGCATATTAACATGTTTTTAAGTCCACAATTTGCTCTCCACAAAATTCCCTAATAATCAGATTGTTTCTGCAAATATTCCTGCCAGTAGGCTCATTTTCTACAAAAGCCATGCAGACACAGTTGAGATATATTTAGGCTTTTTTTGTAAATATTCTAGGCCAATTTTTTCTCCCAACATTTTTTACCATATTTTTATCTCTAGTGAGCATTATAGAGCATATACAGTATAAAGTTTGTAAGCCCTTTGAGATCTCTTTGGCTGGAAAGTGAAATAGTAGCACAAGGATGTGGTTTTAATAATTATACTGTGCAGATATAAAATTTGTGTGTGTAAACAGGGATTTTCTTTTTAAAGAGTCTACATATATAAGGTGATTTAGTGCAGATAAACTAGCATACCTTTTATTGTTAAACAAAGATGTTATGTTCACACTTGTAAGATTTAGTGAGATGTTAGACATGTGTGCATGATGTCAAGATATTGGCTTCATCATGTGTTCTTACAGTCTTTATAGTCTGTGATGACCTAATTAGGTACATTCTGTGAAAGTAACTTAAAATGTTACTGTCTGTACCAATGAACTGAATACATTTGGTCCAAGATACCTTGCTAGAACATTTTCACAGCCTTTTGTTCTAGGGCTCTTGGAGTTCAGAAGTGAAACTCTTTTGTTCAACACAGAATCATGTGCTGACAGGTTTTTACATGTTCCCAGTGTCCAGGGATGCTGTCACCATAGAGTGCGTAATACAACACCAAGATCCTTGGCTCACATTATCCTTTGGATTTCCTGGTCTGGTAAACAGCTGCGCCTTATTGCAGTCTGCAGGCAAGCTAAGGATCTCCAGCCAGCCTGGAATTGAAACTGCTGGCTCAGATATTCCGAGGAACAGATCACCCAGAGGCACTAAACTTGCTCAACCCAGACTCCATTCTCTTTTTTGTCCTTCCCTTCTTGAAAATAATCTGTTCAACTGTAGAGCATAGTAAGAATCTTTCTTTTTCTTTTTCAGATTCTGGCTCCCAGTTGCTATTTAAATACTTAACACTTACATAGGGCCTTTCATTTGAAGATCTCAAAGCACTGTAGAGACATTAATTCATGAATTCAAAGAACTGAAGCAAATACCTATTATACAAGTCAGTATAAAACTAAAGATAAAAAGTGAGCATCCTGATTCCCAGCCTTCTGCTCTAGAATACTGTTTTCCAGTTAATAAAATGTACAGCAAATATATATACACACACACCATCTATGACACGTATTCTAATATTATGAAAGCTTATGTCTGTCTGTCTGTCCGTAACGCTTTATTCACACTCTGATTGGCTGATGGAAACAGCTAATCAGAGTGCTCCAAGCGTGGGGGAGTGCCACCAAGATTCTGAAGCCACACCAAGGACCAGGCAGAGGCTGTTTCAACTCTGTTTTGATGTTTCGCTAGATCGGCCAGGGACGGGAAGGCTGACTTCCCATCCCTGGCACTAGATCGGGCTGGGGGTGAGGAGTCAGCCCATCCCCGAATAATGATGTGAAACACTAGAAAGGAGGCATGAACACCATGTGCCCCGCAGGCTGGAGGGGCATGGTGAGTTCCTGCAGGAGGGGAAATTTAGGTTAGAGATTAGAAATAATTTTCTGACTATGAGGGTGATCAAGCACTGGAACAGGCTGCCTAGAGAAATTATGGAATTTCCACCTTTTGAAGTTTTCATGAGCAGGTTAGACAGACACTTGGCTGCAATGGTGTATTCAGGGATGGTCCTGATTTGAGCAGAGGGCTGGTCAAGGTGACTTTGTGATTGTCACCTTCCAGGCCTACTTTCCTGTGATTGTATGATCCTGTATCCTCAGCTGGCACAAAACCACATAGCTCCACTGACTACAGTGGAATTACTAGGTGTGGACCTGACCCTGTATCCAAATCCTCTTATCTTCAGAGAAGCTTGCAGCTGGATATTTGTGGCTCAGGATCATCTCTAATTATAAATAATGCTTCTTCTTTTTGGACCTCAGTTAAAAGCAGCAGAATTTTAAAGAGCCTACAGCATAATAGAAAATAACTTGGAAAATCCCTTTTTTCTGGGTGTGCTGCTTATTGAGAGCCAGATTTTGCCTTACTGCTTCACAGGTGCACAGCGCTTCCTTTCTCATCCCAAACACAGCAACAGAACAGTTATGATCCCTCCATGTACACAAGGGGCTAGTAAGAAATGCAACCCTGGTGCTACCCCATTTGTTAGCCAGAGGAGCTGGCCAGATAAACAGGAAAGAGTATGCTGCACCCTCTGAAATGGTATACAGCATGATGCATGCTGCTCTGGTGAGCTTGGGAGGGCTGGCAGAAATTGACTCCCTGAAAGAGAGTTCCTCCTGGATTTCCCTCTCTGGCAGTGCAATTCTGCATTGGCCTATGTGCAGAGCTGGTCCTTAAAAGCACAGGTGAGTCCCATGTGGTCTGTTGTTGTTCTTTGATATAGTTGTACTTGCTGCACCTGCTGTCTGTTCACTCTAATTTGACATTGGTTTTTATGCGCATTACCTCCTAACTGGGGAGATAGGCCATTTTCAAATAGCATGACATGAAACACTAACATATTTCATTTATAAATGGCAGGCATAACAAAAGGGATGGAAAAGGACTTGTATCATTGGACCCAATAATTCATACATCTTGGTGTATTTATTTGTTTGTAGAGCTATTCCCTGAGGGATCTGCTTTGTCTGAGTGTATGTCTGATATAGTTCCCTTAAGGATGACCTTTGCTTTCTGTACAGAACACTAAGGTATTGCTGCTGTAGTTGAAATATGCTGTACATCTAAAGGACCCACTTAAAGTAAAATTTACAAAGCATGTTCTTACTGTGGGAACATTCCCAACTCTTTCAATTGTTGCAGATATATTGCTTCCCTCATCCTTAGATCATTCTTTGGCCCACATCAAACTGTATTATTTGGCTTTCTAAATTTAGTAAAATTAGGCACCTAATATTACAAATTTAATGCTTTACCAAATCAACGGTCAGAAGAAAAGTACATTTTCTGTCTTCCTTTATTGAATCTGAGACTTTTCATTTGATTTAATATATCTGTTTTCTTAAACTGGTAAAAAATGGGAAAAAATTATCCCAGACAGGTTCACTAAAGGATGTTGGCATGGAGTATGGCATGAATAAAGAACAGGAAGGGTGAGGAAGTGAGGGGAGGGGACAAATTTAAAGTGTTACTACTATTTGGTTGAGAAATAGTACCACTTCACAATAAGAAACTAAGTGGACTATGACCAAGGGCATAGAAAATTGGCAGCATTTTAGGCTCTAATACAGAACCTCTGCTTTAATGAAGGCTGCCTGAAATTTGAGCATTGATGTGGAAATGGTAAATGAATGGGATTTATTTTTGTCTACTTATGGTTTTAAAATAGTACAGCTTTAAATCTCAGACCAAATAATAGATACATAACAGAAGGTAAGTGCTTAAGTGGCCATTTTAGGGTAGGGACTAGAAGATAGTTTTGAAGAGGTGAGACCTTTAAGAAGTGTATAAACAAAGCTCTATATCCATCTTTTTAATAAGATACTATCTAGGGCTGTGCAAAGCTTCGGGTGGTGATTCGATTTGGAGGAGATTCGGCCCGATTTGGTGGCCAAATCTCCAAATTCGAATTGAATCAGGGGACCAATTAAAAGGTCTGAATTGATTCAAAGCTCTCTGAATCTTCGGAAAAGATTTGGAGAGCTTTGATGATTTGGGTAGTCCCGGGTGGCTGCAGCAGGGAGCTGCAGCCAACTCTGAGCTGGTAAATACTAGGGGTGGGGTGGGGGGGAGCTGGGGGAGGGGCAAGGGGACCATGGCAGGACT
>NW_005842126.1:1160005-1176762 GCF_000455745.1 Alligator sinensis | reverse complement strand
CCCCCCCCCCTCACTCCCGCAGTCCTCCCTTGGGTGCCCCGTCCGGGCCAGCTCAGGCCCTTTAAGAAAAAAAAGATAAAAGCCCCAGGACTCACTGCTCCTGCAGCAGCCTCAGGGCTTTGGGGGGCTCATGCAGAGCCCCCCACACAGTGTGGGGCAGCAGGGATCATCCCCTGCTGGCAGGAATGGTGAGTGCGGGGGTTTTTGGGGTTTTTTTCTTAAAGGTCCGGAGCTGCGGTGGGCAGGGCAGCCTTGCAGGGGGGACTGGGGCAGTGGGGGAGGGGTTGGGGAGCTTGTGCAGAGCCCCCCATTCAGTGTGGGGCAGTGGGGATCGCTCCCCCCACCCGGCAGCACCTGCTGAGTCGGGACTTTTTTCCTCCAAGTGCCAGGAGCTGGGGCGGCGGGGTAGCCATTGCTGGGCTGGTGGGGGATGGGCCTGTCTGATTCGGAGATTCAGGTCCGTAATTCGAATCACCAAATTGAATCACTGTCCCCCAAATCGGCCAAGTCCGAATCTGAAGTGAATACTAGCCGCTTTGCACAGGCCTAATACTATCCTTTTGGAATAAGGTGGTTTGACTTCACAGCATTTAACCACATTCTCTGCACTGTGAAAATATAGCATCATGTTCTGTAGAAATATTCCAGCTTCAGATGGTAGCACTACTACACTTAATCTTGTTCAGGCTTTCCATTTGCCTCCTTGCTTCTTAATTCTGTTCTGCCTACCTCATTATTGGAATGGCTTGGGAACTCACTTGCTACTGAAGCATAAGCAGTTAGAAGCGGAGCAGGTAATGGCCTGTTTGCCTTGAGTGAACATCTATCCTGGGATAAGCTGTGGGCGGACAACATGTATACATGTATAATTTATACTGGTATAATTTTACGCCGGATTTTTCCTAATTCTGCACCATACTTGAGTAAGTTACACAGATGCAGGGTTATACATCACCTATCCATGCATTGTTTACAACAATATAAAAGCTAATTACACTGTTACATAAATGTCATGTATCTGGGCCTCAGTCTGCAAAAGTTTTGGTTTAAGGCTTTTCAAATTGACTCCTGTTTTCCATGGAACTTTCTAAAGACTTGGCATCTATGATGAAAACTACTGTATGATATTATTGATAAATGATATTATTTCTACCCCAGGGAATCTATCTGAACTGCCTTCTTTCCCGGGAATGATAAACCCTTACCTTGAATGTGTATTTCTTCTTTTATTCTTATCTCAGTTCTCTTTCCTTTGAAAGCCTGACTCACAAAGATGTGATCTAAATAATCAGAACATAAGGTATAGTGTGTTCAGCATAACTTCTCAATCATTCTGCCATCTATGACATAGCTGTGATAGCCCAGGGAGCTGTGTTCAAACTATGATCTTGAACAAGACTGGGTTTTTATCTTGTGTTTTTCATCTCTAAGTTGAATGCCTTTGAGTTCTAATTGCCACTGCTTTCCTATGTGGTCTTAAGTAAGTCACTTCACCTTCCTTTCCATGCCTCATTCAGTTTTCTGAGTTAACATGAACAAAAACAACAAAAGCAGCACCACCATGCTCTTCCAATGGCATTTTCAATCTTTTAATTTTGAAGTATATTACAAAGGATGCTGATGGTTGTATAGCACATTGAGGATGTAGTGATCAGTAAATGCTAAATATTATAATGACAAGAATTAATTGTTATAATGCACTTCTAAGTATGAACTATCAGTTTATAGATGATCCCTTAGAAGCTAGCATTACAAACATGGGAATTTAGATGGAGCCTCTGAGACTAATGGAGTTTGAAAGAAAATATCTGCAAGTGTTACAAGAGGGCTGTATAAAAGACATGTCTATTATGCATGTATAAATGTAAATATTTAATGGGCAATGTACAAGTACATAGCACTCAAGAGCATTGCTTATAGTAGGTTTCTAAGACCAAAGAAACACAGCTTTGGACTTACAGTAACCCCTCTTGTTGAGGAGTTGCCCTGTGCTTTGTACTATACCAAGGGTAGCTGACACAGAGTTGTAACATTTGTTGGACATCGTTGCAATCCAGCTGGGTGATAATGAAGACGTTCCTGAGGCCAGCTTCCATGATAGTGAATGTGCATTTTATGGACATTGCTGTGAGAGAGCCTGGTGGTAGGGAGATCCTCTGAAGAATTCCTAAGCTGTTAAGTGCGTACGACCAATTGCATACATGTGTCTTCACCCAGTAGAGACCAGACAGTGGCTGCAACTCTTCAGAGGCTTTTTTCTGCTGGCAAACACAGCCTTGATTGCAAGCTAAATTTGTTGAGCGCTTTTACCCCTCAAGAATCAAATGCCAATTTCTGTTACTTTTCCGGCAATTTAAATTCTAAATGCTTTTTATCACCGTATCACCACCTCAAAACTGATTTTCTTTTTCCTGGGTTTGAGAATCTAATTAAACTTTACATTCATTATGAGCATATCATGTTATTTTACAAGGGGAATGACTTTCTGGGAAGACATTTACTCTGTTGTGTTATGGTGTCAAAAGCCTAGTGTCGTTCTGTTTATGTAGGTCTCAGTCCCTTTAGGCAGTGTACTGCCCTTTCGATTCCCTCATTAAATGACTGGGAACTCATTCTCAAGGATTTGAGTTTCTTAATAAGATTACATTTTAAAGATGACCTTGGCCCTTTGGGCATGCCATATGGAATTAGAGGAATTGTCCACAAAGTGAAGTAGGAGAGGAACAGTAGCAGAGATCCTTCTACATTCACAAAAGAGAGTAGACGTGATCAAAAGACCATAGCTAGATGTAGGAACTGAGGCTTATGAAAGGGGGTGGCTATTGCTCTGGGGTGGCTCTCTCAATTAACCTGTTTTGCCTAAGGAGTTCACAGGGCTGCTGCCTCAACATAACAGAGAGGAACAGGCAGTTGGGGGAAATATTTGCCAGAACCTGAGGCTGCTGCTGCCCTAACTGGACAGAAGATTCTTTTTTCATAAGTCTTCTGGAAATAGATGAACCTGCTGCTATGGACAAGGTTTCTGGGGCAGGGGTTGTCTTTTTTGTTCTGTATTTATTTAGTGCCTAGTACAAGGGAGCCCTGGACCATGACTAAGGCTCCTAGACCCTGTGGAAATACAAATAATAATAATGGGGGGGAGGGTCATTCTGAGCAGAACTGGGGACTTCGTTGTTATAGCCAGAAATAAGCTACTGATGTTGCTATTTCTAAGTACCATACTGTTTCAGGGGAAGGGCCCATTTTTGTTCAGGAAGCCCAAAAGCAGCTGGCAAATATTTACCAGGCTGCTGTACTGCAGATACTCTCTTGGCTGCCTTCTGTAACATCATCCTCAGGGGCCAATACAGAGGGGAGCGGTGATGTAGTGGCACCTTCCTTTGGCTGTGCTGCACATGAGCTCTGATCAGAGTCCTCGCTTTTGTGCAGCTCTGGAGCCCAGTTGGTGAGTGCTGCCACCACCACTCATCAGCTTCTTTCCCTTGTGGCTCCCCCTCAATTCAGTGGGCAGGAGGAAAGCAAACAACAACAGTGTTCATCCGCTAGGTTCCAGAGCCAGGCAAAGGCAGAGACTGGCCCAGACACTGCCCTGATCACCTGGTGAACTCAGAGCTCACTGCTTACATGGAGCTCTGGCAGGAGCATGCACAGACCAGGCAGTCAGCTCAGAGCTCACTGTGCATAGCCAAATTGGGGGGAGGGAGTCACACTGATATGCTACTGATCATCTTCAGGACTGATGTCATATTACCAGTAGCGATCCTTATGAGGGCATGAACTATGCTCCTCTTTAGCCTTACAAATAAGGTTGCATCTGCACTGAGTGAACTCTTGCAGGATGATTGCTGGTTGTGAGCAATTTACTGAATGTGCACAGCAGCATGGCTGTTACAGGCTGGATGTTGGAGTTACTGGGTGAAGTTCAATGGCTTGTGTTACACTGAAGGTTGGATTTGCTGATGACAATGGTCCCTTTTGGACATTGCAGTGACTTTCATGTCTCAGGCCAGGGAATTTATGCCCATACACATTGGGGCTACTTGTTTCCCTTTTGTTTTTGTATGCATGTTTTGTTCCTTGAAATGTGTGCTGGTTGCATATGAAGGACACACTTATTTTCTAAAGATAAACAGATGTATGATTAATGCCTGCACCTTAGTGAGTGGTAGGTAATAATTGGAAATCTTTAATAGGTTTATGGAATAGGTTTTAGTATATTTTCTGTTACAGTTGCTAACTCAGAGGACTGCAATGTAAGGTGTATTTTATGTATATTACTACAATAGTAAACCAACACATGAAAGCCATTTTCCTGTGTACAGTGCCCTTTTAACTAACATCCTTTAACAAGAGGAGGGACAGCAGAAGCAAGGACATAAGCTTAGAAGGGGCAACAAAAGTCTGAGTCAGATGAGCATCAGTCCCCCTTTTTCCCCCTTTAGAGATCTGTTTTCTTATAGCCACCCTGAAGTCCTATTGCTTCCCTTTGACAGGTCTTCCTTGCCCATGGAGCTTAGCTTTACTGAGAGTTCCTGCCAAATTCTGTCCTGACAAAGATGTATAGGTTAGTGATCATAAATTCTTTGTCTTAGAATTTCTTCACAATGAGGTCCCCTTGAAGGAGGGATGTTACATTAATTTAATTTGTTCACTGTAAGTGCAGCTGTTTAATTATATTTTGCCTACTTTGAAGTTTCCTTTTGGTTGTACCAAAAGCATGCATGGGGGACTATATTGTGATATATGGGGAATATGGAGAATATGTTGCTATGTTATCTTGGATGCCTTATGGGTAACTATCTACCATATCATTCTCCAATTTGGCATCATCAAATCTGAAGACCTTTTTCCTATCCTGAATTTTCTTTGATTTAGCTGATCCTACTTTTCTACCATGAGATAGATGATGAATATCTAGGCAGAGTTTTACCTATTAATGAAATGAAAAACAGAATTACCTGAGTTGAGATTTAGCAGTGATACTAGGATTAACATCCATACTAAAAAACTCTTGGCCCCACCAAAGCAAAGCAAAGCAAAGCAAAATAAAAACCCTGTAATAATCAAAATACTTACGTCATTCATTTAACATCCTACCTGAAAATTATTTCCAATAGCACAAGTCTCTAAACAACATAACTGGCCATTAGCTTTATACAGATTCCAAGGGAACACTTGAATCACCAGTGCCACTTCCTGCAGGATGTCATACTGCCTGTGAGAACTTCTAGCACACTATTGACCTGGTTCAACCCTGTTTAATTTAAGAGATCCGATAGTATCACAGCCCAAAGTGGCATAGCTAGGGCAGGAAGTAGGGTTTCATTTCAGAAAACAGTAGTAATGAATAATGAGCTTTAAAGTGATCTCAGTAATAGATTTGGAATAACTGCAGTTTGCTTACGTGCTGTGTTTGACCCTGTAGGTATGTCCTCTGTGTCCATCATGGCCACTCTGCCATCACAAATAAAAGCAAACGTTGTTATGAGAGTTTATTTTGCTTTGAAAATAGGTTTTCCAGTTGTCTTCTGCAGATTGAAGAATGCCACCCTTTAAATATGCAGTTCAATTATTTATCTGTTGTGTGCAGAGCTGCAACATTACTTATTTCTGACTTACCATATCTGAAATGAAGCCTAAACAAAAATAGACCAAGTACAGATCCTTGAGAAACTATTTTGATGAATGGCTTAAGATACAATCATAAAGCCATCAAGTTTGATGTACTGCTCTTTATTATATAAATCATCCAGTTGCTATAGTGAAAAGGTTAGGGTTGATTGCTAGCTCTAGCAGATCAGTGAATTAATAACTTGTGTCCATATCCACCAGGCTTGGAGAGATCTAAGAATATGAAAGTGTTGCTTAGAATGTAGGGTAGATTATAACAATCAGAACTTATTTGAATTTACAATCTTATAAGTAAGGATTTCAGCATCTTGCCCTGGTTCTTTATTTACATTTGCCAAGCTAAAGACTCTAAATTGTTAGTTCTAAATATTTCTCTTATCCTTATTCACTGTTGAGGGATAAAGTGAGAGTCGATTATCATAGCTGCCCCTTCTGGCTTTAAAACTGATAATTCTATTAGTTCCTGACTCTCAGTCAGATTCTCAGACTATGCCTGAAGTCAGGAGCCTGCAGTTACCACTGCAGTTGCTTGATTCTTGTTCTGGTTCTTAGTAGCCAACAGAGGAATTCCTCAGCTCCAGTGATTCAGTGTATTTGTGACAAAAACTTGAACATTACCATATTCTGTACTGTTTGGTCCCAGAATTCTTTTGCAGATAGTTATGGTTGAACTTGAGATCTATTTGGGTTAACTGCAAAAGTTTGCTTAAATAAATAAAATGCCAGTATCTTTTTTTTCTTTCTTTTTTTTATTGTAGCAACAGTTTTAAAACCCAGCTCTGCAAAGGTGCTCAGGTGCATGTGAAGCTCCTTGGCCACTCAGAAACACAGAGAAAATACTCTGTACCTGAATCAAACAATGTTGTTACTACATGGACTACATTTAAAAAAAATCACTTTATTTCAGACTTAAAACCGGTAATTATTGGCTTTGGAAAGCACAGAATGCTTACTGCAAGCTGCTTACAATCATCAGAGGCCTATTAATTAACCTCTGTGGGAACACAGAACTGAACACAAGTTACCATGCCCTGCAGTCCTTATTCTCATTGGCAGTCCGACTGAAGTTAGATGCAAAACTACTGTTCTGCAAGTGAGAAGATAGACCCATGTTTCTCAGCCTGGCAGCTAGTTTGTGTTAGAGACTGAAAGGCTCCAGCCTACATAAATAGGCATCTGCTTGTCTGGCTGAAGTTAGTGAGGGAATTGTAAAGTCTAAATTTTCAAAGATTTCATAGATGTTTAGGGTTGGAAGGGACCTTATTAGATCATTGAGTCCAACCCTGTGCCCTGGGCAGGAAAGAAAAGTTACTAGTCATTTTGAATGCCATTTTGGGGGGGTCTGAATTGGGGTGCCACGAAGAGACCAATTTCCAGAGTTCAGTGGCTCAGCACTTTCTGAAAGTCAGGCCCTTT
This sequence comes from Alligator sinensis, assembly GCF_000455745.1. Classification (NCBI taxonomy): domain Eukaryota; kingdom Metazoa; phylum Chordata; order Crocodylia; family Alligatoridae; genus Alligator; species Alligator sinensis. The sequence goes on along the minus strand of NW_005842126.1, from coordinate 1,169,715 downwards.
CCAGTTGCACCAAGTACACACTTCAAAATAAAGCATAGGCATTGTGAACTCCTTCAGCACCTGCCATGGGGTGTGTGAAGGATTATATAGACCACTGGAAACAGTTGGGCGGTGGGGAGGAAGAGGGGAGGAGCAGCTTCTGGCTCTTCATGCTTTAGGTAGCTGTGATGGCTGCTTTAGCACTATGGGCTGGATGCAGCACTCCTGCAGCTCAGGTTCCCCAGGAGCTGTCTCCAGTGCCCTGTTTGTTCCCTCCCACCTGTCAGATATGCTGTTGGGCTCAAGGCTGTGCCTGCTGTGGCAAAGACTCCCTAGGGGAGCACCATTCTGCTTGCTCCACTTGTCCCTCTGCCTCACAGATACACTGCTAGGCACTGGGTTGTCCTTGCCTAGCTCCTGTGGCCAGGCAGCATGGGACTGCATCTGCTGTGGCATAGATTCTGGGGGGAATGGCATTCTGGTGCCCCCTCACAGTTGGTGCCCAGGGGTGATGCTCTGCTCCTCTCCCCCCTGTCCCACACTTATGCTAGTGTAATTGAGGCATCCAGTATCACAACCATTCTTAAAACTTTTGGCCGTGTAGACTTATGAATTGTATTTAGCATCTGACAAAGTAAGCTGTCACCTATGAATATTCATGCTTCTCTGAACCAGTTAGGCTCTAAGGCTAGGCACAGATGTTGCACCTGTTGCAATTTAAACACGCAGAAAGCATTCTAAACTGAATAGACGTTCACAGCCCTTAGCGCTCTTTAAAATGTTGGATTGCTATTGATGGATGAGGTGTTAGAGCGCTTTATTGAACGTCTCTGCCAGATCCTGTTGAGGGTTAACTTAGAGCGCAATCGCCTCATCCCAGGTGGTGTTGTGCAGTGCAGGGCTGTGCTCTAGTCTTGGGCAGAGCTCATTTGCTCTGCCTGTGTTCTGGGCTAGCCCTGCCCTCTTTACTGTCGCTGACCTGAGTCAGTGACAGCCTCTGATCCCAGCCCTTCCCACTTGGCTGGGGGGGAAGAGGTCTCTCTCCTTGCAGCTGCCCCAGCCCCAAAATGTGCTGCTTCCTGGACAGAGGGGCTGCACAGGGATGGCTCTGGGCTCTTTGTCGCCACAGCAGCCCAGCACTACAGTGTGCTGCTGCCTGGCTGGAGCTGCTGCACGGACACAGAGCCCAAACCCCTTTCCTTTGCAGCCCCCCTGGGCTGGCTGGGGGCTGCCAGCTGGGCTGGGGGGGAGGTACGGAGAAAGGGTTCCAGGGTTTCTATCCCTGCAGCAGCCCTGGCCCTGTGATGTACCACTAGGTGAAGTGGTCTGGGGTCTCTTCCCTCCCAGCCATTGCTGACAGATTCTAGCTGGTAGGAGGTGGAGGCGGGTGCTGGGGAAAGGAACAGCCTTCTGGGAGGTGTAGTGGAGCCTCCCTTACTGGCCAGTGTGAGCAGGCTCCAAGCACGCAAACAGCAAACGCCTGTTTGGTTCACTTGCTCTCCGACTTATAACACTTCAAATAAAGCATAATAGTTAGGGCACTACTACAAGGGGCTTTTGGAACATCTGTACTTAGCCTAATGCTACCTTGCCCTGACTTTAGTGTGATTTTTATTGTGCATCACATCTTATCTACAATACTTGTTTTATCTTGAGGTAATTAAGTGCATGAAATATCCCCAGGCAAAAACACAGGGAGGACAAGGTACTTTTATTTTACTTTGAGTAAACTTTCCAAAGTCAACCTCAGTTGCGGGGCAGAGGGGCATAGTGCTGACTTCTTTTTACTTGATGTTGTAACCCTAATGTGCTTTGTCTTTGTTGTGTCTTTGCTTTGCAATAGCATGTTAGTTACCCTATTGTTAAAAATGCAGCTTTTTGAGTCATGAAGACAAGCCCTAAATCTAACCATATAAGGACATTTCACATAATTTTAATTTTCTTTAGCTTTTTTAATGATGTGCACTTTCCAAATAATAGGAAAATACCTGTTGCTGAAGTACGGTTTACAAACTACACTGTTGTCCTCCCTTTGAACAGATGGGGTTTGGTTATGAGGAAGGAGGGAATTCTATATGCAATTTCTGTGGGAAGTATTTTTAGCTGTTTATGAACAAATCCACATTCCAGTCTCTTAAAAAGGCACGTTGAATAGTGTAGACAACCTATCTCCTTATTTGAACTGGCTCTAAAAAAGCTAAAGCAATACTCCTTTCTTTTTATAATATAGGATACCACCAAAAAAATAGCAACAGGTCCCATACATATTTCTTGCTTTCAACTAACAGATTAATTTTCCATTGTTGCAAAACTCTGAAAAATGTTTAGTATAATTTTTTTTATATAACATTGTTTTCATTCTCTGACAACGTTCTTTCTTGTAGTCTTCACAAAGGCCTTTGCCACCTCTCATTTGGACTAAGCTAGTGCAGTATACCTGGGCATTCAGCCATCCTGAATTGATTAAGCCCTTGTTAAAGTTTAGTTTTCCAATAAAAGTGGACACTTGTGCTGGGGGGGGGAAGGCTAGGCACAGATGTTGCACCTGTTGCAATTTAAACACGCAGAAAGCATTCTAAACTGAATAGACGTTCACAGCCCTTAGCGCTCTTTAAAATGTTGGATTGCTATTGATGGATGAGGTGTTAGAGCGCTTTATTGAACGTCTCTGCCAGATCCTGTTGAGGGTTAACTTAGAGCGCAATCGCCTCATCCCAGGTGGTGTTGTGCAGTGCAGGGCTGTGCTCTAGTCTTGGGCAGAGCTCATTTGCTCTGCCTGTGTTCTGGGCTAGCCCTGCCCTCTTTACTGTCGCTGACCTGAGTCAGTGACAGCCTCTGATCCCAGCCCTTCCCACTTGGCTGGGGGGGAAGAGGTCTCTCTCCTTGCAGCTGCCCCAGCCCCAAAATGTGCTGCTTCCTGGACAGAGGGGCTGCACAGGGATGGCTCTGGGCTCTTTGTCGCCACAGCAGCCCAGCACTACAGTGTGCTGCTGCCTGGCTGGAGCTGCTGCACGGACACAGAGCCCAAACCCCTTTCCTTTGCAGCCCCCCTGGGCTGGCTGGGGGCTGCCAGCTGGGCTGGGGGGGAGGTACGGAGAAAGGGTTCCAGGGTTTCTATCCCTGCAGCAGCCCTGGCCCTGTGATGTACCACTAGGTGAAGTGGTCTGGGGTCTCTTCCCTCCCAGCCATTGCTGACAGATTCTAGCTGGTAGGAGGTGGAGGCGGGTGCTGGGGAAAGGAACAGCCTTCTGGGAGGTGTAGTGGAGCCTCCCTTACTGGCCAGTGTGAGCAGGCTCCAAGCACGCAAACAGCAAACGCCTGTTTGGTTCACTTGCTCTCCGACTTATAACACTTCAAATAAAGCATAATAGTTAGGGCACTACTACAAGGGGCTTTTGGAACATCTGTACTTAGCCTAATGCTACCTTGCCCTGACTTTAGTGTGATTTTTATTGTGCATCACATCTTATCTACAATACTTGTTTTATCTTGAGGTAATTAAGTGCATGAAATATCCCCAGGCAAAAACACAGGGAGGACAAGGTACTTTTATTTTACTTTGAGTAAACTTTCCAAAGTCAACCTCAGTTGCGGGGCAGAGGGGCATAGTGCTGACTTCTTTTTACTTGATGTTGTAACCCTAATGTGCTTTGTCTTTGTTGTGTCTTTGCTTTGCAATAGCATGTTAGTTACCCTATTGTTAAAAATGCAGCTTTTTGAGTCATGAAGACAAGCCCTAAATCTAACCATATAAGGACATTTCACATAATTTTAATTTTCTTTAGCTTTTTTAATGATGTGCACTTTCCAAATAATAGGAAAATACCTGTTGCTGAAGTACGGTTTACAAACTACACTGTTGTCCTCCCTTTGAACAGATGGGGTTTGGTTATGAGGAAGGAGGGAATTCTATATGCAATTTCTGTGGGAAGTATTTTTAGCTGTTTATGAACAAATCCACATTCCAGTCTCTTAAAAAGGCACGTTGAATAGTGTAGACAACCTATCTCCTTATTTGAACTGGCTCTAAAAAAGCTAAAGCAATACTCCTTTCTTTTTATAATATAGGATACCACCAAAAAAATAGCAACAGGTCCCATACATATTTCTTGCTTTCAACTAACAGATTAATTTTCCATTGTTGCAAAACTCTGAAAAATGTTTAGTATAATTTTTTTTATATAACATTGTTTTCATTCTCTGACAACGTTCTTTCTTGTAGTCTTCACAAAGGCCTTTGCCACCTCTCATTTGGACTAAGCTAGTGCAGTATACCTGGGCATTCAGCCATCCTGAATTGATTAAGCCCTTGTTAAAGTTTAGTTTTCCAATAAAAGTGGACACTTGTGCTGGGGGGGGGGGCGGGGGGGAAAAAAAAACATATAGTAAAAAATATTTTTCATTGAAACACTAGTTTTGTGTTTAAAAAAAAAAAAAAAAGTTTTGTCAAACCTGTGCTGATTATTTGTGTAAGGTTCCGCACAATGTGGGTAGATACGTACAGTATTGGAAGTAAAAGGATACTTCTTGATGGGACGTGCTGCTGTCACAGGGGGCTCATTCTTTCTTTTATTCTTTCCCTGGAGAAGAATCATGTGTAACTATTCAAATGGAAACTGAGATTCCTCTGTAATGAATGGAGTCCAGGAGCTGGGACTCTAAGTAAATGCCAAAGACTTGCGATGAAATTGTGACAGCTGGCAAGACTGCATTTGGAGAGCTCGGTAGTCTTGCCAGTCCATCAGTCCATAATGTTTCTTCTCTTGATTAATGTCTCCTTGATTTTGGGTAACTAATTGAGAATCATCAGTGAAGTGACTAAGGCTCTGCTTATTCTCTTGTGATTCTAGATAAAGGCACAGGATTATGCAAAAAAAAGAAAAGAAAAAAGAAAAGGGTTCCTATTTCCAGTATTTCTCATTCCTTAGATTTATTTTTATGAAAGTGCTTTCCTTATTTGTACCCACCTTATTTGTCCTTAGTTGCATTCCAACTTCATCTTTCTGCATGCTGACAGTGCATTCCTGTCTGTCTACTGATTTATTGTCTGGATTAATATTAATTAAATATGTCAATTCAGTGAGGCTGTGTTCAGTAAACAGCTTCTTGAGGATGTTACATGCTTTCCTGTGAGTGGTATTCAGTATCCAGAAGATTAAAATGTAAGACTATGGGTGTAATCCAAATCCTACAAATGTTATCCTTCATAGGGCATGTGGGGCAGGAAAAAAGGAATGAATAAACTAGATAAATTCTGTTTGCTTCCACAGCATTGCCTCTCTCCAGCTTTGTGTCAAGTGGTCAGTGCAACACTATCTAATATTGTTCATCTGTTCATAAAGGCAACCCTCACTTAACAAGACCTTTGCTGCTACAATTCATACACTAAGATATATTCTTGAATAGTATTCATCTTAATTTGCATAATCAGTTTTTCTGCAAATGATTCAGGCATTAAGATGCATACAAACCGACCTTTTCCTGCCTGCAAAGGTAAATCCCCTTGGTGAGCTGAGCATTATACATTTAAATCCAGGATGTGGTTTTGGTTGACATACTGTATTTAGTAAGACAGGTACCAGCGACTGGAAAGAAACACTTGCTGTGCTCTTATACCCATAGGGTTTTGCTTTAAGGATGATTATTAGTATTTTAAGATTATTTTATGCTAATATGTCAGTAATTAGGCAACTGTTAGAGGAGAAAAGTTTGAGTACAAACACTACCAGACAGTAACCTTAAAAAAAAGTACCTTGAGAATGGAGAAAGTTCATTTGAGCCCAATTATTTTCTTCTCACACAGAAGATGCATTAGTAATCAGCATGTGTTTTCAAGAGTGTGGTTTCTTATTCACAGGGAAGTGTAAGTTGACCTTGATGCAATCAGAGCCTGAAGTTTTTGCATCTATAACTGCCCTTGCTGTTGTTCATCGGAAGTACAATACTTGCACCCTCATATGTAGGGGGAATTATGCACAAATCCTATTTATTTGTCTCATCAAAATACAGTTTTTCTTATCTGCCAGTGTTATTTCTCTACCTTACCATCCCCCAGATGATGTTATTTTGTAAATCTAGTTCAGTTACATGAACACTTAGTCTTCATACTGTCTGTCTTGTTTTTATTAATGGTATCTCCTTTTAAAGGGCAATTTTCTAGATAAATTATTCACTTTGATGCTTGAATTAAATTCTCTATTCTTTCATTTCTCTAACCTGATTTTTTCCACTAAGCTGTCTTCTACATTATACCTACATGTATATCAATATTGATATATAGAGATATATCTCTATATATCTATCTATATAGATATATCTATAGATAGATAGATATATCTATAGATAGATACATGAAAACGTAAAGAGAAGTTCTGCTTCATATAGAAAATATCTTTTTTTATACCTGCATTGGTATTTCTCCAGTGGACAAGGTCAGTCTCTAAGTAGATGGGCTTACAGTTTTGTCATGATCCAACAGGTAAGAGCAATCAGTGATCAGGCACAATTCCTGAGTGTTAGCTCGGCTAATCAAGAGCATCTGGTAAACTTTCCTTATCACAAGTGCCGCACTATATCTCTATTTCTATAGATAGAAAATATCATTTTTCCTGTCTGAAGCAGAACTTCTCTATACATTTTCATGTAAAAAACTTGGAGTTCAAAGGTTTAAGGGAAAAAGAAGCTCTCTGCTTCCTCTACAGGAGGAAAAAAGAAAAAAATAGTTGCTAGAAACCCTACTTTTACATAAATTTATAATTTTGTTTCAGTGCAGTTTCATACTGTTTTATGCATAATCTTTTCTGAGATCTCTTTATGTTCCAGTTTTAGGAATGATACCACATATTTGTGAAAGTTGGCTAAATTATAAAACAGATACCCAGAAGTATATGGTTCACTGATATGACAATTGGTTGTCTAGGATTCGGCAGTGAGACTGGGGAAAAGGAAAACAAATCAGAGGCTTTGTCTAGGACTTTTGTTTTGCTTTAGGCTTCTTATAAGAAATCAAGGTCCAAGTGGTATTTTAAGAAGTAAAAACTATAGATACAGTATACTTAGCTTTGCTGATCCATAGCCTGTTTGTGGTGGCTGTGGTAGAACAAAATGCATGAGAGGAGGACATGTCTGTGCTGGCTTTATATGGACTGGACAAAGTGAGAAGAACCTTCTTTCACTATCTACTTGATTGGAATTGGGCCTTGGAGGGATTGTCTTTGTGCAAGAGTTGCAAGCCCCTGACAAACTGGATAATTCATAAAGGAGACAAACCTACAAACTGCGAAACATGCAGCAGCACACCCCAGGTAAGTCCCAAGGGGCCCTTTGGGCATCAGAACGGTGGGCGGGGGGCATCAAAGGCACCATTCGGCGGGCTCAAGTGTCTCTATATTAATGCTAGGAACATGGGGAACAAGCAGGAAGAACTCACACTTCTGTTTGCAGATAATAACTTCAATTCAGTGGGGCTAATGGAAACCTGGTGGGACCCTACCCATGACTGGGCAGTACACATTTAGGGCTACAGGTTGTACAGAAGGGACAGAGTAGGGAGGAAAGGGGGTGGGGTTGCTTTCTATCTAAAGGAGCATTATACATCTACCCTAATCAAAACGGGATCAGAGGAGGAGAAAGTTGAGGCATTGTGGGTTAGGATACATGGAGGTCATGGGGAAAGGGACTTGGTGGTGGGGGTCTGCTACAGACTACCATGCCAAGAGGAAAAGCTTGACTTGGTATTCTTGAGGCAGCTTTCAGAGGCCATACAGTCTAGGGATGTGGTTGTCGTGAAGGAACTAAACTACCCTGACATCTGCTAGGAGGAGCAGTCAGCCAAATCCAAGCATTCACGTAGGTTCTTAATCTGTGTGCAGGACCTTCACCTAACGCAGGAGGGGGAATGCCTTACTGGACTTGGTGTTGGCTATGGGGGAGGACCTGGTAGGGGATCTGCAGATTCATGGTCACCTGGGGGACAGCGACAACTAATCAGTTGAATTCACCATACAGTGTAGAGTGGGTAAGATGACTAGTAGGGTGGAAGTGCTTGACTTTAGGAAGGCTAACTTCAATGTACTTAGGAGTCTAGTCAATGCAGGAGAAGAGTATTGGTGAGATGGGAGTCCAGGAAGAGTGGTTGTTCGTAAAGGAAGCGATCCTTTGGGCATAGACGGAGATTATCCCAGTAGGAGGGAAAAGGGGGAAAGGAGCCATAACCCATCCTTGGCTAAACAGGGAAATTCAGGGGAGCCTAAGGGCAAAAAAAAAAGGCATATAGGTGGTGGAAGCAGGGGTTGGCTACCAAGGAGGAGTATACTTACTTAGCCTGCACTTGCAGGGAGGCAGTTAGAAAGGCTAAAGCAACTACAGAGCTGAGGCTGGCAACACAAATTGAAGACAACAAAAAGTCTTTTTTGAGGTATGTAGGGAGTAAAAGGAAGGCGCAGTGCTGCTGAACAAGGAGAAGCAGTTAGTGACAGAGAGGGGGGACAAGGCTGAGCTATTCAATGAGTTTTTTGCCTCAATGTTCCTGAACAGGGCTCAAAGTAAGTCTCCTAATGGGTTTTCAGATGGGATGGGTATCAGAGGGACACCAGCCTACCAACTGTTGACGCTGACCTGGTGCAGTTACTTGGATGGACTGGATGTGTTCAAGTCAGCAGGCCTGGAAGAGCTGTATCCGAGGGTACTGAAGGAATTGGCCAGTGTCATAGCAGAACCACTGGCGCTGCTGTTTGAGCACTCGTGGCACTTGGGTCAGGTCCCGGAGGACTGGAAAAGGGCCAATGTGGTCCCTATTTTCAAGAAGAGGAGGAAGGAGGATCTGAGTAATTATAGGTCAGTCAGTCTCATCGCCATCCTTGGAAAGGTCTTTGAAAAGTTTATGAAGGTTCATATTTGTGGGAGTCCAGCGGGAAAAATAATGCAGCAGGGAAACCAACATGGATTTGTAGCAGGTAGATCATGCCTGACCAATCTGGTTTCATTTTATGATAGGCTCACAAAATGCTTAGACACAGGAGTAGAGGTGGATGTTGTTTTCTTGGACTTCATCAAGGCCTTCGATACGGTATCTCATCCTATTCTCATAAATAAATTAAGAGGCTTTGACACAGATGTTTCCATGGTCCGGTGGGTGGCAAATTGGCTTAGCAGTCGAACCCAGACAGTGGTAGTAGATGGGTCGGTATCGATGTGGAAGGATGTGAATAGTGGGGTCCAGCAGGGTTCAGTCCTTGGACCTGTACTCTTCAATATCTTCATCAGTGACTTGGATGTGGGTGTGAAGTGTACTCTGTCCAAGTTTGCAGACAAGTTTGCCTCTTGGGGTAATAAGGAACGAAGGTCACAAGCTGACAGAGAGCAGATTTAGGTTAGATATCAGGAAAAACTTCTTTATGTGCGGGCCGGGAGCGATCCGGGCCCTTTTTCGCGCCGCGCAGGCTGTGGCCAGCAGCCCGGGCACGCTGGGTCGGAGAAAACAGGCGACATGCTAGAATTAGTCACGGACGCGTAATGGTTGATTTAAGATTATTTACTTACACCGAAGGTGGTCGCGGTGCAGGCAGGAAAACTTGCTTGAGTTGCAGTTACAGATAGAAAAGAAGAGAGGCGGACTAGAGTTCCTTCCCGTGAACATTCTTCTAGTCCATCCGGTTGGAGGCTTTGAACTGCGAGCCCGTCGCGCCAACCGAAGAAAGTACTCAAAGAAAAGAGCTCTGAATAGACTCACA
>NW_005842126.1:1148674-1156911 GCF_000455745.1 Alligator sinensis | reverse complement strand
GGCGTCAGACTCGATCATCTGTTGAGGTCCCTTCTGACCCTAGCATCTATGAATCTATGAGACATGGGATTTGCCAAAGCCCCTTGTATGCAGCTTTGTTTTATCTATTTGAGGTTTGGTGTGTTTTTTGGGAGGAGGGGCATTGCTTGTTTTTTAAATAGATGCTTATCTGATTTTCTGAGTCAGAGGTAATCTTTCCTATTCCCAAGAATAATCATAGGTTGTGCAAGTGAAGCACTAAGGTGGCCTGGAGGGGTAGATTTTAAGTTTCTAACGCCAGGGAGAAGATGAGATGAAACTTGGTTGGTAAATATTACATAGGCTGTTGCGAATCCAGACTTCTTTGAGTTCTTTGTACTTAAAGATTCAACTTTTGATATAGATGACATCCTTTTAAAGTACTATACAAAGGAATGTCAAAGGTAGCCAGTGGAGCCCTATCATCTGGTCTGTGGGGCGCTTGGAAGCAACAGGAATAGAAGGAGAGGGAGAGCCCTGTTGTGGACTCACGTTGGCTGTAGAGAGGTGAGCAATCGGTGTGTTACTACCCATAGCTCAGGAACCTGTAGGAATTAATGCTGCTGCTACTTGCCCTGCTGGAGGTGGGCCTAGATCCAACCCATGAGGAGTCCCATAGTTAAGATCTGGCCATGAAGGCCAAGGGGTTTTTATATTCTTGTTTGAAAGAACTCTGCTCGTAGTTACTCTGCTCCCAAAAAGATATGTATCAAAATATTTTGTGAAATTGTTTTTTATCCTTACTTTAAAAAATCTATGTTGAAGATTGAGTTTGAAAGATGTTAATCTGTATTTAATTTTTCAAGGCAAAGTAAAGATTTAGATCAAATCTATTACCAGGAGTTGCAGTTCTAACAAGTCTGGTGCCATTTAAAAATAAGAGCCAGGCAGGAGGAACCTAAATAGATTTTGATTGGAGCTACCACTCTCTTTCTTTACATCTTTTCTTGTCATTAACAGGAGCTTGTTATAAGGTGTCTAGGCCCAGCTGGCTGATTCACCTTCAGGGCATTCAGAAAGAGGGCCCTCCTACACAGGCGTTTATAAATTGAGTCCAGATAGCAGATGTGTCTGAGCAACAGGCTGGCTGGCTATATCTTTTGACCTGATTGGAATCCTGCCTACCTGCTTGCCTGACTCTTACCTAGATCCAACCTGAATTTTGCCTAGCCTAACCCTTGCCTTGATCCTTGCCCACATTTCTGCTTGTACCCACGCCTAGTCTAGATCTGTACCTTGCCCTTGTCTAATTCCTATCTGTACCCAGCCTAGCCTGAATCCTTACCTCACTCCTGCCTACATTCCTGACCAGCACCCTCCTGTCTGCTCCCACTATCATGCCTGCCTGTTCCCATCCTGGATTGTCCTGTTCCTGGCCTGCCTGTCCTTGAGTGGTCCTGGTCCTGGTTTGGACTTCTTGGTACAACCTATGACTTGTCTTGACACTGATTTCATTGCAATCCTCAATTAAAACCTCAGACCTGGATGGACACCTGGCTTGACATTGGTGCTTTGTCCAGTAATGCCTGCTGTAATAGCTTGTCTTTGGACTGACCACCCATGCCCCAGTCCTCCCTAGCATTTGTTACCAATATGCTAATCTTCTGAAATATTGGTGTTGGCATAGCTAAGAATGTTTTATGTTTAAGGAGAGCTATTTATATTTTACAACTCTAAGTTTTAGAGGCGTATGCAATACCTATGGTCCTTAGTTTGTATTTGAAGGGCATGGTGTTCTGTCAGTGCGTGACCAGGGCAGCTGCCCCAGACACCATCTTGGGCATGGAGGCTGGGAAAAAACAGCTTCTGCTGCAATCGTGTAATCCTGCTGGTGGTGTGGTAGCAATTGGAAGTCACTGCTGCCTCTGTGTGGCCACTGCCCCAGGTGCTCAGTTACAATGTTACGCCTCTGTGTTCTGTGACTCTCATGAACAAATTATATTAACCTATAGTTCCCTGCATGAGGGTCAAACAAGTTAAATGAGTTTGTTTTGAAAGTTACACTTAACATTTAAAATTGCCTTCTCTTAATTTATGCGTACAAGAGAAACAGATTTGTTTCAATGTAAACCAACAGGAAGTTTGAAGATTTAGTGGAGTAGTTTGTATGTCTTGGCATAAACTGCTGCAGAGATTAACAAATGCTAATACTTCAGGCAGATGCTGTTGGTTATCAGCTCCCTCAGATATTATATCCAAGGCTGATGTTCAAGAAAGGGTTGGATAATCAGAGTGCCCTTTGACCTTAATTAGGGAGTGAAATACTTAACTTTTCCCCTGTTTAAGTAGAATACAGGTAATGGTACTCAGTAATAGCTAAATGTCTGCTTAGCACAAACATTGGTAATGTTGGAGTGACATTGAAGCCATGATGGTCCAACAATTATGGGAGAGGCAAAAATGTTTGTTGTTGATATCTTTTATTGAGATAAAAGAATGCTTTGCAGCTGAAGCCTTGTCTAACTTTATCCCAATAGTGCAGTTGGTCCAATAAAAGACATTACCCACAAATATCCTAGCAGAAACATATGAAGCTGGGTTCAAGAAACAACAACAAAGTTGACTGAAATAGAAGGAACCTCACTTCACATCAGCCCTCCAAAAAGGGAGTTGAGGGAGTACTACACATTCAAGCCAAAAATGGGAGAGGGATTTCTGTCCCTCTTGCTAATTTCCCCTTGCTTTATTTTCTGCCCATAATCCCAAAGAATGCTAGTTATACAAATATTTAGCAATACAGAAGTTTTGATAGCTTTAAAAGATTAATCTTCACTCTTTTATCTCTTTTGTTATCAGTGCATTTTGGCCTTAGTAATAGGAGGAGGGGGTGCCTGGCCTATGACCATTGCTTGGCAAGGATATAAAGGCATCCAGTACTGTGGTTATGAGACAAGCTCCTTGGCAGAAAGCCATAGTTCTCTGAATAAATGCATGAACACTTACACTCAGTCTTATCTTACCGTGGCTTTTAGTAACATATAGCCATTTTCAGTGGGCATGCTCAGTTCAGCTCCTCTGTCTATGCTAATCCTTGTGATGCATACAAGAGAAACTTCGCGTTGTATCACACTGGAAGGACTGCCCTTTTCTAAGCACATGAATCTTCTAGGGCTCTCGTGCTTTTAGTGCTATTGTAGTTTGATTTTTTTTTTCTTCTCATTATAAGTATTGATTGCATTTTATGGCAGTGGGCTTTGCAGATAGTGAGAAGGGATTGTTGTGGGAAATGAGTACTGCAGTCTAGTTTTAGTTTTTATTGGAAAGCAGGAGAACAGGCCAGGTTTGTCATGGTGCACAAAATACATCAAAGAGTTTAAGACTGAAGCCTTGAGTAATTTTTTATTAATTTGGGGTTATGTTGAGTAAAGGACCTAGGTACCTATAAAACAGGTACCATAAGACCTAGCTTTTAGATGCTTAAAGCCCCAGTGTGGACTCCAAAACTCAGAAAATTTAGCATAGGGCTGTGTCTGAAATTCAGCCCTTCTCCAAACTGCAGACACCTGAAACAGGGCAGCAGGGAAGCACCGACATCTGTTTATAATCCAGAGCTGTAAGCCACCAGGGTGTGGGAAGTCATGGGAAGTCTCCTGTGTGGTAAGGGCAGGGTCCAGAAGCCTCAGGATCAGGGTTGGAGAACTTCAGTCAGGAACCTGAGTCTGGGTTGTATATAAGGAGTCAGAAGGCAAGGTTAGGAGTCACAGTAGGCTCTGCAGAGCTGAAGTCAGAAGCTAGGGTCTGGAGCCAAAGTCAGGATTAAATTCTGAGAAGGCCAAGGGCACAGTTTGGCTGTCTTGCCCAGACAGCTTACTGCTGTCCATTTAGGGCTTGTAAAGGCCTGTGTGGTTGAGGCCTTCTTTCTGTTGCCCTGGGGCAGGGGTGCTCAACCTTTGGCCTGCAGGCCAAATTCAGCTCACAGAACCTTGGAATCCAGCCTGCAGGGCTCCCTACAGGTTGGGAAATTTGGCAGCAGGAGAGCTGTGGCAATCAGTACTGCCACTCTCCCTCCTGCCAAATTCCCAGACCTCCAAACACCAAGCTCTGTGCAGGTTTGGGGGCTGGCCATGCCCCTCCTTTATCCCTGCCCCCCCTCCTGTGACTGGATCAGGGCCAGGCTACCTCCCTTCCCCCCATGAGTCTGTGTTGGTGCCCCATCAAGCTCCTGGCCCCTGAGTTTGGGGCTGGGCTGCCCCCTTCTGCCCCCTGACACTGGATTAGGACCACCAACCGTATCTGGTCTGTGGACAGACCAGGCATTGTCTATCTGGCCTACCAGCCAAAAAGGTTGAGTACTACTCCCTGGGGGATGATTCAGTCTACTCCCTGATTTCTTCCAGATGGGCTTAGGTTGGAAGAGGCTCAGGCTGGAATCCTCTCTTATGATGAGGAGTCTGTCTATTCTTTGAAAGAACTGAACAAGATTTACTGTTCTGTTCCAAAACATAACCACTGCAACTCATGGTGGTGCTGCTTATCTTAGTAGGTGCTGCTTATCTTAGTAGGTTACAAGAAATAATGGCCATAAACTAGCAGAGAGCAGATTTAGACTGGACATTAGGAAGAACTTCTTCACATTTAGAGTGGCCAGGGTCTGGAATGGGCTCCCAAGGGAGGTGGTGCTCTCCCCTACCCTGGGAGTCTTCAAGAGGAGGTTAGATAGGCATCTATCTGGGGTCATCTAGACCCAGCCCTCTTTCCTGCCTATGCAGGGGGTCGGCCTCGATGATCTATTGAGGTCCCTTCCGACCCTAACATCTATGAATCTAGGTGCTGCCTATACAGTAGCCTTACTTGGGGTATAGGAGACTTGGGTTCTCTGCTCTCCTCAGCCTGAGGGGATTCACATCTCCCACTTCCCAGGAAAGTAGTTTAACCACCAGTTAGTTGGCAGCAGGGACTGCCCTGTACCAAGTGAGTACCCTAACTTCTAGGTTATAGATATAAGCAGGCTCCTTACACTCTTCCTTCTTGGCCCCTTCCTGTACAGTCACCCAGCCCAGGGTAGAGCACCTATCCTATACCTTGGTGATTGGGGTGCTCTGTTGAGGGGATTAAGCTCACATTTCCATCTTTCCAAGCTGAAGAAGCCATTGAACACTACTCTTTCACTTCCTATGAGAGCTGTCTATTACCTAGGCTAGTATAGAGAAGGTGATAGTACTACCAGCACTGCCTTTTCTATCAGCCATGTTTTAAAAAGAGGGCAGCCTGATTCACAGTGTAAAGAGCCGAATCCTGGTATTGTGTATGTTCATTTGTGCTTTTTACTGATGCTCATTGGATTCTTTGTGGGCTTAGGCCATGAACTTTCCTGGATCTTGGTGGGGCTTAGGTGGGACTTAGGGGCATAACTGCTCAAACTTGCAGTTATGGCACGCTTAGAAACAGAAGTGCAGATACTGAGGGAACTTTCAGGTCAAACAAGGAGGTGCCTAGTGAGCTGTGGCTCCCTCAGAGCTAGGTGGCCACTGAGTTCTTGCGTCTGCCTGCAGTTTTGGATTTACATGCCTTAAAGGCCTTCCAAGTCCTGTTTTGGGTGCCTACATCCCCCTTTCCATTTGGCCTTTTGTAATAAGATCACAATTGATAACTTGTTGGCTTAAAACCCATTGTGTAGAGTCCTCCAAGTTTTCCATTCTTCTTTGTCATCCTTGGCATGACATTTATTTTGGAAAAACAGGAATTAAGTAGCATTTCCTTGAATTTTAAAGTTCTAAAACAGTAGGTATTTTCTGGGAAGAAATAATGTTGGAACATTAGATGAAAATCACCAACTCTAATGACCCTTGGTTAAAATCTGCAGCTATGAGATAATGTAATCAAAGATGAGCTGGAGGACAGATTGAGAGGTCTGGAATTCAGAAATCATTTTCAACATTTTGGCTTTCATATGTTATGAAATAAAGGACTTCAATGACTGGAACAGCGATGTTTTTTTTAAAAGTGGGTGCTTTGTGCAGATGAATGATGAATTTAAGGACACTGCAATGCATTAGAATATACTTTCCCTTATAAGTACTTGAATTGATCATTAATACCCTTATCTTTTTTTATAATTATTTTTCACTTTGCAGCTGCTCACATTACCATCTAAAATTCTGATACTTTTATGCAAAACTACATATAAAATCAATTCAATGGATATGGTTTGTTTTTAACTGTTGCTACCGGAAGGTGCTGGATCTGACAGTTGGCTTGAAGCCTTATTTGCAGACTTTTTAAACCTGCTTTATAAATGCAGCCAATAACTAGCTTCTTTCTATATGAAAAGAATAGCTTTTTATGCTTACAGAACTATACTAGTTAGGGAACAACAGTGACTTATAGCAGAATAGTGATCCACTGTTCTGGTGACAGCTCTATAAAGCTAATGGAGTTTGCCAAATAACAGACTGCTGGCTTTGGAGGCAGACACTTTTATAGCCATTTTTGAAAGGTGTGTATTAAACCTTGAGAGAAATAGCTATGCTGTAAATGTGTACTGTATACACCAGAATGACTTCGGAGACTAGCTAGAGGGAATTTTATCTGGAAAAATGCTCCCAGAGAAATAGTGCACTTAAAAAACCTAATCGCAGTAAGTGCTGACCACCTCCTGTCAGTAGCTGACCGCTTTATTCCTGTTGAAGCCAAGAAGGACTGAGGTCCACTATTATGTTGGAACCTTTCAAGAAAAATAACACAATTGTGTTTTGTGCCCCCCCCCCCCCCCCCCCACCACAGAAAGGACGTGGACAAATTGAGGAGAGTCCAAAAATGGTGAGGTGGCTGGGGAACATGACTTATGAGGAAAGGCTGAGGGAGCTGGGTTTATTTTGTCTGGAGAAGAGTAGACTGAAGGGGATTTAATAGCAGCCTTATCTCCTGAAGGATGGTTCCAAAGAGGATGGAGCCAGACTGTTCTCAGTGGTGGCAGATGACAGAAGAAGGAGATTTAGGTTGGATATTAGGAAAAACTTTCTCACTAGTAGGGTAGTAAAACACTGAAACAGATTACTAAGAGAGGTTGTGGATTCTCCATCTTTGGGGGTTTTTAAGACTGAGCTAGACAAAGCCCTGGATGGGATGATCTAGTTGGGGACAGTCCTGCTTTGAGCAGATGACCTCCTGAGGTCTCTTCCAATCATAATTTTCAATGATTCTAACTCATTGAAAGTAAATTAATGAAAGGTGCTTGATAGAAAATAGGGAAAAATATTTAAATTGTTTGTGTTTCATGGGCACACTTCACATTTTCCATTACATTTTTCATGTTGCGTTTCACTGAAAGTTAGGCCAAAATGGTTTTTGAGATTTTTTTTTTTCCACAGTAACTTTTGTAAATGTTAATTTACTGACAACTTCATGGGGTTTGTTTTTAACTGAAAATGGAGGCAGCTTTCAGTAAGAGAGAAATTGCAATGATTTTGTCAATAAGATAAAAATTATTTCAACTGCAACTTTTAATAGCATAAACAATTGTTGGAAAATGAAAAAACTTGACAGTGATAGTTCATCACAAAACTGTGTTTGAGTTGGGAGAGAGGCCATTTTTTAAAACTTTTGTTGTCTGAAAAAGTAGACTTGCTCTAATATATTAATGACAGGTTATGCCAGGGGTGGGCAAAATATGGCCTGTGGGACAAATCCGTCCCACTAGGTGAGGCTGCAGCAGGAGCAGCTCTATCTCCCAGTACTGCAGCCTGTGATGAAGCACAGCAGGGGGCTGAGGAGCATAGCAGGTGAGTGCCTGCCAGGCCATAGAGGGACCCAACCCCTAAACACCCCCTGCCCTGCTCGCTTTCTGTCCCAACTCATGCTGCAGGTGCTGGTCCATGCCAGGCTCTGGGTGCCTTTCCCTCCCCTTACCCTGTGGTGTGAGCTTGCATGTGGCAATGACAGAGGGGCAGCGTGGGAAGCAGGAGCCTCCCTGCAGCTGCGAGGCTTGGTGTCATGGCATTGCTGACCCAGTGGGGGCCCCAGCGGAGGCCTCAGGGTGGGGATGGTGCAGGGGCAGCTGCAGAGCTGCTGCTGCTCTGCTTCTCATGCACCACTGGGCCAGCAGTGTCACGATACCAGCCCTCACAGCAGCAGAGAGGCTTCTGCTTCCTGTGCTGCCTCTCCACTGCTGCCACACGTAAATTTGCACAGTAGTCCCAACCCTTGCTCTGTGCTGCCTTGGTAGCTGCCCACTCACCGCACCAGCCCCTGAGGAGCCTTCTGCCCCCAGCCCCACCCCT
>NW_005842126.1:1129925-1148649 GCF_000455745.1 Alligator sinensis | reverse complement strand
GGGGTGGGGTGGGGCGGGGGCAGGTAGGAGGTGGAGCCCCTGGGGCTCCAGCCCTGGTACAGTCCCCACCCTTTGTTTCCCACTGCACCCCACTCCAGGTCTCTGTGCCACACTCTCTTCCCTTTCCTAATTCCCTTGCAATCCCTGCCCCACCCTCTCTTCCCTATCTCTAGTACAAAGGAATGAATGGGAGAAGCCTGTAAGTTTTGTTTGGCAAGGCAGACCCAGGAGCAACAACATCATGGAGGAAAGGGAGGGAAGAAGTGGCTTGCAAGGGTTGGTCTACCCCCATCTCCTCTGGCTGCCTGGGCAAGGAGTAAGGCTGGCCCAGGACAAAGCGTGGGGCCCCTGGGTGGGAGGTGTAGACACCTGTGTGGTCCTGCCTGCAACAGGGGTGGTGGCACCACTGGATTCACTAGGAGAGAGCGCTCCACCCTAGCCCTGAAGCAGGACTTGGCATTCCCCCAGTGCTGCTGTGAGAACCCTGGGCTCTTCACTTGCTGGGGCAGGAGGTGGGAGGTGCTGCCCTAGAGACAGGGCCATGAGTCTGCCCTGCTGCAGGTCTTCAAGGTCATCAGCACCCGCTTCTTGACTTGGTTGCACCGGCTGCCAGGAGCTCCTGGGCTGTCGCAGACCCTGGGTCCATGGAGCCCAGGCTCCTGTGACAGTGGTAGCAGGGTCTGGCCAAGGTGTCCTCCCACCCTGTTCCTCTCCCACTTGCAGCCTCTAGCATTGAGGGGCCAGGAAGCTCTGCTTGCTCCCCCAGCCCAGGTGCAATATACAAAACTAAGCCTTTATTCTGAGGTACTATGCAATTGCCTTTATTTACACTACTCAAACAAAAAACCCAAATAAACCCCCAAAACAGGACAAAAACTATTTTTTGTAATAACATTTAAGTATTTTATAGTAGATGTTTGATTTTTAGTATGCATTTTTATCTATAATTTGTTAAAATGGTATCTTCTGGAAGATTTTATATGTGCAGACTTAACTGCAATCAGTTCAGTGCCATTCTTAGGGTGGTCCAATGCCCCTGAAACCTCCCACTGATTGGTTGGTGTCAATGAGTCAAGTTGTTAGAGGGTCACAGCCTCTTGCTATCTAAGAGCCAGCCCCACTCCCACCCCCTAGACAAGCCACCTGTGGCTCCATCCTCCTCCCCATTGGGGTCCTGCAGCCATGCATTCTGGCCCTGGGCCCCAAGCCGCACACCCTGTCCAGGCTGGGCAGCAGCCCCAGCCCCAGCTCTGCCCAGCTCACTCCCTCCCTGCATCCCTTCCTCCCTCCCTATGGGGGTCTCAACCCCGCTTCTCCCCACCAGATGTACCTGCAGGAGCTGCTCTCCAGCTCCACATGTGCATGTGTGAGCACATGCATGTGCATGGTGCCCCTTGTCTGACCACCCTCCTCCCGCTTCCCCCAGTCCCTTGGAGGTTGGAACTCTGCCAGCCTGCAGAGAGAGATTTGCAAAAGTAACAAATCTTCACGTTTCTCTGTTAAAATGAAAAATCTGCATTTTTCTCAGTCAAAAGGGAAAATTCGTGTTTTTTTTCCGTTTTCCCATGGGAGTCGGAAAACCCGGATCCCTGGTGATTAACTGGTATATAAATTTAAGCATGAACTTTATCTTTTTAAAACAGGCTTTAGTTTTGACACAACCTTTAGTTTCACCAAATAGTGAAGTCATTTACTTTGGAAACATATATGCATTCCTAGTGTTACAAGCTATACAGCAGTTAGTGCATGATAAAATACTGGCTAAGTCTATGAGGTGGGTACACATATGTCTTTATGGTGACAGGAATGAGAGCAAAATGAGGAACAGTTTATCTGGGAAGGTGGGCAGATTAGGGAACAGAGCCTCAGCTGGGTTATCTTGCCATAGCTCCACTGTTCCATTGAAGTCCGTAGGAGTTTTCTTATTGACTCCATTGGTAGTAGGATCAGGCCCAAGATAAGGCAATTAATTTTGGCATCAAAAGCAGTTTGAATGATGAGCCTTTCTGCAAGTGATTTATGCAGTCAGATTACTAATGATTAATACATACTTCATATTAATAAATCATATTTATTGTTCTTTTTTTCTTATACATTCTCATTTCCCCTGTATCTAGATAGCTCTGCATGTAGCCAAAAATGTACATCTGCCAGAGAGTGGGAGATAGCTTTTCACCCCCCTCTGGCTATGTAAGTGTGCAGTAAAGGGGGTAAGGTGAGGCGCTCTACCCACATCCCTTATTGTGAGGTAACAGATTGAAATTTTAGGGAAGGGTATTTGAAGAAATGCTACTAAAAGCTTTTGTTTCCCAAATGCAACTTTGAAAAACATTTTGTTTTGCTTGTCTTCCACTTGTTATACTACATTGCACTATTCACATCCATAGCAACTGGATGTGACCCATACAGCCCAATGGGATGTGGCAGGGAGGCAAATGTTAAAAATGTAATTAAAAAACAGTGTTTAGCAGAAAGTAGCTACATTTTTCAGAATTTTTCTAAACAAACTATTCAACCAGAAGTGCTCGGCCATAGACCGCATATCCAGTTCAGCTAGGTAATGTAAAACCCAGCAGAGGTAACATGATTTGAGTTATTTACTATCCAGAAGGAAGGAAGTTGGACAGACAAACAGACAAAAATCTTTTTTATCCAGCTGAAGCAGGAAAGCAGTTAAGCATGTACTTTTGCCCATCACTTTTCAGGTCTGCCCTTAGGCATGCAATATGAAATAAAACACTTGCATAAGAATTTTCCTAAATAAGTACCAGTTTAACAGGAAGTTTTAAGAGGTCTGGGCAAAGTTAGGTATCAAATTTACGTTCAAGTCGGCATAAGTTGCCCTATTTACTGTGAAACACGGATATGCACATGTAGATGTGCACCTGTACTGCACAGTCATTTTAGTTACTGCATAGTAAATGCATATGTGTAGACATGCCCACAGTGGTGTTGGTTAGTAAGATTATGCCCATATTTTGTAACAGACTTCGGGATCTTTCAGGTGTATGCAGATATAAATCAGTAATTATTTTTACATTGTAGTTCTGAAACATCACCATGTTTTTGATAAATGAGAAGCACAATTGTCTTCCAGGATTATTCTATTTTTAGTTATTAAGGGAAACTTTCAAGGACAGCTGAGTACTTAGAATCCTTTGCTGGCAATCGGCTTTCTGTCCATTTGCAGTTATAGGACATGTATTACCATAATGTCTGTGTGTCTTAATGTACTTATCCTCAATACTCCTATTGGAGTGCTATTAATTGCATTTTTCAGGTGAGGAACAGAGCAGTTAAGTGAGTATCCCAATATCACATTGGAAATCTGGGGCAAAGTGGGGAACTAAGCCCAGGTCCTCTAAGGACAAGGGTAGCACCTTCACTACCATACCATCCTTCCTTCCACCTAACTTTGCCCAGACCTCTTAAAACTTCCTGTTAAACTGGTACTTATTTAGGAAAATTCTTATGCAAGTGTTTTATTTCATATTGCATGCCTAAGGGCAGACCTGAAAAGTGATGGGCAAAAGTACATGCTTAACTGCTTTCCTGCTTCAGCTGGATAAAAAAGATTTTTGTCTGTTTGTCTGTCCAACTTCCTTCCTTCTGGATAGTAAATAACTTTGAGTGCTGATTTGAGTTATTTCATAGTTCCATAGCTTCATAGACATTAGGGGCTGGAAGGGACCTCATGAGATCATCGGGTCCAGCCCCCCCACCATAGGCAGGAAGTCAGCTGGGATCAAGTGACCCTAGCAGATATATATCCACCTGTTTCTTGAAAGAGTCCAGAGTATGTGCTTGCACCATCTCTGGGGGGGGAGTTTGTTCCAGACCCTGGACACACGCACCATAAAGAACTTTTTTTTTATATCTAGTCTAAATCGGCCTTCCTGGAGTTTATGGCCGTTAGACCCTGTTATCCCTTGGGGAGCCCTGATCAACAGCTGTTCTCCCAGGTCCTGATGTACCCCTCTTATGTAATTGTAGGCTGCCACCAAGTCCCACCTGAGCCTTCTCTTTTCCAGACTGAAGAGTCCCAAGTCCCTCAGCCTCTCCTTGTACGGCCTTTCCTCCAGGCCTTGGATCATATGAGTGGCTCTCCTCTGGACTCTCTCAAGCTTCTCCACATCCTTCCTGAAGTGTGGGGCCCAATACTGGATGCAGTACTTCAGCTGAGGTCTCACCAGGGCCGAGTAAAGTGGGTGGATGACTTCCCTGATTTTGCTTGAGATGCATTGGTGGATGCACACCAGAGTTTGGTTTGTTTTGCCAGCCACAGCATTGCATTGGTGACTCATATTCATCTGATAGTCAATCAAGACCCCCAAGTCCCTTTTGGTCATGGTGCTAGTGAATACCTGTAAGTATGTTGAGGGTTCTTCCTACAGAGGTGCAGCACCTTACACTTCTCTACATTGAAGGCCATCAGGTTTTTATCATCTCACCTTGACAGCATGTCCAAATTGGCCTATATCCCTAGCCTATCTTGCGGTGTGACCACCCTCCCCCATAATTTGGTATCATCTGCAAACTTAGCCAGTTCGCATCTGACCCCCGAATCCAGATCGTTGATGAAGATGTTAAAGAGTACTGGCCCAAGTACTGAGCCCTGAGGGACTCCACTGGTCACCCTGCGCCACATTGATTTGCTCCCATCAAAATAGTACTCTTTGGGTCTGACCCCATAGCCAGTTGCCTAGCCATCAGACCGTATGATGATCAAGACCACAGTTCCCCAGCTTAACCATGAGGACATCATGGGAAACCAGGTCAAAGGATTTCTTGAAATCCAGACATATGATGTCTACGTCATCTCCCTTGTCCAGGGCACATGCTGCCTGGTCATAGAAGGAGATGAGGTTGGTCAGGCAAGACCTGCCAGTCACAAAGTGATGTTAGCTGGCATTCAGATGTTTGCCTTCCGTTAGTCTGGTGTTGGTGGATCCCTTGACAATTTTCTCCAGGATTTTTCCAGGGACAGACATTAGACTGATTTGTCTATAGTTCCCCAGGTCATCCTTCCTCTCTTTCTTGAAGATAGGGGCCACGTTGGCTCTCTTCCAGTCATCCAGGACCTTGCCTGAGTGCCACAAATTTTCAGATATGTCTGCCAAGGGGGGATGCAAGCTGGAATCATTCTCAATGATTCCAAAGCAGCACTCACATGACTAAGCACTGTATATTTGAACAAGAGGTTACAAGTTTTGGTTCTTGTATTGTTTCGTAGATTCATAGATGCAGGGTCAGAAGGGACCTTGTAGATCTTCTAGTCCGACCCCCTGCCCTGGGCAGGAGAGAAAACTGGGATCAAATGACCCCAGATAGGTAAACGTCAAGCCTCCTCTTAAAGACCCCCAGGGTAGGAGCCAGCACCACTTCCCTTGGAAATTGGTTCCAGATCCTAGCTGCCCTGACTGTGAAGTAGTGCCTTCTAATGTCTAGTCTAAACCTACTCTCTAACAACTTATGGCCATTATTCCTTGTTACTCCGGGAGGCACTCGGGGGAACAAGGTCTCTCCCAATCCCTGCTGGTCCCCCCTAGTAAGTTTATAGACAGCCACCAGGTTCCCCCTCAGCCTTCTCTTGTGAAGGCTGAAAAGGTTAAGGTCCCATAGCCTCTCCTTGTAAGGTCTGTCCTGCAGTCCCTGGATCATGCGAGTGGCCCTCCTTTGGACCCTCTCAATGCTGTCCACATCCCTCCTGAAGTGCGGCGCCCAGAACTGGACGCAGTACTCCAACTGCGGCCTGACCAGTGTTGCATAGAGGGGGAGGATCTCCTCCTTGGCCCTGCTTGTGATGCATCTGTGGACGCACAACAAGGTACGGTTAGCCCTACTGACCGTGTCCTCACATTGTCAGCCCAAGTTCATCTTGGAGTCAGTAATGACTCCAAGATCTCTTTCTGCCACCATGCTTTCAAGAAGGGAGTTCCCCAGCCTATAAGTATGCTGCTGGTTCCTACTGCCTAAGTGCAGCACCCTGCACTTGTCAGTATTGAATCCCATCCCATTTTCGTTTGCCCACCCCTGTAATCTGTCCAGGTCCCGCTGTAATCTGTCCTTCCCTTCTAGTGTGCCCACCTCACCCCAAATCTTGGTGTCGTCTGTGAAGTCAAACAGGGTGCTTTCACCCTATCGTCCAAGTTGCTAATAAAGAACTTGAACAGTGCGGGCCCAAGGACCGAGCCCTGGGGGACTCCATTGTCCACTTATCTCCAGGTCGAATATGACCCATCCACCATCACTCTCTGGGTGCAGCCCCTCAGCCAATTTGTGACCCATCTGACTGTATAGGCATCAGTGCCACAGTTGCCTAGCTTTTTAATGAGAATTGGGTGGGAGACAGTGTCAAAGTCCTTCCTGAAGTCCAGAAAGACTACACCCACTGCAACACCTGAGTCCAATGATTTTGTGACCTGATCATAGAAGGCAATCAGGTTGGTCTGACAGGACCTGCCCCGAATGAAACCATGCTGGTTGCCCTTGAGCATCATCCTTGCTGCTGGCCCATCACAGATGTGTTCCTTGATAATCTTCTCAAAGAGCTTCCCCAGTATTGAAGTAAGACTAACGGGCCTATAGTTGCCCGGGTCCTCCCTCTTCCCTTTTTTAAAGATGGGGACCACATTGGCCTTCTTCCAGTCATCTGGCACCTGGCTAGAGCACCACAAGTGCTTGTAAAGCCATACCAGAGGCCCTGCGATAACCCCTGCCAATTCCCTCAACACCCTGGGGTGGAAAGCATCTGGACCTGCTGATTTGAACACGTCCAGCCCCTCCAAAAGTTCCCTAACTCGGTTCTCCCTGACCCTAGGCCTGGTGGAGTTTCTCCTGAGTGTGTCCTGAATCTTGGTAGGGGAGTCCCGGTCCCTGCACAAGAAAATGGAGGCAAAGAAATTGTTAAAGAGGTCTGCCTTCTCCTCTGGTGCAACCACCACATTGCCAAGCATATTCTGCAGGAGCCCCACATTACCCGGTGCCTTCTTCATGCTCCCTATGTATTTAAAAAAGGACTTTTTGTTATCCTTAATCCTTGATGTTAGCCCTAGTTCCATATCTGCCTTAGCTTTCCTAACAGCCCCCCTACAGACCTGAGCAGTGGAGGTATACTCCTCTTTGGTGAAAGCCCCTCCCTTCCACTGGCTGTATGCCTCCTTTTTGGCAATCAGGCATTCCCGAATGCCCTTGGTGAGCCAGGGGGACTTTTGGTCACTTTTGCTCCCTTTGCTTCTCATTGGGATTGTCACCCCTTGGGCTCAGAGAATGCCCTTGGTGAGCCAGGGGGACTTTTGGTCACTTTTGCTCCCTTTGCTTCTCATTGGGATTGTCACCCCTTGGGCTCAGAGTTATCGTCTCCTTAAGGAACGACCACTCATCTTGGGCACCCAGTTCCCCTACTCTCCAGGACACTAGTGCCTCTCCCATTAATCTCCTCAACTCATTGAAGTCGGCCCTCTTGAAGTCAAGGGCTACTGCCTTGGTGCAGGCCCTTGACACCCTGTGCTGGATGGTGAATTCCAGCAAGCGATGATCGCTATCGCCCAGGTGGTCGAGGACCTGGAGTCCCCTCATCAGGTCATTGCTTCTGGCCAGGACCAGGTCCAGCAGGGCATTCCCCCTGGTGGGACTGTGCACCTCCTGGGTTAAGTGGAGGTCCTGATTCTTCCATTGCTAAAATGTAGCCTCTTGGGGGGATGATCTGTGGTAGTTGTTTTAACTAAGGATCACTGGGAATGTATCTTGTAATCTAGCACAAAGTTGACCCATTGGTTAGGAACAGGCATTCAAAAAACCTGAGCCTGAATTGACTCAATCTTTGCAGATTAGTTTAAATTGGCTAAACTAAATCATTTTGTAACTGCACAGACATCCCAGACATGCAGGCACATGTCTGCAGTGGCTCAGGTTAGAAGCTGGGGGATGCTACAGCAGCCCTCCCTTCCCTTCCACAAGGCTGATTTGAGGGGCACGTGGCCAAGCCCAGCAGGATTAAGAAGGGTGTCCCCCCACCTTGATAACAGAGCACTTACCAGATCTGTTATTAGCATTTATCACCCCATCAGAAAACAAACACCCTCTCGCATTAGTTCAAACTCTTCTTAAACAAAGAAGGAACAGAGTGACATTACCAGCTCAGCTGTTGATAAGCCGACATTGCTGTCTGCCACAGCACAGAGCGTAGCCAGCATGTGGTCTGCTAGCTAATGCTAAGGTGTCTGTGTAAGGCAGAGGGGACAGGGGATCCCTGCTTAGCAGGGAGTGGTGAGGGGAGGAGGAGAGCAAGAGGAAGTCAGGCAGACACTGCTGCGCCTGCAGAGCTGCGCCCAGAGCTGCAGCCAGGGAGCAGACGGGAGGAGCCAGCCTGCTATGGAGCAGAGAGCCCCATCTAACCTAGAGAGCATGCCGGGATGCTGGGGGAGTCTGATTTAACTTAGAGCAGCAAGGGGTCTGGGACAGACATTGCATAGACAGGTTTTACCCAAATCAGTTAAGTCTGCTACTACATTCAACCAGGTTTATCTTAAACTGGTTTCAGTCACTTTCAAACCCATTTATATGCACTGAACATCTGTTCTGTTACAGGTTTAAACCAGTTTCTGATCACTTAAATTGGTTTATATGCAATGTCTGTCCCTAGCCATTAAGTTTTGCTTGAACATTCATTAAGACATGAGATTTGGCTGGAACTGAAGTCTGGTATGCTCTTGACAATTGTCTTCAAGTTTAGACTGAAGACTTCCTGACAACAGCTATGGGAAAATCTGGTTGCATGTGAAGGGATGGTTGTTGTGAAAAATCTTGAAAATTTAGGCTCAGTGGTCAGAAAAAAACTTCATTTTCTGTGGGTTTAGCAGCTCTGTCATATATTCTCTCAGTTTGTTTAACACACTTTCAAAAGGTGTAGCTTTTGCTAAGACCATGTGTGGAAAGTGCTAGTTTTTTTGACAGTTTGGATAACAAGTGATGAACATAGTGAAGTAAACTCAGTTGAATAGGTCCACTAATTAAATCTATTGTAGTAATGCGACTTATTCTCATAACGTAGCATTTGGTCACATAAGCTGTTTTGCTCTAGGCAATCAACCTTATTGGGCTTATTTTCTTTCTGTTTCTGTTGTTGTAGGAAATGCTGGTGCTTGGCAACCTGGTTTTGCTACATTTTTTGTATTTTCCCCTTTTCTTGCAACAGAAAGGTTTTGTTTCTGTCTGTGTTCGGAATGCCTCATCTTCAGGAGCTTTGAAATAAATTGGAATTTTGGTACATTTTTTCTTAGAGTTATGTTTTCTAGCTAGCTCTATTACTTTTGATGGACATAATCATTCAGAAGTTTTAACAAAGCAAGAAGAACATGTCTATTTAGCTAGAACAGTGTGAGTTTTGGGATAATATATCTTGTTTGCACAAAAAGTTCTACTAATTAGCCCTTGTATTATTTAAGCCCAGGCAGAAGAAACCTTGTATTTTAGGATCAGGTTTAACTTACTTTGAAATCTACCAATTTGACAATGTGTTAGGTAAAGCACAATTTAACAGAAGTACAAGTCTGAATTGTGGGAAAATGCAGAATTAATTCTTCAAGCAAACATTTGTTGGAGTTTCAAAAATGAAATCCCAGACTCCCTGACTTTGCTATATCCAGGAATTTAATCTATGGGAATGAAAATTCAGTTGTATTGCATTTAATTGTTTGTTGTGGAGTATATCTACTTGGAAGAAACTGGTATAAACTTAAGTTCTTGATATTTTCAGAGTTAAGCATTTCTCTTGTCCTTAGTCAAACTTCAGGGGTTTTCTTTTATTCTCTGAGAATAAGGATTGCCACTGAATATGCTCTTCATCATAGATTTGCTTCTCCCTTTTTCATTATTCTTGAGGAATGACACCAAACTGGGTGTTTTCATGTTACTTCTGAGTTAATTTCATTTTGGGGGTCTCACATGCCAGCATGGTGCTATTTGGGTTTTCTATCATTGCAGGGGACTATTAAAATACAACTCTCAGAGACTGTAAGGTGGCATTAACCACAGGTACAATTGTAAGAGTTTGTCCTCTCCAGTTGATTTCTGTCTGTATGTACCTATGCAGATCTCCCTTATGCCTTTTGCTAGTCCATGTGCTAGGGAAAGTGATAATGCAAGTCTTGAGTATTTCAGCAGTGGCTCTGTGAATGTTTTGGAGTATATGACCTGAGTAAGACATGTATTGAAGATCTCAGACATTTCTCAAGCAATTCCTTACCCCACAAACTCTCCTATTGGGCTCATGTAAGGCCCTTTTGTAGATGCACAGTGTATTTGGAGGTAAGTGCAAGGAGACTGTCTGCAGATCCCACATAAGGGGAAGGCAGAATTGCAGCCTCCCTGTGACTATTCCATCCATGTTCTCCCAGGGATTCTGACTTCGGTGTTTGCCTCCAGTGTACCCATCTATAGGGAGATATTAAGGTTCAGAAGGATCAAGCTGCATCCCATAGAGAGGTTTAGAAAGCGTTGCAATTAACTTCACAGAAAACTGGGAATGTATATTAAGTAAGGTGCTATACAGTGTCCGAGTCTCAGAACTGAACCCTAAAATAGCAAATCCAGATCAGGCTAGTAGGAATCTTAAAGGCACCTGGAAGATGCTAGTGTTAGTTCACTGGGGAGTCTCTCTGATGTGGTGTTTCAAAGTCTCAAAATATTCCCTAAAAGCTTCCCAAATAGACTAAGATGTTCCTTTGAGAATATAAACACAGTAGATGCTTCTGTAGCTAATATAATGTACCCATGGCATTACCATGTGCCAAAATACCCCAGACAGTGATCTTACAATTGTGTCAGTACCTCAGAAAACAGTCAGGTTACCCAGGCTCTTCAAATAGTCCTAATGGTTAAATGTACAACCCAGTTGCCTTCAGTTTGTGATGAAGTTTCATTAGCCTTCAAGGAGTTTTCTATAACCACTACAAAGTCATTACTGTTTTGGCATTTTTCCTGACACTTTTATAGCATTATTTATTTTAATGTACCGTACGTTATTCATTTTGGAACAGGGCTCAAAAATATTCCCATAAATGACACTTCAGCTGGCTGAGCACTACATTTTTTATCATTCAGATTGCCTTGGGCATTTCCATTACTTTGCCAGACCTATATGTTTGGTTCAGTGGTGCTGAAACCCTTTCAGCGCAGAACACAAGAAGTTAAAGGTGGCACACAGGATGTTTTTTGTTTTGTTCTTTAGCTTTAGGGTCTGGTTCCTTTACACCTCTTCACCAACAGTATGTTGTGATGAAGGCAATCCCATTCATTTCCTGCTTGGTGGAGTTTGGTGTTATTCAGTGGGCTGCATTGTAATGCTACAATTGAGCTCAATGAAGGGGCAGCAGGTAGTTGCATTGTCCCAGAAACAGAGAAGAATTACTGTGTAACTCTTGGGCCTCCTGTACCTGTGCAGGTAAAGGTGCAGTGCGATCTGATGTGCTGTTCACACAAGCTACTTGCAGACATTAACGCCCCCCACCTCCCCAAATGGTGCTTTACTTTAAACTCGACACCTTCCTGCACTGAGCCCTGTGCGTGCTCAGGAGAGGCAGTGCCTTAGTTGGACCCAGCTTGCCTGATGTCTATAAAGATTGGGTGCTTTAGTGGGACTTTTTGTGCAGGCCGGGAGCGACCCGAGCCCTTTTTCGTGCTGTTGTCAATATCTCAGGCAGGAGGGGCGGTTGCACCCCTCCGCTCAGCTCTCTCCTCCGTCGGCAGAGACGACGCTGCGTCGCTAGGTGGAGCTGCCGGCGATGACGCTGCGTCGATGGGCGGGGTTATTAACCGGACCCTCGCGGGTTCCCCCGAAGCTCCGCCCTTCTCTTCCGGCCTCTCCACGCGGCTCTCCTTCGGCTCAGCGCCATCTTGGGCTGGCGCTCCGAGATCTTTCTTCTCAGCCGCTTCTTCGACCGCCTGAATGGCCACAAGCAGCTGGGCCTTTAAACTCAAACCTTCATTCATTAGATCAGTCACAGTTTGAAAAGCTGCACTCATTTTTCCCCCTTGTTGTCCCGTAGGGCCACTCTTTCTTTTACGGCGCGCTTCTCCGTCTCTGGGTCTTCACGGAGCTCGGACGGACGCCCACGATCCCTCGATCTAGGCACCATCATGCCAGGGGAGAACCAATTGATTGGCGCCAGTTCTTTAATCTCTTGGGCACATCTTGGACAACGGGCACACTCCCGAGCTAGATCCAGGCTCACCGCGCCCGCCGGGTCGACTTTGGCGAGGGACACGGTATCGAGGGGCTTGAATAAGACCCGCTCATTGCTCATGATACACCCGAACGCCGCGGGGTGAAGATATACCTCTCCCCCTCCAAGGGCTTTGTCTTCGGAAGCTCCCTCTTCTTTCCTCAGCGAAAAGCGTCCGCTGACATATCTCTTGCCCGCTCCGCCCGCCTGGTGGTAAACAATATGCATCTCTAGTTCGGCGATGCTTGCCACGCCGCGCTTCCCACTTCTCCAAGGACAACTCTTAACTAATTCCAGTTCTAGCGAGCCCTCTCCTGATCCCGGGCGACGAGCTGGAATTAGGCACAAACGCTTAGCGGTAGTTTTAAAGATTGTTTACTTACACCGAGATGGCAGTGGTGTAGGCTGGAAAACTTGCTTGAGTTGCGGTTACAGACACAGACAACACGAACGGTCATGTGGAGTTTGCTTAGATCCACGGAACAGAGCTCCGGATGCTTTGGGTGAACGCGCCACCAAAATCGGAATCGGAGATACGTCTTATAAAAGTTGCGCTCGAAGACGGGAAGAGGTGGGCGATGGATCAGGCCGCCAAGCTCCTCTGAATCTCAGACAGGGTCTCTATTACCCTGCCGTGTATTCAGAGTCCCCACGAGATGGATGTGGAGTCCTCTTCGGCTTGGGCGGAAACCGCTCAAGCCTCTTATACGGCTAACAGGCCAATCGTTAGCCGCCACGTGGGAATAATTTAGAACTAGCCAATAGCGGGGAACGAATTTGCATACTGGTGGCGGGAACTCTTTTGCACTGTGCATTCCTCTTGCAACTTTAGCAATGCACCCTGCAAAAGAAGCTGCAAAGAGGCGGGAAACTTGTCCCTGCACTGGGGTTCCCCTCTACAATAGGAAACTTTCCCATGCAATGAAGTTGCAACCTGGCAGGGATAATTCTGGTGCCGAAGCACACACAAAATCATGCCTTTGGGTCATGACACTTTTTAGGTGCTTTTATCTAATAGCTGATTGATTCAGGTTTAGCTGAAAGTGCCCCAAACCCCGTTGATGTGCTGGATCTATACAGGTACTATGGAGCCTGGTCGAAGTAACGTGCTGCTGTTTCTGGTAAATTGAAGTTCGTTTGTTTTTGTTTAATGTCTGCGAGCAGTCACAGTCACACCTTCTGCCATGCCACATGTAGCATGTCAGCTAATGGGTTTTCAGCCACAGGGAAATCCTGCTATGTGTGCAAATTAAAGCTTGATGGCTATAAAGTTAGTACACATTTTTGAGGTCTAACTTTATAGCTGGTTGGAGCTTTTTATAGTGTGATAAGTACTTTGCACATGTAGCTGGTCTCAATGTGATTGTGCAGTTAATCAGGTAAATGTGCAATACCTGTAAGGTGCAGAGGGGGACCTTGGGGTCATGATTGACCTGGCTTTTTGCTTAATTTAGGGGAATTAATAATTCAGCTTCCTTTCAGGCATATTGTACTTCCCCTTCCTTGTCAGCTTTGCTGTACAGGTTGGGCATTAGCAGAGCCCAAACTGTCTGCTGTTGCCCAAATATTAAAGAGGACGTGTACAGATACTGCATAGGGATAAGAGGTTCCCTAGTCTTCTACATGGGTATGTCATCAGATTTGCAATTAAGTCAGGTGTGAACACTGATGGCAGAATTTGGCCTCTCATTTCAATCAGTGAAGGGGTTGTTTTTACATGGCTGTTTAGCAATTCTTTTCTAGTTTCAATTTAAAAACATGAACAAAAAATGCTTTATTTTTTACTTAACTTGAACAGATATTTAAAATGAATAAATAACTACCAGTAGCAACACACTGAAGGGCATTAGAAACCATCTCTCTGTGGCTGCTTCCAAGCACACATACTTCTGTGTGGTTATAATCCCATGTTTGATTGACTTGGCTCCCAAACTGATGTTTACAGTGTTGTATTCATCTTGCTCAGATGACTGTGACATGCAACCCGAATGCAGTGAAGCTGACAATGAATGTGAGGAGAACCAGACAGATGACAACTTCTCTGGTTTTTCAGAGCTGATGCAGGCTGATCTGTCACCTGATGATAGGCCACGGCCTGTCATTTATTTAGCTACAGCTGTAATGTGGGTGAGATGAGCAGGAAAGGGAGAAGAGTGACAACAGGCAAGAAAGAGAGACTATTTATATGCACCCTTCTCCTGACAAACACACACACACGCGCACACACACGCGATTTTTCTTCAGGAATACAGTGTTTCACCCAATATCTCCACATACCCGTTATTTTTATAGGCTGGAAAAGCACCTGCAGCCCATCCATGCCACCTGTACAAGATACTGAGACAACTTAATCTTCTTTGCAGATCCTTCCTGGGTCAGTTCTAACCCACTATAATGGTGACCTGCAGGGAGACTTTCCTGGTATCTGAGGGGAGGGGAAGGCACAACTCTGATAAACCACAAAGCAGGGTGTGAACAGAAATTGCAAGCTACCTACAGCTTGAGTGGTAAAGCAAGGTGCTCACAGGGACAGGTGTAACAGATTCATATAATTAATTTACTAGCCGCCTTCAACTACCTGAAGGGATGTTCCAAAGAGGATGGAGCTAGACTGCTCTCAGCAGTGGCAGATGACAGAACAAGAAGCAATGATGTCAAGTTGCAGCAAGGGAAATTTAGGCTAGATATTAGGAAAAAACTTTCTCACTAGGAGAGTAGTAAAGCACTGGAACAGGTTACCCAGAGAGGTTGTGAAATCTCTATCCTTGGAGGTTTTTAAGACCTGGCTAGGCAAAGCCTTGGCTAGGATGATCTAGTTGCGGATGGTCCTGCTTTGAGCAGGAGGTTGGATTAGATGACCTCCTGAGGTCCTTTCCAACTCTACTTTTCTATGATTCTATCTTCTGTGGGTCTGTTCCCAAGGAGCACATTAGCAGGTATGTGTGCTGCTTCTGCAGTGCTCTTGAGAGCAGAGTCAAGGACCACAGCTCAGTACTACTTGGTCCCACTCCACATGCCTTGAACCTGGAAAAGAAATGCTGTGGAGGCATTTCAAGATCTCTGTCTCTGGTGTGACTGAACCTGAGAGTAGGAAGCACCCTTAAGGTAGCTCCATTGCCTTGCTTCCCAGATTGGACCAGGTGGAGTGTTAGTGGGAGTGGGTGGGTAGGGCATGCTCCTGAAGTGACTGCACTGTTAGTGACTAGACACACCTTTAGAGACCAGTGGGCTACACAGGCAGCCTTATGTGGCTGGTCCTCCAGATGTCCCTGGTATATCAAGTGATACAGTGGATCTGCCACCTGGGAATATCTTCCTTACAGCTCTGAACTGTGTAGAGACTAGTGCAACACATTCTCAATATGCTATGGTACTTAAATACAGAACTAAAAAAAGAACACCATTTTCACAAGCATCTTTCCACTTTCTAAGGACTCATCCCTAGGGCAGGTCTTCCTGCAAAAGATATGGCTTGTATTGTAGGAGATTGTACTATCTCAGAAGTAGACCCAGCAGCCCCCGGCCTCAATGACACTACAGTAAGCTGCTGTTCCCTCCCTGTTGTTATAACCACTATATGAGTTGTGCTTGCGCACCCACTCTCCCCTGGACACACACTCCAGCTTGTTTGTATGAGGGTGTATATAGAGCAGAGCAGAGCCTTGTTTTCACTTTTTAAGCCCAGGCTTATGTAGACCCAGTCATATTCCTGTTCCAGCTTGGGTTGAGAAGGAAGACTTGCGAAAGAATGATACCTGTGTGGTCAACATTGCATGTTCTTCACTTTTACTCTTTTTGGAGAGATGACTAGGGCTACTGTGCTTGACTTATGAATTATTCACTATTATTCAGTTCTGCAACTTTTTATCCTATGGCAGTACTCACACTATCTGCCATAAATATTATGTTTTATCTTAGTAGTTTCCTTCCTTTGTTTTTGTTTAAAGGAGTATGGGGGGAGAGGGTGGCAGAGCGGGGAGAAAGTGAAGAGCTTCTTAAATCAGAATCATTTCAAGGCTATATTTGTAGATTTATGCTCAGATGTTACTGTGCCTTTTTGCAGGTTTGAGCAATAATGATCTGGGTTCTTGGTGTGCTAACAGGGAGATCTGTTCCTCGAAAGGAGCACCAGGGAGTAACAAGCAGGGGTGAAGGCCCAGTTGAGAGGTTCACAGGAACTCTTGGGTGGAGAGGAAGAAGCAGGCAAGTCTGTGATGGAACAGTTTTATTGAAGGAGGGCAACTAGTGATGGACAGGGTTAGCCCAGGGCTTCCTCCTGAGATTAGGAAGTCAGGGCCACGTTGTTGTGTATTTGTGAAAACACCCAAGTTTCTTTATATTTGGCTACTTCTTTTATATTTTGGGAATAAATCCAGCTGGGAAGGCTACAAAATGAACCCAGAGTGTGGCTGGCTGCCTTATCCCTACCTGGGGAATCTTTGTCTGCTTTGTATTGGCATTTTATGGAAGAAACTGTAGTGAAGGCACTGTGAATAAAGCAACCCTAGAGTAGGCTTTCAAAAGGTAGGATGCTAATTCCCTCCTTCTCCCCCTACCCCTACTGGGTACAAAGAATATGTTGTGGGCAGATGAGATGCGTGTGCTGCATATAGTTGATCTGTGGTCCCGTGCAGATCACTGCCAACTCCTATAACATTAACTAATGCTGCGCCCTAGGCACAAAGAGCTGTAGCTGATTCCCCGATGTCCTCTTTCCTTTTCTTTACTGAAAATGAAATCAAGAAATTAGAGAGTCAACTGTAAAAGGTATTGCAATGACCAACCAGATTTATGGGGTTAGGACATATGATAGTATATTAATACAACACAGAATTAGTGTGTAGAAAAAGCAGTTCAGACCTGTAGTTGCAATCACAGACAGCCTTAGAGAAAATAGTGCCCTGGGCAAACTTGTATTTTGGCACCTCCTCCCACCCTCCTCACCTCAACAGTGTTGCTGCAAGCAGAGGGAGCTGGGCATGGGGGCAAGCCTGGAGCAGGCACCACCCCGCTTGCACTACTCAGCCCAGCTCCTCCTGAGCTGGGCCCAAAACATGCTTCAGGGACACCAGTTCCTAAGCTGTGGGTAGACGGTGCTGCCCCTGTCCTGTGGTGCCCCCCTGGTGGGTTGCTAGGGTGGGCTGTGCCCAGGGAGCTACCATGGCAGGGCAGGGATGTGTCCTGCTGCTGCCTAAGCCTGGCATGGGGCTGGGGTTGGGGCTGCCTGAGTGGGGAGCAGCATGGGGGAGACCAAAGCAGAGTGGGGTGATGACAGAACAAGAAGCAATGCTCTCAAGTTGCGGCAAGGGAAGTTGAGGTTAGCTATTAGGAAAAACTCTCTCACTAGGAGAGGAGTAAAGCACTGGAACAGGTTACCCAGAGAGGTTGTGAAATCTCTATCCTTGGAGGTTTTTAAGACCTGGCTAGACAAACCTGCTCCGTGATCTGTAGTGTGGGGCAGAGCAGGGCAGGCTGGGATGGCTGCACAGAGTGAAGTGGAGACAATGGCTAGGAAGGGAAAGTTTGTGTGAAAAACAAGTGGGAAGTTGGGAGTCAATCAGGAGGTGGTGGGACTGGCCTGGCTCACCTCCTGCTTCCTTCCAGCCACCTCACCCCGCATCATGCCACACCATGCCATGCCACGCTGGAATCTTGGGCTGATGGGGGAGAGGGGGA
This sequence comes from Alligator sinensis, assembly GCF_000455745.1. Taxonomy (NCBI): domain Eukaryota; kingdom Metazoa; phylum Chordata; order Crocodylia; family Alligatoridae; genus Alligator; species Alligator sinensis. The sequence continues at coordinate 1,130,749 of NW_005842126.1, read as the reverse complement.
GGACCAGGGTGCTGCCCCACATAGCTGAGCTGGGGGTGCTTGAGTGGACCACACGAGGTTGGGGGTGGTGGGCCTGGCTGAGCTGGGCTGAGCATCACACCTCCTGTCTGGGGTGGGGTGGGGTGGAAAACTATTTGGCGTCCCCCTGACTACAATACCCTGGGTGGTCACCCATGTTGTCCACCCCTATCACCAGCTCTGGTTGCAATGAAAGTTTTCTGGCATTCTTGTTTAACCATCAGAACAGGCACCTCCTGAAATGGCCATTATGGGCATGTCCAGATGAGTGTGCATGATATCCAGGGGTCTAAAAAAAATTAAGTTAAAAAAAGCCAGGCAACTGAGGCAACCGGAGGCTGGGTCCTCCATATAGATGTTCTGGCTGCCAGAGCATCTTTATGGTTGGCCCTTGCCCTGGTGCTGAACACGTGGCTGCATGTTCAGCACCCTACCCGGCCCCTCCCTCCACCTGCCTCCTGACACCCCCCAATCCCTTTTCTGCCCTGCCCCCCCACCCCAGCATCCCAACACTTTAAAATGAAAAACCCCCAAACCCAGCCCTTACCAGCAGTTCCAGCTGCCATCTGGCTCACTGGGGCCCTACCCCTCCAGTGCAGGGCAGGGTTACAGCCCCAGCAGCCCCAGCCCAGGTGGTTCTGTCCCCTGCTGCCCTGTGCTGCCCAGGGGGGGCTCTGCCAGGAGGCCCCAGAGCACCTCCACCCCTGCTTCTAAGGTAAATAGAAGCTTTTTTCCATTTTTTTCCCCGTCTTTTTTTCTGTTTTGTTTTTTTAAAGTGACGGTGCCTGGAGTTACGGGGGGGGGCA
>NW_005842126.1:1127998-1129503 GCF_000455745.1 Alligator sinensis | reverse complement strand
CAGGTGGAGGTGGCTGACCTCCTGGCCACTTGGGGCCAGGAGGACATGCTTTGACAGTTCAAAGCAGGCCACCGCACCCAGAACATCTTCCAAGTGATAGCTGACCACATGGCCGGGTAGGGGGCATACATGGCAGTAGTGCCACACAGAGGCTAACTCTGCAGCCAAAGCCCACTGGCAGCTGGCCCAGAGGGGCAGATGCCTCTACTGGCTGTGCAGTCCCCATCTGGGTCTGGCAGGTGCACAGCAGGTCACAGCCAGGCAGCAGCAAAGCTGCAAGACTGCTGCAGTGGGTAGAGGGTGCAGGGAACTCTCAGGGCTGCTTCAGCAGTCCAGCTGGTACAATCGGAAGTGTCCCCAGGTACCAATTGTCTGGGCCCCAGAAGCTCCTGAGAGCAAGTAGCCCTGAGCTACTTGCCATGGCGGCTTTTTGAACTGATGGGGCCAGGACAGGGCAGCTTTTTATACTGCTGGGGACAGCACAGGTGATGGCCTTGGGCTCTGGCTCTCCCTGGCTGCAGATCTGGGAGGAGCCAGGCAGCATTATTTTGTCCCAAGTGGCACAATTTGCCCCACACCAAAGTGCACGTCTGAGCTCGTGTGCTGAGGCAAAAAGCCCTGGCTCAAATTTGCACCACTTCTAGTTGAGCTGCTGCAAGTGCACGTGCTTGCATGTGTGGATGTGCCTTACTAGTATAAGTTTTGATTTCACCTGGTCTAATTTAATCCTTCTTAAGGTTTGTATTGCATCTATACACCCCAAAACATGCTTATATTATGAAGGTCTCTACAAAAGATTTGGGAAAATCAAGCATCAGCTCCATTCCCCACTGGTGCTGCTTCCCTTCCCCACTGGAGTGCAGCCTGTGCCCTGGATGTACTCATTTTAATCTGTGCCCTGTGCCCAGGACGGGCCTTCAAAAACTGGGACTGTCCTGGGAAAAACGGGATGGATGGTCCAACATGATTATATGATAATTATGTCCAACATGATCTTTCTTTCCATTCTAGTGACTGTTCATCAAAATGTATTTCAAAGATATTTGATCCAAAATTTTCTTGTACATGTACAAAAAGGAAAACTATTGCATTAAATATATTAGCCCCACTGGCAAAAGATAAACTGTCTATAGAATTGGCTGGAGCAAGTTTTATCACCGTATCAGCTGATGCATCAAATAGGAAGGCAGTAAAACTAATCCCAAAATTGATTTGTTTTTTTAATTCTTTAAATTGCATGAAAGTTAAGTTGTGAGACATTCACTCTGTCAAAGGAGAAACATCTGAAAATCATTGCAAATGTTATTGAAAGTTCCATTCAGAAGCTTAGGATTGTACACAAAGCCATTGGTTTCTGCGGTGATAACATTAACACAAACTTTGGTGGTGTCCAGTATTGTGGGATAGCCAAAGTTCTTACAAAATTGCAAGAAAGGTGGAACAGAGATTTACTTGGAATTGATTGTGGGGACCACATTGTACACAGCTGCATCCAAACAAGTGCT
>NW_005842126.1:1126682-1127967 GCF_000455745.1 Alligator sinensis | reverse complement strand
GTTTTCCCTAGAACTAGAAGTGTTTGTAGTAAAGATGTATGCATATTTACACAGTTTGTGTAACCAAATTGTAAGAATTCTGAGGCCAAACTGATGTTGACTGCAAAATTTTGCTTCAGCATGGTAACACACATTTTATGTCATTACTTCAAATAATGTGGTGTCTTCTTGAAATGCATGAGACATAGAAAGCATACTTCATCAATCAGCCTAAATGTCCAACTCTAATTCTTAATTTCTTTCAAAATGATTGTGGGAAATTTTGGTTGCTGTTTGTCCACAGTCAGTTAGAAAATTTTATGCAGGCTGTCCAGCGCGTGGAATGACAAAATACATCAGCTTTTGAAGCATCAAGAGTTGCAATCATTAAAGACAAAATGAATAAACAGAAAAATGGTGACATTTGTGCCAGTTAATGCAAGAGTAGAAATGAGCCACTTCGGAGAAACAACTGAAGATTACTTGCTCAGATGCATCCTTTGGTTTTACAACTGCACCATAGATTATCTGACACTTTGGGAAGGTTCTTTTGATCGTGCTTCTGCATTTAATTGGGTGAATCTTCACCTCTGCCTTGAATGGAGTAATGTTGAAACTTCAAAACGATTTGATACTGGGAACATCTACACGAGACATTTACTGGCAGTTGACTAATTAGCTGCACAGGAAATGTCTCAGCTTCTACATGTGCACCCCTGTTTACTCCACAGCAGGATAGTATTTGTAAATACAAGTACTATATGGCTGTAGAGTAAAAAAAAACAAAACAACTCTGCAGCAGCGCATGTGTAGATGCTGCCTGGCTGGCTAGGGCATGAGGGTGCTTCAGTGCTGGGGCTGCCTGTAAGCTAAAGCTCCCTTTTGCCTCAGCCAGCCCCTCTGCAGCACACTGAGCCACGGGAAGCAGCCTAGACTGGAAGGCTGACCTCTGGGGACCCCTGCCATCCAGGGCTGCTCCTCCCAGGCTCCATGTGCTGCACCTAAAAAAATGCAGAGCTTTTTGCTCCAGAGGTAATTGCTCCCAGTCACATTCAAATGGCATGCCTGGGAGCAATTAACTCTGGAGCAATAAGTTCTGCAATTTATTCAGGTGCTGTAACTGCACATGTAGATGTGCCCACCTGAATAATTAAGTAGGCTGATCAATGCTGATGGTCTTTTTGATGAATTTTGTGCTGTGAAGATTTAAGTGGAAGGCAAAATGGAAGAATGGAGGGAGAAAGATAGCCCATATTCGGTGTTTGGTTGAATATGCTCTTTGCCTACCAGGGACATCTGCTCCAGT
>NW_005842126.1:1119901-1126672 GCF_000455745.1 Alligator sinensis | reverse complement strand
AACTGAAAGAACTGTGGCCACCAGAGAAAAGCCATCTCTGTATATCTATGAGTATTCCTGCTTTGCTGAGTATCAAAGTGAATTTCAGTGAGAACTTCCTGGAATTTTACAAAAAGTTGCAAAACAACAGTTCCGTCTTGAAGATACATTCTTCCAAGAAGTACCAGTTGTTTGGGTCCAGAGATAAGGAAGGCCAGCAGATGGAAGAGAGCAGTGACTGAATAACGTAATAGCAGTTTGGACTGGATCATGGTCTTGGGTTATTTTTTTTCCATAAAAATGTCATATTATAATTCTTGTTAAATCCTAATTTCTATTTTCAGTGGAGATCAACATTTTTGGTGGATATCAACATCATTATATTGTTTACGGTGGTACAATTGAAATTAAAATTTTAAAAAAATGAAATTAGTTAGGTTTTACTTTTTACAATAACCCAACACCTTCACTTAAAATACAGTGTCCCGGATTTCCCTTAAAAATAGGGTGCCTAAATGTCCTGCTTTGGCAGGGGCAGTTCTGGAAAGTTTAGGCCTGTCCCAGCTGGTTGGTGAAAATTAAAACAAGAGTCCCAGAATCAGAGGGGTATGGGACACGGTCTGGTGGGGAGGTAGAGTGGCATGGTGCACTGGGGGAGGGAAAGGCAGTGTCTTGGATTTCCTTAAAAAGAATATGGTCACCCTACATATAGGGTAAGTGGAGGTAGGAGGGGAAAGTAGCAGGAGGACAGGCATGGAGGACAAAGGGTGGGGGTCAGGCCTTTGTCTCCCTATTGCTGCCTTCCCTCCACAGTAGTAGAGGGGGTGAATTTTAGACAACTGTCCAATAATTAGATTCTACATATGGAAAAGTATAAAAAATGTATAATCTTCTATGTATAGAATCTAATTTTTGGGGTGTATGTTAAATTCAAAGTAGCTTAGATTTAGATAAATACAATATATTATAAAAGCATGCCTAACATCTATATAGCTTCCTCGGTTATTTCTGTCTATGTTTGGCCCCTTTCAAGTTTCAGTGTCATAATTAAAATCAAATACATGGAACCTAGAGGAAAATTAAAGGAAAACAATGATTAAACAAAGTGACTTTCCTTTATTTTCTATCCCAGCTGGAGAATAATAAAACAAGCTTGGAAAAATTAAGTTACTTTTGTACAGAGAGGCTTCCCTGCAGTTTGGGATATCTGCTACTACTTCAACAATCAATGCTTATCATCTCTGCCTTTAACTAAAGTCTGAGGTCCATTGTTTTGCCTCATTGACACCTGTGTAAAATACTGCTATGTTGATCTGGTGCGAGTGGCTACGTGTGGTACAAGGTGGTAGACAGCTAGGCCTAGCACTCCAAGGATTGGACCCTGCCTCCCATAAGCAGAGCCCTTTAGTTATTATAAAATGAATGTTTCTGAGTAGGACAATTCTTGGGATAGTTCTATAAGAAGCATGTGGGCGCTAGATTGATTGGTGATATGATGCTGTCATTTTTTCTATTAGTCTTTACCAAGTAAAGCAACCAATTCTTACTGGAGATAATCCAGCACTGCGGTTCCATGCTCATGTCAATCTAATATATACTTCTAGATACCTCATTTAGTATTTATAGAAAGCCAGGAATCCCCCTGTACAGTGCCTCTTTCCATTATCCTTAACCTAGTGCTGAAACTTGTTCAGATTATCTAACTTTCTCCTTGCCTCTCCTGACTTTGAACAGTAAATGTTTCATACATTAGTACTGAGCTCCTTTACGAAGGCACATTTTTGCTAGATCAAATCAAAGGGATGCTAGATACAGTATTAGCAACCAACAACATATCTAAAGAATACAACATTTCATTTTCTCTTTACATAGGAAGTCCTTCTATCCCCTAGCATACAAGAACTTAAAAGAGCTAGTATGTGAGTACTAGTAGTAGGTTTTTTTTACAGCTTTGGCTAAAACAATACAGTAAAATTGATGTTAGAATTATGAATAATGAAAATTATGTAATGTTGTTGGCAAAAGCAGACAATAAGAATATATATTCTACCAGTTTAAACAAAATTAAAACAAACAAGATGATAATACATAAATAGATCAAATGAAACAATAGTAAGAGAATAAACAAAGGCAATTTTTATTTGAGTTTGGTTCTTTTTCTTTGCGCAAGTGATACAAATACACCCTGGGAGTATAGGACAGACTGTGAATTATTAGAAAGAAGCTAAATTGGTATTTTCCTCTTTAGCCAAGTGTTCAAAATTTTCAACTAAATGAAAGATTGATTTTCTTTTTATTACATCAAAGAATGAGCAAGATCATAAATAGTGGTTTAAATAGTCTCTTTCATTCTTTCTGCAAGAACATACCCTAGCTGGTATATGAGGTATAGAGATGGGAATTATGTCATTTAGTACTGAAATCTATCTCCTTCTAATATAAAATGCGGCAAGTGTTCAACAGCATATATGAATACTGTATAATAATGAAAAATAATTTATTCAAATGAAGCTACAGGAGTAATTTCTTAAATAGGCAAAATTGGAATTTGACCAATACTCTGAAGCAGAAACTGAAACTATAGGGTAAAATTTTTATACAATCTTTTATAACCACCAGCATATAGAACTTTGCTTTTATTTCTCATTCAAAAGATGAGCCCTGTAGTATTACAGCAATTTTTTATACTGTGACATTTGTGTAATTCATAGAATCATAGAAAATATGGGTTGGAAGGGACCTCAGGAGGTCATCAAGTCCAGCCGCTTACTCAAAGCAGGACCATCCCCAATTATATCATCCCAGCCAAGGCCTTGTCTACTCAGGCCTTAAATAACCACTAAAGATGGAGATTCCACAACCTCTCTTGGTAGCCTTTTCCCATGCCTTACTACCGTCCTAGTGACATGATTTTTCCCCAGTATCTAACCTAAACTTCCCTTGCTACCACTTGAGACCATTGCTCCTTGTTTTGTCATCTGCCATCTCTATGAACAGGCTAGCTTCATCCTCTCTGGAATGACCCATCAGGGAATTGAAGGCTGCTATTAAATCCCCTCTGTCTTCTCTTTTCCAAACTAAATAAGTCCAGTTTCTTCAGCCTCTCCTCAGAAGTCAAGTTACCCATTTTTTTTGCCCTCCACTGGATTCTCTCCAAGTTGTCCACATCCTTCTTGTTGGGGGGGGGGGAGGCTTAAACAAAACTGGACACAGTTCTCCAGATGTAACCATCACCAGTGCTAAAAAAAGGAGAATAATCAATCAGGGGAAGATCTTAGAAAAGTTTATTAAAGAGGCCATCCTTAATGGACTGGCTGATGCCAACATCCTGAGGGGATAGCCAGCACGGGTTTGTTGCGGGTAGGTCTTGCATGACCAATCTCATTTCCTTCTATGACCAGGTGACTTATCACCTGGGCAAGGGAGAAGAGATTGATGTCATATATCTTGACTTCAAAAAACCCTTCAATCTGGTATCCCATGATCACATCTTGGCGAAACTGGCCAATTGTGCCCTTGGGTCCACCACGATCCACTGGCTGGGGAATTGGCTCCATGGTCAGACCCAGAGGGTGATGGTTGACGGAAATCAATCATCATGGTGCCCTATGACCAGTGGGGTCCCCCAAGCCTCTGTCCTTGGACCCATATTGTTCAATATCTTCATTAATGATGTGGACATTGGAGTCAGAACCGGACTAGCCAAGTTCTCCGATGACACCAAACTTTGGGGCAAAGCATCCACACCAGAAGACAGGGCAATCCAGGCTGACCTGGACAGGCTCAGTAAATGGGCGGATGAGAACCGGATGGTGTTTAACACTGAAAAATACAAGGTTCTCCACCTTGGGAGGAAAAACCTGCAGCATCCTTATAGGCTCAGCAGTGCTATGCTGGCTAGCACTATGGAAGAAAGAGACTTGGGGGTCATGATTGACCACAAGATGAACATGAGCCTGCAATGCGAAGCTGCGGCTATTAAAGTGAGCAAAATGCTGGCTTGCATTCATAGATGCTTCTCAAGCAAATCCTGGGACGTCATTCTCCCCTTGTACTCAGCCTTGGTGAGGCCGCAGCTGGAGTACTGTGTCCAGTTTGGGGCTCCACAATTCCAAAAGGATGTTGAGAAGCTTGAGAGAGTCCAGAGAAGAGCCACGTGCATGATCAGAGGTAAGGAAACAGACCTTATGACAACAGGCTGACAGCCATGGGGCTCTTTAGCCTGAAAAAGCGCGGGCTCAAGGGTAATCTGTTGGCCACCTATAAATTTATCAGGGGTGATCACCAGTATCTGGGGGAACTTTTGTTCACCAGAGCACCCCAAGGGATGACGTGGTCGAACGGTTATAAACTACTGCAAGACTGTTTCAGGCTGGACATAAGGAAGAATTTCTTTACTGTCCGAGCCCCCAAGGTCTGGAACAGCCTGCCACCGGAGGTGGTTCAAGCACCTACATTGAACACCTTCAGGAGTAAATTGGATGCTTATCTTGCTGGGATCCTATGACCCCGCTGACTTCCTGCCCTTCGGGCGGGGAGCTGGACTCAATGATCTTCCGAGGTCCCTTCCAGTCCTAATGTCTATGAAATCTATGAAATCATTTTCCTTGATCTACTGGCAACACTCCTACTAATGCAGCATGGTATGCCATTAGCCTTCTTTGTAACAAGGGCACACTGTTGGCTCATATTCAGCTTGTTGTTCACTTTAACTCCCAGGTCCTTTTCTGCAGAGCTGCTGCTTAGTCAATCAGGTCCCAGCCTGTCATGGTACATGGGATTGTAATGTTCTAAGTGCAGGACTTTGTATTTGTCCTTGTAGAACTTCATGAGATTTATTTTGGTTCAATCCTCCAATTTGTCTAGGTCTTTGTGAATCCTAGACCTACCTTCTACAGCAAAAGTCATGTTATCCGGCACTTTACCAACTTCTGGTTTTGTCACTGTGAGCCGAGTTCTTCTTCTTCACTTCTTCCTTTGTGGACCATGGCCCGAGGCAAAGCAGCCTGTGTGGGGCCCCCCTCCCTGTCCCCCGGCACACTGATGCCAGGGAGTGAAAGCCCTGGTGCACCAGACACAGCATATTTGATTAACCGGCATCCCCCATTCCCAGGGGGTGCTGGGTAACAGAGCTTTTACTGTATTAGTATATCTACTGCTCCACCTAGCTTGGTGTCAGCCACAAACTTGCTGGAGTGCCCTTCATCCCATCAACCAGAACATTGATGAAGATATTGAACAAAACCAGCTCCAGGACCAACCCCTGGGACGCTCCACTTGATACTGGCTGCCAGCTAGACATTGAGCCATTGATTACTATTTTTCGAGTTTGATGATCCAGCCAGTTTTCTATCCACCTCACAGCCCATTCATGTATCCTGTACTTCCTTAGCTTGCTTGTGAGAATTTTGTGGGAGACGAATCAAAAGCCTTGCTCAAGTCAAGGTATATCACAGCCACTGCTCTTCCTGCATCCACAGAGCCAGTCATTTCACCATAGAAAGCAATTGGGTTGGTCATGACTTGCCCTTGGTGAATTCATGCTGACTGTTTCTAATAGTCTTCTCCTCCAAGTTCAGAGATGGATTTCTTGAGGACCTGCTCCATGATTTTTCCAGGGACTGAGGTGAGGCTCACTGGTCTGTAGTTTTTTGGATACTTCTTCTTTCCTTTTTTAAAGATGGGTACTATATTTGCCCTTTTCCAATTATCCAGGACCTCTCCTGACCACTGCAAGTATTCAAAGATAATGGCCAGAGGCTCTGCAATCGTATTGGCCAACTCCTTCTGTGCCCTCTGGTGTACTGCATCTGGCTCCATGGACTGGTACACGTCCAGCTTTTCTAAATAGTCCCTAACCTGTTCTTTTGCTACTGTCAACTGCTCGTATCCTCCCCAGACTGTGCTGCCAGGTGCTGTAGCTTGGGAGTTGACTTTGCCTTTAAAGACTGAGGTGAAAAAGGCATTGAGTACTTCAGCCTTTTCTTCATCATCTGTCACTAGGTTGCCTCTCCCATTCAGTAAGGGACCCACACTTTACCTGATCTTCCTCTTGTTGCTGACATACTTGTAGAAACCCTTCTTGTTACCCTTCATGTCCCTTGCTAGCTGCAACTCCAGTTGTGCTTTGGCCTTCCTCGGCATGTCTAGACAAGAGCACTTGTACAGTATACAGCATCGCAGACCCATCTGTGGCACTGCAAACCGTATGCTCCTCACAGGCAGGTGTTTGCTGTGCTGCTGATTTGCACTGTAGTGGGTTTTTTTGACACTGGGAAATCCGGCAGGAGCATGCGTTGCTCGTAACTGGAGAGTGGCTGCTGGCCAGGGTCTGCGCACCAGTTTGCTGCTGCTGGAGCCCCAGGAAGGTCCCAGGACCCCAGGTAGGGCTGCTGAAACCAGCCCAGGTTTTGGCCCCAGCCTCCCCCCGCACCTGGGGCAACTTGGCACATGTCAGAGCACATATGGATGAACCTTTCCCAGGAACAAGCAGCAGCAACACAACTATGTGCCACTGCAATTTGTCCCTGGGGAAATGCATGTGAACACTTGTCTGGATGCACCCCCAATTTTGTCTTTGAATGCCTAAGCAAGGTTCTTATGTTCCTCCCAAGTAGACCTGTGTGAAGCAGCTAGTATTTGCTTCAGATTTGGATTCGGCCGATGTGGAAGACAGTGATTCAATTCAGCCAAATCTGATTTGGAGATTTGGCTGCTGCCCTACCCATCACCTGCCCCTCTCCCTGCCCCACCCACTCTCCCAGCTCGGCAATGGCTGGCCCGCCTGCCCCC
>NW_005842126.1:1070856-1119795 GCF_000455745.1 Alligator sinensis | reverse complement strand
TTAGAGTGGCCGCAGCTCCCTGCTGCAGCCACTGGGAACTGCTGGAATCATCAAAGCTCTCCAAATCTTTTCCAAAGATTCAGAGAGCTTTCAATTGATTCAGACCTTTAAATTGGTCTCCTGATTCAATTTGGATTCAGAGATTCGGTCACCAAATCATGGCGAATCTCCTCCGAATTGAATCACCACCCAGAGCTTTGCATAGCCCTACTCCCTAGTTGTATGCCCAAATTTCCACATCTTATACGCTTCCTTTTTTGTGTTTTAGCTCACTGAAGTGTTCCCTGCTAAGCTAAGCTGGTCTTCTGCCAGGCTTCTACCATCCTCATCAGGATGGTTCATTCCTGTGTCCTTGGTAAGGTTTCTTTAAAGTACAACCAGCTCTCCTGGACTCCTTTCCCCTTCAGACTGGCCTCCCAGGGGTTCCTGCCCACCAGTTGTTTGAGTAAATCAAAGTCTGCTTTTCTGAAATCCTTACTTTACTGCTCTTCTTTCTTCCTTTCTTCAGAATCCCTAACTCAATCATATCATGCTCACTGCTGTTCAAGTTGTCATTCACTTCTACATTCCCCATCAATCCTCTGTTTGTGAGGAATAGATCAAGAAAACATGACCCCTAGCTGGCCTCTACAGCACTGGCACCAGGAGGTTGACCCAACACAGCAGTGCACTGGCAATCCAGGAAGTTTTTGGAGTGTTGCCCTCCCAGCAGTTGTCAGAGTGGTTGAAGTCCCCCATGAGAACCGGGGCCTGTGATCCAGAAATTTCCATTAGCTGTTTGAAGAAAGCCTCATCCACCTCATCCTCCTGGTCTAGTGGTCTATAGCAGACCCCCATCACGACATCACCCTTGTTGTTCTCCCCTCTGACCCTAACCCAGAGAGTTTCAGCAGACCTATCTCTAGTTTCACACTGTTCCTCTAAGCGATCATATAGCTCTTTTACCTAAAGCACAATTCATCCTCCTCTTCTTTTCTGCCTATCCTTCCTAAACAGTTTATGCATGACAGTTCTCCATTCATGTGAGCTATTCCACCAGGTCTCCATTACTCCAGTCACATCATATATCTCTGTCTGTTTGATACTTCCAGTTCTTCCTCCTTATTTTTCAGGCCCCATGCATTTGTATATGGACATCTGAGGTAACTAGCTGATTGCCCTACTTTTTCAGGAAGAATGAGTTGCCCTCCCCTCTTTTCATCAGATGAATTCCATTTCTTCCTAGAAGTCCTTCTTCTTGGAACAACATCCTGTGGTCAAAGAAGCCAAAGCCCTGCTGGTAAAACTATCTATGCAGCTATACATTGATCTGCAGGATGTATCTGCTCCTGTCATAAGTTGACTGAGAGTAGGTTCAGGCTGGACATCAGGAAGCAATACTTCACAGTCAGGGCAGCTAGGATCTGGAACCAACTTCCAAGGGAAGTGGTGCTTGCTCCTACCCTGGGGGTCTTCAAAAGGATGCTAGATAATCACCTAGCCAGGGCCATTTGACCCCAGCATTCTTTCCTGCCCATGGCAGGGGGTTGGACTTGATGATCTGCTCAGGTCCCTTCTGACCCTACCAACTATGAAACTGTTTGGGCCTTTCCCCTTGACTGGAAGGATCAAGAACAACACCACCTGGGCCCCTCTCCCCTTCATCCTTGCACCCAAAGCCCTGGTTATTGTCTCTTCAGTATTGTCTCTGAAGAAAATAGTATCATACATTGAAGTGCCTTTTGCACTTCTGGTGACATCTAAGTGTTCCACATACGTTTTCTAGTGAGGCAGCTTTCCATGGGTTTGTAACCCTTCTGCTGGGCACTGTTTGGCAGCAACAAGGGCTGGGTTCAATTTTTGGGGTCTAAATATATTTTATCTTGGCTCGAGCCCCCACCCAGACCACCTGAGAATCACTAAATAAATTACTAGGGTGTTCCACATAACCAGAAACCCCCTCTTTTCAAGCAGTGTAAACAGAGAGAACAAACGTATTACTGAAAACAAAGGCAAAGAAAACAAAGGAAACACTAAATACAATTTAAAACACTACCAATTACAAGGCATAGTTCATAGATTGCACCCTTTTGGGGAGGCTTTGCCCATGCCCAGGCAGGCTGGGACTTGAGGCTCACCCAAAAGGCAGCTCCAGGGGCTTGAGAGGGGGCTTCACTGTTGAGCTGTTCCTCGGGTTCGCTGGGCTGCGGGAAGTTGCTAGAGAGTGTGGGTCCTTCTGTGTTGTGAGGGGCCCTTTGTTGCTCCATGTGATGTTGTAGGACAATCCCCACTTCCATGTGGTGGCCTTGAGAGATTAACTGTAGCGCTGGACAGCATACTGCACATTTCAGTCTTTCTTCAAGTCAATCTGCCTGAAGCAGCTTCTGCTTCCTTTGGCCAATGAAGCCAGAGGTTTTACATATTTTCCCTACCGGCCCCATCCCCCTACAGGCCCCATCTTGCCATATGCTGAGCTCATGGCCTGAATAACAGGGGCCATCTTGTCCATATCAACACACACACATGCACACACATGCATGCGTGCACACACACACACCACATTACACAACTCAGTGTGTTTGTATGCGGAAATTACAGGTTGATCTAGAATTTTGTAAAGTGGGATGCAAATGGCGAGATGCATCTTCACATATAAAATATCACAGATTTTTCTCCAGTTAAAAATGAACTAGAAGCTTTGCTAATATGCAAGGGGTCTAGGGCTGTATTATGCGGTTTAAAATTGAGGCAAAAACAAATATAACTTCATTAGAATGAGTTTAAAATAACTTACAGGGCTGTGAAATAGGAGCTTAATTCAAGACCATTAAAAAGAAGAGAAGGTCATTAACACTTCTGGAATGAAGAGCTGAGAAGGGATCAGGTAGATTATAATGAGCCATGAAGTCAATTGACTCCCTCAGCACTGCCTGACTAGAAACACTGCTGCCACTGCCAGGCAGTTGGTTTTAAACTTTTGAACTAGGAATCAAAGGAGGGTGCAAGTGCACCACTGCATCCCCCCCTCTGGATCCACTGCTGTACCTTTCCTACATTTAGCATCTGAACTAGGTTAATAACACATGGCTGTAGGCTTCTTAGCTGAGTTTTTGGTTGAAGAACCTTCAGGACTTGTAGAAAGCAGGTATTACAATGATTTTGGCCAGGAACTTTCTAGTCAGACTTTTTCTTCTTTGACCACTTGTATGTACAGAAGCATGGAGTTTATGATACGAGAAGTAGTACAAATAGAGGAAAATAATAAAAAGTCTAAAATACCAAGAGGGCAAGTATGTATTGATATGATATAAAATCTATGAGCACTTGGGATGCTGCTACATTGGGCAGGTGTGCCCATAGACAGCACAAGTCCACCTCTAACACTTGCTTCATATACGCATCTTTCAAACAGTCTTTTTCTGCATGGAATGAAATTCTTTGTGTTAATACAAGTGTATGACAATGTAATGTGACTTTTGGAAGAATTACAGCAGATTCTGAATGATGCATGAAATGCAAAATCCCTGCTTAGTGCCCAGAAAGCATGTACAGTGCTTGATGATCTGCTGCCAATAATTCTAACAAGGAGCTCCTTCACACATTTTCCACCTCAATCAGCAATCCATTTGACTCCCCCTGGGGAGCACAGTCTCTTTTACTCTGTCCCTTTCCCAATACTTACACTATCAAAAAAGTTAATCATATATCACATACTCCCCACCACCCCAAATATTAAATTCCCCCGTCTTCCCCATTACCATACATATACCTACATTTTTTTCTTCATGTTCATTGGCCCTTTGCCTAAGGCCCTCTCCTTGGTAACACATTTATGCTCCTTCAGGTAGCCTTTTTTTGCTTGACTGATGCTTCTTTCAGCAGCAACAGAGAGAACAATGACATTCTATTGCAGATCTAGACAGTGCTAAAAATCTTTTGCGGTAAAGTTTGCAGGTCACACAGAGATTGGTGGGGTAATAAATGACGAGAAGGCCAGACTGCTGTTGTGGAACGATTGAATTATTTAGTTAAATGGTTAAAATCTAACAATCTCAACAAAACCATTTTAATAGTCTCATGCAAGGAAGAGAACTAAGATGCAGGTTGTACCTACAGGATAGGGAGCTGTTTTGGAAAGCAGTGACTCAGAGAAGGATTTCAGTGCTATAATAGATAATTGCCTCAATATGATATTTTAGCTGAGTGTTGTGGCAAGAAGTGAAAAGGCAAAAGGGAAATCAAGTAGAAATTCAATTCACTCTTGCAACATAAATAAGACCACTGCTAGATGTTGTGTCTGATTCCAGTGTCCACACTTCAGGAAGGATCTGGAAATATTCTTTAGGGCTCCTAAAATGATTCAAGGGTGACTATTAAGCCTTAGGATGTGAGGTTTAAGGAGGTCAGCTGCCTCAGTTTATTGAAGAGCAGGTTGGGAGGTGACTTGATTGCTGCGTGATTACTTCCAGATGGAAGTGATGTCTGATAATGGGAGGAGAAGCTTTCAACTTGGCTGAAAAGGATTATTTGGGGTCTTTAAAATGGGATTAAAAATCTTTTAAAAAAGTGCTTTAATTTAGCTTCTGGATGAACTACTGTGGCCTGTGTGTAGGAGAGGAGTGTTCCTGGTCCCTCTCAGTGGTGAAATTGAAACAGAACTTGACTGTGTGCATGTGTGAATCATGGTATATATAATATATCAAATATGCATGTAGAGAGATAGTAGCAGTGTTAGTCTGAAGTCAGATAGAAGGCAGGGCAGGGTGCATGTTGAAGACTAACAGCATTCAGAAATGCATAAGCTTTTGTAGGCAACAACCTATTTTGTCAGATGCTATGAAGTAGCTTATGCATTTCTAAATGAGTTATTCTCTAAGGTGCTACCAAGTATGTATCATAACATGGATTTACATATATGTTATGGGAAGACTATCATTGCCATCAGCAGGGGCAGGATTTCACTCTAAAGAGGGTGTGTGCATCTGCATGTGTGTGTGTATAGAAATTATGTGAGTGTATAAAATTTATTTTTATTATTCCCAAGGTTTAAATTTAGCTGTTTACAGAGAATGCAACAGCACAATAGAAACCAGCTTTCAAATAGACTATAGTGCTTGATGGTTGCCTTTCACTTCCTGATTGCACAGAGATACATTTGTAATTCACATGAAGGAACTCTTGCAGGTACACAATAAGCAATCAAGACTCAACCCCTGTGTATAAGGAGAAACCAAACCATCCACCCACTCATGCAGTTTTGCTTCATTCAGTAAGGTAGAAAACATCAACAATTGTGTACTATCTGATATTGCACATCTTTAGTGTCTGTACCCAAAACTAAAACCTTTAATAAAAATAATTGAAAATAGAACAAAGTATTTCTTAGCAGAGCTGTCCTTAAAAATGTGAATGAGTCATTTAGATAACATTCACAATGCTACCAGCTTGGGGGCACTTGAGAGAATGCATCTCAGTACGGAGACTTTTGAAACAAAAATTGTAATGTTCTAAATAGAATTAGATGAGCGAAACCATATCATACAGAGATGAAATATAAATAAGTGCTTTAGGCCCAGTCTATGAAAAATGTATGCAGTTTTTAAAAGCACTTTCTTCTATGGAAGTTTCACTTTGGCAGAACCCAATTGTTGGGGCTTTTTTCCCTAGTGTAGTAGAATGTGCTTTTGCCACTCAATAAATCCTTCTTTCCACTGAATGTCTCTATATTAAGCCCCCAAGGAACTGTACAAGCCAAAGGCAGATGGAAACAATAGGCATTCTGTGTTCAAAGGCACAACCTACAGAAAGTTCATTTGTCAAAAGTCTGAGGAATATTTCCAAGGAGGCTGTTTCATAAACGTCATTCACATGGGGCAGATCTGACTTGTGCCTTTTATGCAGATATTCCATGAGTATTTATCTTCTATCTTTTACTCTCAAATCAATAGTTAAAGTAACATTTACAGTAACTTGTTCCAGATCTCAGTCCCAGCTCATCTTTTCTCTCTTTCTTCTCTCCCTTAGACACTTTATCTCTTTTTTAGATTTCTAAGCCATTCCTCTCTCTGTCCCCCGCCCTCTCCCAATAGAAGCATTTTCAAACTTTTTTCTGATATTGAAACACCCAAATTTTTGCAACCTCTCCAGTCAATAAAGAAGAGCAGGAGAACACCCTCTTCTGAACGCCTCAATTTACTTTAGGGATTTACCAGTAAGAAATGAAAGGTGCATCTTCACCCTTCCAGTAGCAATCCTGCAGTCTCCACAAGCAGTGGAAGCCTTTGGTGATAAGATTGACTGACTGATTCTAGCTGTCTCCAAATTTGATCTCAACTTTTGGCCCTCCCTTGGAATGAAAACTATTGTTTGTCTTGTCAAATAAACATTGCGCCTATTTTAAATGGGGGTTTTTAAGCACAGAAGATTTTATTTGTTTGCTAGTATGAAACAGTTTTTCTTCCATGGGTTTGTGTCCTTGAGAGATTGGGGGAGGGAGTGGGAGGAGAAACAGATTAAGAACTTGATTCTATGATATTCTGAAATACCTCAACACCTCCTGGGATCAGGTCCTAGGGTTCAAAGGACAGATTCATAGATAATGGTGGTTGTGGTCATGGTTGGTCTAATACCAATGAAAATCAAGAATAGGTATCAATAGTGTTAAACTGCTCTGTGTACATGTTGGGGGGTGGGAAGGGGAGAGGGAGGGGTATCCTGTATATTCCTTTAGGCATAAGAAATGTCCAAATAGGTAGTTTGCATATTTCCTCACTGCAGGCAGGGTCCAAATAGACAAATCTAGTTGATTTCTGTGGGGTTTTGAACACGCCACTTTGGATTTATTTTCAGATTCATTGCTACTGTGTGTTGGACTCCCAAAGCCTGTATTTGAGTTCTCAGATCAACAGATAAAAGCTTTGGTAATCATATTATCCTTCAAACTTCAATATGGATGCCCAAAGGAGGAACTGTGCATCTTACTTGAATGCTGTAATTTGAAAATTGGGGATATGATAGAGGTCTATAAAATCATGTGGGGTATGGATAAAGTGAATAGGGAACTGTGTTTCATCAAGTCCCAGAATACTAGAACTAAAGGGCACCCACTGAAATTAACAGGGAACAGGTGTACTTTTTCATTAAGAATACAGTTATCTTGTGGAACTTGTTGCCACAGGAGAGTGTAGAAACAGATAATACAGCCAGGTTCAGAAAAGCATTAGACAAATTTATGGATAATAGAGCCATTAATATCTATTGCAGAGAACAGTCAGGGGTGTAGCCTCTGACATCTCTAAACCATTGATGATAGATGATAATGGAACATGTGATGGGATGGTTCACTCTAGAAATGCCCTGTTCATATAGTCTCCTGTCACAGTATCTATTATTGCCACCATCAGAGACAGGATAATGGGCTAGTGGGATCATTGTCTTACCCAGTATGACACTTTTTACATTATATTGTTATCAGGGCCAGACACAGGTACGGGAGAACTGGACAGCTGCCTGGGGCCTGGACAGAAAGGGGGCCCAAAAATGGTAATTTAAAAACTATCATTATAATCATCTCTGGCGAAGGGGGAAGTGATACTAAAAGTTCACCTGGGGCTGCCAGGAGTCTAGTATGGTGCTGGTTCTTATGTTAAAGTTGTGGAGAAGGTATTTCTCTCAGAAGCAGGCCCAAGAATCAGATGTAGCATGCTCTCTATGGGCCTGGATATATGGCACCATTTACACTGATGCAGATTATTCTGTCGTCCCGAATCAGCAGCTATCTAGGTGTGGCTGTACACTTAGGGCTTTCAGGGGGGTGCGTGAAATAGCCAGTTTGCCTAGAGCAAACATATAGTTCAGAATAGAAAAAGACAAGTAACCTCTACAATGGTGTAACTCAAATTGCTGGGTTTTTACTACTAATTTTCCCCAGGGTAATTTACCCAGGGATTCAACACACTTATGCTGTTGTAAAGGTTTATATTCTCTGTCTGCTCCTTGTTTAGACTAGTATAAAGGCCGATTACATCAATGCCAGCTTGTCATGTGTCCAAGGCCAAAGTATGTGTTTCACCCCTCTCTAGTGACTGGTCCACTATACGATGGCTATCACTGCTTACAGCTAATGAATTTACTCTGTTAGCTCTGGCAGTGTTGAAAGCTGTTCATAAATTATATGGGACTTAAAGTCAGGGAGGAGAACAAGGAAATAACATTTTGGAGCAAAGAATAAATAAGATGATTACTGATCAGGTTCTTATTTTGCAAGAGCTCCTGGCTGCCATTTCACCTCTTTATAGTGAAAGTCATGAAATAAAAATTGTAGACCAAATTTTACTTTATTACCTTTTGTAAATCTAGTGAATTCTACTAAAATCAGGGATGTTGCTCCTGATTTTATAACTGTGTAAAATGTGATTTGAATTTGGCATGGGATTTTAAACTACTTTACCATTAAAATGTGGTAAACTACAGTTTTTAAAGGCTCTCAGAATAAATGTAGGAAATAAAGTTCTTAGCCAAAATAGCAAACATTGTCTGTACTGTATAGCCCTTGAAGCCAAAATCCAAATGTTAGTGCTTAACATTAGGTACCCAAGGCCATATTTAGATGCTTATACAAGTAATCTGGCTTTTCATAGCTGCTGAGTACCTGCAACTCTGTTTTATGTCACAGAAGCAGATTAAAAGGATTGGGTCTTCAACTGGAGATGTGAATGAACCCAAGTCTGAAATTGTTGGTTTAAAATGTTGGCAGCATTTGACACACATTTCACTTTAGAATATGAAGCCAGATTCTGCATTCAGTTATGCTGGGATAAATGGTTTAACTGTAGATTTACATCTATGTAACAGTTATTTGAATTTGTTCTCTAGTGCATGCAAAACATGGGAATTCTAGTGAAAACTGCTTACTGCAAGCAGCATGTCTTTCATATTAAAGGAGAATAATTCCCAAGAGCCAGAAGCCAAGAAAGAGTAGCAGCCTAGAAGTCAGATTTTGCTTTCATTTTTTTTATTGCTGTATCTCACAGGGTGGGGTCCCTAGGGATGGCTGTGATGCCCCTAGGGCCCTGTGACTGTGCCAGTTTCACTCTACTATTTGTCCTTCTATTCTCACCTGCCACATCTTGATAGTTAAGATAACAGATGGTAGATAGGGAGGTTGCACTCAAGTTGCTATGCAACTTGAGTGCAACCTCCCTATCCTGGTGGACCTATCCTGGTGGACCCCACTAAACCTTATGGGTTCTTAGACCCCTTGCTGGGTCCCACTTTAAGTAAGTGCTTTGCAGGACACTCCAAGCCTTATGGGCTAGATGCATGGCTCCAAAGCCATCCCTTTACCACACCGCATGCCTGCAGACGTTGTCTCTAGTGACGAGGCCTCGGTTTAGTTCAACTTCTTGTTGTCGCTGGACCCTCTGGTGCCGGGGTCTCCTCACTCTTTGGCACTGCGGCCCTGCATGGTAGTGTGCTCCAATGAGGCCTCCTCTTCCCCAATAGCCTCAGCCTGGTCCACCAGATTAAAAGCAACAACATAAATATGAACTCCTGGGCTATAACACAACAGCAACCATAACACTGGAGGTTACACTCTGTCCCTTTAAGATGGCCAGATTCTCCCTCAACAACGTGTGCCTCTTAGCCCCAGATACTTTAGGAGCTCCTAAACGGCATTAGTCTCAGCAGCAGCAGCAGCACAGGCACCTCCATGGAGCTCCTGCATGAACTCCACTCCTCCTGGCAGCTGCCAGGACCCTAACTGCCTTCAGGCCCCACCCTGGGGCTTGTGTGTGTCCAGGGCCCGGCCTCTTTCTAGGCAGCTGACCGGGTGCAGGTGCAGGCTAATTCCCTCATTAGCTTGGTACCACGGCTACCTGAACCTGTGGGGTTTCTGCCTGGCTCCTAGGGCTCTCTCTATAGGCAGTTTCTGCCCTTTAAGGAGCAGGCACCTTAGTGCCCTGCAACACTGTAAATCCATTGGCTTTGATGGATGTTGCCCTGCCTGTTTCTGATTATTTGAATCTGCATGACATTGCAGTAGCTAAAGAAAAAGTCAAGTGTATTTAAAACTGCACTTCTGCAAACTTTTCCTTAGAACTCCTGGTGAAAAATCTGCAGGGCTGGACCCATGGACGCAACTCATATTCCATGTATACAGAAAGACAATTTCAGCTGCACACACAAATATACTTATCACAAAGACCTCTAGATCAGGAAATATGAACTGGGTGTTTTCTCTGTGGATTGTTTGCATACTGCCTACTTTTGCCTCCCATTTGTTATGAAATGTATTAAAATAAGTCATATTCCACGGTCCGCACAGAGTCAGCTTTGAGACAAATACTTGAAAATGTGCTCCCAGATGATAAATTGCACCCTATGTCAGCTACATCTTTGTCATGAGATTCTATTTTCTATTTATAGTTGAAATGAAACACTTGAGAAAAATTCTAAACCAAAGCAATTTCACAGAAATCTCATAAATTTTTCCTTATGTGCGCATCAGTTAAAAGATTCTCCTGTGCTATCTTTTCTGCTCTGCAGGGACTCCAACAATCAACTTGTGAGATCAAAGTAGGCTGCTTGCAAGATTGTGAAACTTATAATGTGTCCATGTAATCTAGATAGCATGCCTTTTGAGTATACTCTCTTTCAAACGCTAAGGGGAAAGGGGCACTTAATCATAAGACAGTGCAAATACATACACAATTTGATACAGTTTTTTGGAATCAAAAACAATTATCTCCATAACAGATGAGATTATTTAGTTATTTTGCTGGCTTGCCTTCCTTGCTTGTTTGAAGCTGTCAGTAATTTCTGTGAAGTAGCTTGTGGTTCTTTGAAAACTTGCTTCCTTATTTATAGCTCTCAAGCTCCATACTTGACTTTTTTTCCCTTTAAAAATATATCCTTTCCACTTATGCACCTTACATACATAATCAGCTCTGGCAAAGAGTCCAGGATAGCAGACACTGGAAAGTGATGCTTGCTTTGAGATACTGCCATGAATATTTGAAAGCATGAGATACATCCATGTCTTCCCATTATAGGCAACTACCTAAACTGTACTTGTTTGCCTGATTAGCATTTAGTAACAATAGATTGACCAGGTAGCATGAGCTGAAGATTTATATGTGAAGAGCACCTTACATACATGTGTATATTTAAAAATATATCCTTGTGTGCTATATTATGTGATAAATACATAGGGCCATATCCCCAGAAGTTCTGAGGTGTTGCAATGCCAGGTACTTACTGCAATTCTCAGACATGGGGAGATTCAGGCCCCTGGTTTGGGTATCTGAAAAAATGACCCTTAGGGACCAAAGTTGGAAGTATTTCTTAAATTTCATAATGCTGTGCTCATTCTTCACTAA
The DNA here is from genome assembly GCF_000455745.1 of Alligator sinensis. Lineage (NCBI taxonomy): Eukaryota > Metazoa > Chordata > Crocodylia > Alligatoridae > Alligator > Alligator sinensis. The sequence goes on along the minus strand of NW_005842126.1, from coordinate 1,108,435 downwards.
ATGGAAGCTGAACCACCACATCTTAGCCCTGTTTTGTTCAAGTATGAGCTTCCGTACTTTATGTTTAATTTACTGTGGAATAAAAGTGGGCACATGGACAGTTACCTCCGAGTAGCTGATACACAGTAAGTCCTGGCCCCCTTTTAATTCCATGCAATTTGTTCGTATGTGCGTGTGTATAGTGTCATTATACAGTACCTCATTATACACATACACACACAGTATATTAGCTCCACTGACTTCAATGAGATTCTCTGTGTGCATAAAAGGGACTTCTAGTATGGATGCTTTTTCCAGACGTGCCACAAAGCTATTGGGGGAGATTTTATTCAGATGTTTAATATGATCAGTGGTCTTTTTAGTACAATTCTGTTTTGGGGTAATGACAGAAGAACAAATTACATAGAATTAAAAGGGGGCCAGGAGTTACAGTATCAGTTATTCTGAGGTAACCATCCATGTGTTACCTCATATATATATATATAATATATAAGGCGACAAATCTGATAGATTGTTTTTTAAATATATAATATATCCCAGTAGACCTAGGTACACTTTATGGAAAAACTTATCTGTATGTTACTAGGTCACAACCAAATTTATCATATGGTTATTCCTGTTTATATACACGATTTTACAAGCACTTCCATTTCTTTACTCCTTCAACTTCTCTTCCTCACTCAATCCATACACTCTCACATTATATTTGGGACTAACTTGCAAAGCGCTTTACTCTTACAATTTTTGAGTGTCTGCCTGCCAGCTCTGATTTTTCAAGTGTTAGAAATAAAGTCAGGAAACCTGTTCACTCTTCCCAGTCTGGGTCCTACCTAAACCTTTGAGCTGTCAGTGACAACAAAGATTTTGTTTTTCTCAAAGATGTGTCGGTATTTTGCTACACAGAACTGCTGGCTTTGATTAATAAACATGTCTGTTTGGATGCAGAAATGATATACAGTTGGATCTCATTTCCTTTGAATTCAAGAGCCATGCAGTAAAATTATATAAGTTCAAACATTTTTCCAGGCTGTATTTGTACAGGAAAAGTAAACCAACTAGCATCTGACTATGAAACTACTTAAGATGGAGTTTTCCTTCATTTTAAAATAGGAGTGTGCTTCCAAACATCTGGATTGATTAAGTCCCTAGTCATTCATTTGCTGTCTAAAGCCACTCACTACCCAAGACACAATATAGGCCAAATATGTACTAGTTTGTCTCTTCTGTGACACAAAAAGCCTTTGCCCGTTACAATAGTAACAGCTGAGTGTTTTCACTGCTCCTGCAGTTTCCTTTTCTAGCTGCTGGATCATCAAAAATTCTAATCAACTCTGATCTAACATAAAGTGCTGCATGGCATTCATCATCTGTTTTAGCCTTTAATGCACCATGCAGGTTTTAATCAAAGGTATGCAACCATTAGCAAAAAAGATAGACAAGAATTATAATAGTGTCCCTGCCTATCATGAGCAGCAGATAACTTTACCTCCCCCATGCCAAGAACAAATGCAGGAGGGTGAGGGGGGCCCTTGTTTGAAATAATTGCAGAAAAAATGCTACTGTGGATTCTGGGCTAAGCTTTTAGTACAACACACAGAGATTTAGCTAATTAATGTGGACATCAACGTTAACCCTGAAGGCTTGATCCTGTAAGCAGCACAATGCCTCCTAAGGTAAGAAAGCACCCTTTTCCTGTCCTTGATTTCATTGGGACCTGAGAACAATCCACCCCAGTTCTGCAGGCTAGGCCCAAAGTCCTTATTCCACTGTCTTTTCCTGCACATTGGTTCATTGTCTGCCTAGCATTTGTGTTTTCCTATTGCTAGGGAGGGGTATAACATACACATTTGGTTAAATACAAAAGTTAAATAAAAATGCTGAATAATGATCAGGTGATTGTGAGAGAAAACGAGCCAAGGCAGATTAGGGCTGATACATGCTCCTTAGTTTTTGGTCTGGTCTCTTCCTTTTGTTTTTGTTTTCACTCTGTTGCAGCAGAGGACACAGTATCAGCCTCTTCTTACAAAGTCCGGTGTTCTGGTAATTTATATGGCACCATTAGCATCATTCCTACATTTGATATCAGTTATACAGGCATTGATTCACCTCTCAATTTAAAAGTTTACAGCAGGTGTTTGATTTCTTTGGAAAGAGGACTAACTATTCCTCAGGAAACGTCCAGTTTTGAATTATGAACAACTGTTTTAGTAATTTGTTAGTCCTATAGATGCATATAATAGGGACAAATTATGCCTTAGTTTCCCTTTGGATAGAGTGGGTGTGCCTACAGGAGATGCTATGTCACTGTAACAACAATCTACAGTGATGTAGTTCAAAGCTACTGTGACATACTGTTGGCGGGCACTAACCATAATGCCACTGCTACTGTGTGGCAATGCTACTGCGCAGTCCCGAGGTGCGCAGTACGAACTGCGCAGTGGGGTGTGCATGTAGATGCACCCGTAGTGGCCTATATTTTCAGGTGCTGGAGCAATTCCATTTAAGCATAGCTCAGATGTTTCACATAAGTGGCTTTGCTCTCTCCCCAAGATTTCACACACTTCTGGTGCTGCAAAGAGGCTGGTTTAGGCACTGTCACAAATATGAACTGTCATGATGTATGCCAGCTTCTAGCAGTCCTTCAGGGTCATTATGTCAGATGAGTGAGAGGAGCAGAGCAGCTTCTGTCCACACTCCCTCCTCCCAGGACCAGGCAAAGATAGCAAGGGGCAATGTAGAGCTATTACCCAATGATTTCTTATAAGAGAAGAGTTCATATCTGGCTGCTTAATACTGTATATAGTCGAATAGAAGACAGTTTTTTTCCCTTCCCTCCAATCAGCATGGGAAAAAAGCTCCTTGACTTATATTTGCATACAATGGAACCTCATTTAAAATATTAGCTATCATTAAACTGCTTCCCAAAGCAGCATGCGCTCAGTAATAGAAACCAACTACAAAGCTGATTAAATGCAGCCAACACTAAGCATGACTAAAGTACATGGCCCATATTGGGCAGACATGTTGGTAAGAAATTTTTCTTTCTTTTCTTTTTGTGGCCCTTAAAAAAAAGGGCAGTTGCTCCCCCAGGAGGGAACAGGAATCAGGCCTGAAGGTACTGCAACACCAACTGGGCACCCTCCCCTTCTTGCCAAAAATGCTTGATCTTACCCAAAAGGCTGAGATGCTGATGGGAACCTACCACAAGTATGGGTCACTGAAGCCCATCTGAGTAAGATGTATAGCAGTGCCCATTAAGTGCAACCCCCTCCCCCCAACTCTTTTTATCATTATGAGCTATTACACTGCATACATTTTGACTTCACTCCCACACCTGAGCTGTACATTTATTTCCCACTTCCAATGATTCTTGTGTCTTAACCAGTCTTAAATGCCTGGCTAACATCACCAAATGTGTCCCAAACAGTTCACCCAGAATCCCTATTTCGTGAGATTAGTGTGGCCTCACCCTCCATGAGATGATGCTGGACCAAGTTGTCCTGTGCCTCATCTGCACATAATTTTTTGGAGTATCTCAGGACTTGTGACAAGAACACTCAGTTTTAGTCATGTGTGGGGCTAATTAGCACATGGCTCTCTTCATCTGGAGTACACACACATACTGAGCAATGCTGAACTGTGGGGTCACTATGGCTTGAAATGCTGTTGACTCTGCTGGGGTCCAGCCCAATGAACTGTATGGCAAATCATGAGCCCTTTGGCTTTGAACTAATGTTATGCATGGTTTTTAATATATACAAATAAGTGCTAAAGTTCTGCTTAAAAGTGTGTTTATGGAGTGTCTGTTCTAAAATTTGTAGCTGGTTCCAGAAAAGGTAACATGCATCAATTCTGGATGAGCTAAGTCTAAGGGTACCATATGCAAATTACAGACAAGAATCTCTGGGCAGATGTGATATTTTTTACTATACCAACTAAATAGTTGGAAAAGTTGTTCTTTGCAAGCTTTGGGGCACAAACACCCTTCTTCAAGTATAGGGAGAATCTGCTGGTGTTATGTGTTCTCCGTGGTGGAAGAGAAGCTAATATGCAAAATACAGGTCTATGGAAATGCAAATGTGTGGCACTGAGGATCACAGCGACTGGGAGACAATAGGTGTGAGACAGGTAGATGGTGGGGGGACAAGTGAGGAATGTTGAACTGGTGACAGAATATAGCTGGTAAAATGCAGGCCGGTTACCTGGGGTTATCAGATTGCAGGCAGGTTATAATGTGCCATAAGTCCAATGTCTATATTTAGTCCATGATTGTTTGTATCCAGTAGATTTATGAAGTGAATTTTGTAGACTCATCTATGAAAAGTGTAAAAAAATTCTGATTAGTTGGTTGAAGTTTTTCAGGGGTGTAGGTTGTATCTGTGTTGGTCTGATGACATAGGCAGGCAACATTCTTTGGGTAAATCCAATATCTTTTATTAGACCAACTCAAATAGTTGGAAAAAATACTTCTTAACAAGCTTTTGGGCACAAATGCCCTTCATCAGGCTGAGGAAGTGTCTGCAGACGAAGGGCCCTGACGAAGGGCGTTTGTGCCTGAAAGCTTGCTAAGAATTTTTCCAACTATTTGACTTGGTTTAATAAAAGATATTGGATTTACCCAAACAACCGTGTCTACCTTGGAGTTTTGCATGCACTTCTATGAAAGAATTAAATTTTCCTTATTCAATATGTTGATGAGTTCAGTCCTGCAAGGTGCTGTGTGCTCTAGCCTCATCTAGCAATGCTTAGCTTAGCAAATACTTACCCTTCAGCGTACCTTTCACGTGACTTAGATCAGGCCATGGTGTGCAGTCTTTTGTCTTGTGTCTGTCTTGCTGTGTAGTTTCATCATACTCACTACTGTAGTATGAGAGCTTCTCCCTAGTCTACTGTTATCTGTTTTCATCTCTCCCTTTTGCGTGCATATTCCCTTCTTTTTCATTTTGAGTTGGACTTGAATTAAAACCTCTGGTGACCACTCACGTTTAGGAAAGATTGTATTTAAGCCCATCCTTGCTTCTTGTTTTGACCAATGTACAACTATGCTTGTATGCCAGGGACATATTTTTCAGCTTAATAGGCAGGGAAGATGAGAATAAAGGGCACAAACAGAAGAGCAGCTCCCTGCTGTAACTCATAATGCTTTGCAGGATGCTTTCTGAGTTACCATGATCTTCTGGACCAAACAGAAGTTTACTGTTGGCTCCAGGGGGAGGGGGAACTGGGGAATCCAGCTGCTGGCTGCGAGCCTGCAGCTGGTTTACTTTAGCAATAGCCCTTCCTCCCTCCCAGCACAGGCACTGTTTTCAGAATGGGAGGGGGGAAAGGGAGCAGAGAGAGCTTCTTCTAGGGGATCTTTAGTCAGCACTGGAGGGTGGATTGGAGCATTCCCCCCCCAACAACCTCATCTGGAATCCAGTCCACCCATCTCACCCACCAGCACTGGCTGAAAAAATCCCAAACTGAACTCCCCTTGCTCTCTTTCCCCACTCTCATTCTGAAAAAAGCTCTAAGATTGGGAGCTGGTGCAGACACAAGTTACTGAAGATGCTGTGTTTTGAAACATCTTCATTTGAACCCTCATGCAAAGGGGGTTCAGATTTTCCCAGGATCAGGCCCTTTTAAAATGCTTTGCAGCTGTGCAATTCTGTTTGCTCATGGCTGCAGAGCATTTTCAGGGGCCAGGTTGGGCGAAAATTTTCACTTCTGTCTGTGCCTAAAAAAATCCCCATAGTTTCAACCAAGGTAGTCCATCTTCTTGAACTCGTATGTAGGTCTGAGTTCATCATCCTAAGCCTAAGGTATTGTTTGGTGGTCCAGAGGTAAGTAATCATCAGTACAGTGTTGCAGAGATTTAGTTCTAGGTCACAGCTAAATAATGGGAAAAAAACAGCAGTCACTAAGGATTTGATTTACACACTGCAATGACTATGTGATAGCCTCTTTTGTGAGGAGGAAAGTTTCCCTCTGGAGACCACATTCTAACCAGTAGCAAACATTCAAGCTCCCTGATGCTTCAAATGTCAATTATACCAAAGCCTCTTATTGTATAACGTAGGTCTGTTATAATAATACCGTCTGGAACAGCAATAATAATGTGAATACATTTCCAAACAGGAGAGATGGGAGGGGAAATTGATCAATACAGCCCTAACGATGGCCTTGTCTTTCACTGAAAGAAGTGGGATAGGGTTTAAAGCACTTCCTTCCTATATCATGCTGTGCTGCAGTGTTGGTTTACTACCTGCTGTTACTGCTTCTGTATAAAAAGGTGTTAAAAAGAAACGTTTGTTGAGTTTTAAGGTTGGAACTTTTTAAAATGAATTTCACAGTTTGAGATGCAAAGACCAAATTTTCTGAGTGGACCCATCCTCTGTTTTTTACACATGGCAAGTGTTTTTTTAACACTAACACCTGCATGCTCAAATGATACACAGGCAACATCCATTTGCACCCAGTTTAAGCTTTCTTTGTGCCCATGTTTTTGGTTGGTTTAGGCAAGTACTATTTATATTATGGCACAAAGCCAAACAGATACCAAGTTGAGAACTGCTGGAAAATGTCCCTTAATTCTGACTTCTGAAACGTGGCAGAAAGGAAATTATAATCCTTAAAATCTGACCAAATTTTTACACCCAAATCTGAATGCATGCACATGAAAGTCCTGTGTTAGTAACCTGCCTCTGTGTCTTAGGATAAAAAATCCCCATTACTTGGGAAATAAAAGCATATTAAAGAAGCATGGAAAGTTTAAAAATAAAACCCTAGCATTTTCTGCTGCATGTTATAAATAGTTGTTTCATTTCTTGGTTTGTTCGAATGATGGATTCCATAGATTTTGTTACATGAAGGGAGAGAAATTGAAAGAAATCATAGCTTGAGTATAATAATAAAAAAACCTTCTGTTGAAGCTCTTCATTACTGTACTTTTCAGAAGAGAAAAGACAAACTGCTTGTGCAGTGGCACAGGTCCAATCTCTAACTAGAATCAATTGCTTTGCCAACACTGAACACAAAGGATGTTTATTGTTTGCAAACTGAGGTTCGTGCAGAGACACCTTTTCTTAATGCTTGCAAAACTGATGATCACATTTTTTTTTCTTTGCAGAGCCCCCTGCAGTGAAGAAGCTACAGTTGATTCTGTGCTTCCCATCCCAGAGTGCAGGAAAGCTTTTCACTTCACAGTGTGATTTCTTTATAATAGCTGCGTGACAACAGCATGCCAATGTTTTGAAAAGGCAGTGGCCAATATTATAATGCAATTACTTATGTTAGCTAGTCACCAGGTAATTTTTTTACAAGACAAATAAAACTACCCTTATACAGTTCCATCATTTTCTTTGAGGCACACCTTGTCCGCCAGCTAAGATCTGAAAATATAGGAGCAACACTGTATGGAAAAAAACAAAACAAAACAAACCCTACTCTAACACATTTACATTTAATCCCTGGGATTTAATAGATGGAGCATCTATTTCCATTCATCCTGGCTGCGACTACAGTATTTTATATTTCAAGGATTTGGATTCCACAAACAACTTGGTTAACTTTGCAAAGTTATGTTTGTATTGCCAGGTGTACTCGCATGCGGAGTACCAAATAGGATTCCAAACTACAGAAGGCTCCTTCCTGCTGGAGCTCATACTTCTTGGGAAAAATCCAACCTGTTTTTAGCATAGTGAAAGCAATCTAGTCTCACAGCATTTGCTGTATGTGGATTGAAGTTGGATCAGTCCTTCATATGAATTTTGCCTGTATTTCGAGTTGAGTAATGTCTCCAAAGTGACAACAGCTTTCTCAAATGTAGTTAATACGGGTGGAGCTTTGTAGCTGTGATAGTCCAGTAAACATATGAGAAGCAAGGGTGGTTTTGGTCATATAGTTAGACTCTTCCAACATCTCTTCCAATTAGGGTTGGCAGGGCAGTCAGTTGACGAGTCAAATATTGTCAGTTGACCAGTCAATTGACTGCATATTTTTTTGACCAGTCAAAGATTATAGCAATTTTGCAAAAAATTTACATTTTTTTAAAGTTTTCTTGACAGAAAAATGATTTTAAATTGTTTTTTTATACATTTCTTAATGGAAAAAATATGCTTTCTTTGTGTATTACTTGGACCTATTGGCAATTTTTGGCCATTTTGACCAATATTTGACGAGTAAGTGACTGAACTTTATTTGTCTGGTCACATACCCAACCCTACTCCCAACTATGCAGCTGGTCCAATAAAAGATATCATAAAAAACAAACAAACCTTGCTTCCAATTTAGTTGTTATTCAGTGACGCTTGTGAATTTACTCTATGGTTTGTGGTAGGGGAACATCTACATCAGACGCTATGTCGCTGTAGCGCCGTAGCACAAACCATGACACTAATACAAGTATGAAACAACTGTGCAGTACCCACTGCACAATCAGGGGCACATGTAGATGTGCCAGGGGTTTGAAAAACTAAATCTAAAATTCAAACTTTGGTTGGTCACATGGCACTGTTTCTGTTCCTTGATTGGATGAACTTATTTCTAGTGATCAGGTTTCTGGTGTGATTCCTCATAAGACGTTATTTCAAAATTAATTTTCTGGGGTACTCAGGAGAAAAGTGTTGACTCAACATGTGTGAGGTAACTCAGTTGCAGGATGTCTGCTGGCAGAGAGCAAAATGGAAAGGGTATGGCTGCAGTATTCTCAGGTTCTACTAGATGCATGTAGGAAAACTTTATTAATTTACTATTTGCCAATCTGTGACTTGCACCTAAAAAGAATGTCTTCTTAAAGTCTTTCATAACAAATTCAATAAAGTACTCTAGTGAGAAATCTTTTAATTTTTCTAAAATGTATTTGCAGGACGTTTATCAGTTCCATTACTACTATGCTGTAAACTAAAGGATTAATTGAATTAATTTAATGCCATAGATACTTTTTGATTTATTATACTTTTATTTGTGGAGTTATATTTTTACTGTTTATTTACCAAGTGTCAGTATCAATAACTTGTAAAATTCTCCTGCTGAGCCCGTGTGTGCTGCTTGTATGCACACCTGTTTATAAAGTCCTAGGGTTTGTCTGTATGATAATTTCTCCAAAGGAATTGAGTCAACTGTAATTCACACCTTTAGCTATTCTGATGCAAGACTGAATGCAGATGCTCTGATTTTAGGATAAGAATGCCCTATTTTGATATAACTTAAATTGGCAAAAAAAAGTTATATTGAAATAGTTTACCTTTCCTCTAAAGTCAGTGTCTCATACATAGTCTTCTACACAAATAACTAATAGTGTGAACTACAATTGATTTAATTGCCTTTGTTCCATTTACTGTGTGAACAAGCCCTCAAATGCTGGTGTGTTTTACCACCTAGTGTGACTCTTATCTTAGTAACATCTTTATTTTCAGTAAGTAGTTGTTCATGCCATGGACTTAATGAGAAGTTGAACAAGGGCTAGAGATGTTCCTCTTGGCTTATGCACTTTATTAAGTACCCCCCTCACCGGAAAAATGTGGTTACAATTTATGTCACGATAATGTAGGGAATGCCTTAGTACATTGGTGGTGATTTCTGGCATTCGTTGGAACAACCTAAGCCACTTCAATTGAACCTAAGGCCTTTGACAGGCATTACATTTATGGCATGATTAACATGTTAACACTACAGCATGGTTAACATGTTTGAGACCTAGGACTTCTGATTATTAGCACTGGCCTAGGACAGTCCCTGAATCCAGAAAACAGCTGCCCTGTGCCCTATCCCTGGGATCAGGCTCAGGTAGCCTCTTGCCTCACAGTGGTGCCGTGGGGATCTGAGGAATTTTATGCCCCATCTTAGGAATTGACTTGCCATAAACAATTGTCATGGCAGGACATATGATTTTTGGGATGGGATATAAAAATCCTTAGATCCCAATAGTGCCATTATATTAACACCTGCCAGTCTATGTTAATGGAACACAGCTTCCAATGTAGAAAAATTGGCCCAAACTGTTTATGTTCAGACTGTGCATTTACAGATAGATTTTTCTAGTATACCAAACTAACTACTCCTGTGCTGATGGTGCATAAAATTGGGGTTTAGGAATGGATTCTGCCAACAACTCTGACAAACATGGGGGGATTTTAAAATTCATCTTAGAAATTTTTAGTTGTTCAAAGGAATGTTTGTTTCTGGAACTGGGGCTAACTCAGCCCCTTCTGTGGAAAAGGCTGTGCACATGGGAAAAGATGCATTAAAAACTGTAGGGGCAATTGTATGGCTTATTCTCCCTTCTTCTGAAAGAACAGCTTGGTGAAAGGGGTGAGATGTATGACTGACCAAGTAAGTGTTGAAGAGCCCAAAGCTCTGTGGGAAATCGTGGCCTGACTCCTGTGACTTTTGAATCATCTATATAATGTGGCTTCTCTCCAAATTTTAATCTGGTGATCCAGTCACTGAATGCCCACTATAATTTTCTCACTCTGGGGGGGATAGTGGCCATAGGCTAGGAGTTAAAGCTGCAGTGAGTATCATGAATTTTTTGCATCATACTGGGCATGTCGACACATGAATTTATGTGCTCCTAAACTTAATGTGCCCTATCCTAAGGTGCATTAAGGCAATTTAGGTATGTGTCTACATGTGGATGCCTTAACGTGGCTCACTGGGATGCCTGCCCTGGTCAGCATCCTGGATAGCCCCTGGAAGACTGCGGACACATAGCCGGGTGGTGCAGCCCAGTGCTGGCCGGCGGTGGGACTGCGAGCTCTGGACATGAGTGGCCTGGCCCTGGCCTTGGCCCTGGCTCTAGCCCCCTCCCCATGTTCCTGCCTTCCCAGGGTTGGATGAGAGCAGGCCGGAGCCAAGCCTGCACGGCTCCATGCTGCCACTGGGTGACACTGAGAATAAGACAGTGAGTGCTGTTCTGCAAGGTACAGGCACTGGAGCTGGAGTGGTGGTCCCAGCAGCAGCAGTCCCTGTCGGTGTGCGGTAAGTCAGCAGAGGGGGCAGGAGGCATGAGGACTCCTGTCAAAGTACAAGGGACAGGACCCCCCATGACTCCCTGCAGGGGAAGGGGGAAGCACAGCATGGGCAGCTGGGCAGGCAGGGTGCGATGCAGGTGGGGGCTTGGCTCTCTTGTTGGCCTGCCTGATCCAAGAGCGAGCCGCCACCCACGTTGTGCCCAGCCTGGCTGGACTGAATCACGCAGAGCCCCCAGGAGCTGATGCTGCCTCTCCCACCCGCAGTGTCCAGCACAGAGGACAGACGCTTGCCTGGGACAGAGGTAGGTGGAGCAGGGAAAGCCATGCCAGGTGTTGGGGGAAGATGCAGTCCCAGCCCACCTGCTGTTCTGGGTGGGAGTCCAGCATAGGCTTCTAAGGGTGCCTGAATCCTGGGTGGGCAGTGAGGCATCCCACCCCTGCAGGGCTGCATTGTCCAATCAACAATCCCGCCCCAAGGGAGAGGTGTGGGGGATCCATTAGCAAAGGCCCTTCCCCAGCAGGGAGTCATGGGGAGGCCTGTCCCTTATGGTTTGGCAGGAGTCCTTGCGACTCCTGCCCCCTCTGCCAATTTACCGCACACTGAAAGGGACCTCTGCTGCTAGAACTGCTGCTCCAGCTCTGGCGTCTGTGCCTTGCAGAACAGCATCCTCCATATCTCTGTCTTGGTGGTGCCCGGTGGCAGCATGGGGCCTGTGGGCTCAGCTCCAGCCTGCTCAGTCATATAGCGTTAAAGCACCTTATGTTGTCCACATGTGGGTTAAGGCACTTGAACTAACTGCACCTAAATTTGATACTTGGGGTATGCAGGTACTAAATTTAGGTGCAATTAGCCTAAAAACACCATTTTTAAGGTGCATTAAAGGCACACACACGTAGACCCATGCCCTTAATCATGAATGATGAATGCCCCCAGAGGCTGGGGGTACACAGTGACCACCTGCAGGTGGAGGCAGTGGGGGTGTGGTGGTGGCAAGTGGGGAGCTCCTGCAAGCAGTAGCAGCGGTGTCGGTGGCAGGGGTGGGTTGGCGAGGGCCAACCGGTGGTCAGCGGCCACCCACAGATGCCACCGGCAGCATCAGCAGTGGCCAGCATTGATTGCTGACTGCCCACAGACACTGTCAGTGGTGTTGGTGGCGAGGGGAGGAGGGGGTGGTGAGCAGTGACCACCCACAGGCACCGCTGGCAACGTTGAGTCCATTCCAACGTGCTTTTTGGAGAGGGTGCACCGCCAATCTCAGGGGGTGCACTTGCACTAGCGTGCACCCCCTACACGTCACTAATGCCCTTAATGCACCTTAAAATGGCTAATGTGCCTTAAACAACCATGTGTAAATGCACCCACAGTGAAGTGACTTTGCCTGGGGATCTTGTTAGCGGAGCAGCTGCCTCTAACTGCCATTATGTCTGTCAATTATGCCCCTACAATGCAATTTGCATGTTGTTTAGTCGGAGGCCCTATTTGTGGCTGTGGAGGGAAAATATTCTCTTAGTCCTATGGGAAGGTCTGATAGCTTTTTTTATCTGCTTTACTTTATGAAACTGCTTTCAACACTCATAAGTTTGGCATGGATTTTTGTGGGTGATATTTTTTATTGACCAACTGTATGGTTGGCATAGACTTAGATAAGCTTTTGGGTATCGCAACACCCTTCTTTGGGTCTCATGATAAGTCTTATGATAAATTTGCTTTGCTTGGTGTATTGCAGTAGTAAGGAGCTTAGTTTTTAGAACTTTGGCTAAGTTGGACTGTGAAGAGCATATCTCCCTCAGCCTCCCCAGGCCAGAATGAACCATGGTGACCTTTGCTGTAAGAGAGATTTCCATAAGAGAGAAACAGCAATGACCGGTAGAGGAAGGAGTCTAAAATGTGGAATTCACTTCTGTTGCCTAATTAGCATTACATAATATCTGTTTCATGATTCAGTATTTTTAACATAAAAATGCATTTGTTAGGTGAAAAAGGGGCAAGATTATAGTTTGTGTGGGAAAGGGTTATAGAGAGAAGTCAAGTCTCAGATGTATACCAGCTGGTGCTCACAGTTATATCAGTGTTCATCTGCTGATGCTGCACTAAAGCCAAACAGTTACTCTGGATTTAAGCTGGCATTAACTGAGGTCATAATATGGAGTGAGGAGATCTGTTAAAAAACAGGAACTCTCTCCCCTTCCCTCTAAGATAAGGAAATCACTGCCTCCTTGCCCAGCAAATTCTTTTCTCTACAATCCTATCTAACCCATCTTTTGCGTAATAGGTCTTATTGCTTAAGGTCTGATTCAGAACAAGAAATCCTGACTAAAACATGAACTCAGTGGCAAAAGTAATAATGTTTCTGTGGTTATCCAAACCCCTTTGGGAAGCCATTCAGATAGTTGAATTAATTTGGCTAAACAGTTCTATCTATAGAAGAAGTCAGAGAAATAGGATTTTCCAAAAATAACGCACATACATGAATATGCAAAAATATGTGCTCTGCTGCACACTTAATTTGTTTATGTAAGTAGCTGGCTGACTCTGCCTATGTAGAGGTCCAATTTGCACGTAGTCTCAGTAACTTAAACTGATTTGTAAATAAATCCTAGATGTGCTTAGAATTGCTACATTGCTACATACCATGTCCTAGATGTTCTAGAATTGCTACATTTTATCTTGTTGTTATAAAGTACCTGTATATGCATAAACTTTTAGAAAAGTGTGTTTGCAAAAAGGCATGAAAATATTCTTGGAATGCTGTTTTTGAAGCAGTATATAGTATTATGCTTACAACGTTCTGAAACAGTAACCCAGCTAGAAAACAGTGGGACATAATTATATTTTAATATGTCATGGGAATCATGGGAAAATAGATCTGGAAAGGACCTCATGAGGTCATCCAAGGTAGGATCATCTCTGAGTAAACCATCTCAGCAGAGTGTCTGAAAATTTTCAAAGATAGAAATTCCACAATTTCTCTAGGTAGCACATTCTAGTGCTTGACCACCCAGGTAGTCAGAAAGTTCCTCCTAATCTCCAACCTGTATTTTCTCTTTTGCAGATTGAGGCCACTGCTTCTAGTTCTGTCCCTAACAGCCACAGAGAAAAGTCTATAATTGCCCTTCAGGTATTTGAAGATGGTCCAAATCCCACCTCAGCCTTCTCTTCTCCAGGTTAAATAACCCTAGTTCTTTCAGTCTTTCCTCATAAGTCATGCTTCCCAGCCCTCTATCTTTTTTGTTGCCCTCTGCTGGACCCTTCCTGACCTGTCTACATCTTTTTTGAAGTTTGGAACCCAAAACTAGACACAGTACTCCAGGTAAGGCCTCATCAGTGCTGAATAGAGTTTTGATGATATCATAAGATATCTTAAAGATTTTAAAGTATTTATAAAGATTGTCTAGGTGGTCCAGACAGTTGAAGTTTTGTATCATAGAGAAAGCCCACTGCTACCAGCCCTTTTACCCTTGATTTTTTTCTATAAGCATTTGATGAAAGGAGCATATGAACTTCTTCAGGTTCTAAAAGAATTAGTGCTGTTCCTCCATACAGAATTTATAAAGTATCAGATTGGCAAAATAATAAGGATGCAACATTTGACAAGTCTTCAACTGCTTGTGCTCATTGGGTGGTTTAAAATGGAAACCTGATAGAGAGGGGTATGACGAGGTGCCCCCATCTCCATTTTTAAGCGTGGGGATGCTGAAGCATGGGTAATTACCACCTCTAGCAGACTCAAGTAATTGTGTACGTTCCAACGTGCTATAATTACAGCACTTTGTTAACAGTCTCCGTGCTTGTGTACAGACATCCCATGTTTGGGAAGACTTTGAACCTTCTCATGGAAGGTGCTTGAGTGCATGCTGCTGCCATGGACTTTATTCTTAGTAAATGAGGATCTTTAATTTAATAGAATAAGTTTTGAAGCTATCAGGACTCCTGCCCTCTCAGAGAATTAACATGCACACAGAGCAGTAAAAGAGATGAATCTTGAGAACTAAGTTGTGCGGGCTGGGAGCAACCCGAGCCCTTTTCCGCGCTGCACGCAGGCTGTGGCCAGCAGCCTGGGCACGCCGGGTTGGAGAGGGAAGGCCTTTGAGCTGGAATTAGGCACAGACGCGTATCGGTAGTTTTAAAGATTGTTTACTTACACCGAGATGGCAGTGGTGCAGGCTGGAAAGCTTGATTGAGTTGCAGTTACAGACAGACAACACAGACGGTCTCATGGAGGTTGCTAGGCTCCACGGTGCAGAGCTCCGGATGCTCGGGGAGAACGAGCCACCAAAATAGAAATCGTAAATACGTCTTATAAAAGTCACGTTCAAAGACGGGAAGAGGGGGGCGGTGGATCAGGCCGCCACGCTCCTCTGGATCTCACACAGGGTTTCTATTACCCTGCCATGTATCCAGAGTCCCCACGAGATGGATGTGGAGTCCTCTTCGGCTTGGGCGGGAACCGCTCAAGCCTCTTATACGGCTAACAGGCCAATCGTTAGCCGCCACGTGTGAATAATTTAGCACTAGCCAATCACGGGGAACGAATTTGCATACCGGTGGCGGGAACTCTTTTGCACCGTGCATTCCTCTTGCAACTCGAGCAATGCACCCTGCAAAAGAAGCTGCAGAAAAGGCGGGAAACTCGTCCCTGCACCGGGGTTTCCTCTTGCTACAGGAAACTTTCCCGTGCAATGCTCTGCAACTTGACGGGGATAATTCTGGTGCCGAAGCACACACACAATCATGCCTTTTGGGTCATGACATAAGTTATCCCTTGTGTGGTCTTAAGGATCTAATCCATAGCATATTGAAAACTCTTTGACTTCAGTGGGCCTTGGATCAGGCCTTTAGTAGTGATCAAGTTATGCGCATTCCTAATGTGCACGGTTTTTGTTTTGGAATGCAAAACATACGTACAATCATAAATAAATATAATTCAAATAAAAACAGTAGTGAAAACCTCTATAACACTTAGTGACTGCATCTGTGAGAGACAAATACATTCTAGCATGCCATGAATGTAGACCTATTCCTTCCCTGAGCTCCTGTCTTGGTCTCCACTTGGCTTTTAGTTCTACACCAGGGGTCAGCAACCTACAATCCACAGACCAGATCCAGCCCACAAAATCATTGGATCTGGCCTGGGGGGCATGGAGCTTCAATGGCATTCAGCAGTGGGGGCCTTCAGCTACAGATGCTTTTCCCATGCCACCATAGGGACAAGTGGTGGCTTCCAGTGCTTTCCCTGTGCTACTGTGAGGACAAGTGACAGCTGTGGGTGCTTTCCTTGTGCTGCTGTAGAGAGAAGCAATGGCAACAGCCAGGTCCTGTTACCCTCCCCCTGCCAGTGTCTGATCTGGGGTGCGTCATTCTGGCCTGCAGTTGGAAAAAATTGCCTACCATTTTCTACAGTATCATTTGCTTCTAAACATCTCAATGACTCATTCAAAAAACATTTGGATACTTATCTTGCTGGGATCATTTGACCCTGGCAGACTTCCTGGCTATGTCAGGGGGGCTGGACTCGATGATCTCGCGAGGTCCCTTCCGGCCCCTAATGTCTATGAAATCTATGAAGATGCAAACTAATGTTGATTTGTCTAAGATAGATTCTGTTTGAATACCTTAAAAACAAGTCATGTTAATGATAAGGTTGAAGGATGTTACCTCAGAATCACAGTGCTAAAGCCACCAAATGGACTCTTTTCAATGTAATGGGGCAGATTCTCAAATGATATAAATTGTCATAGCTCCATCAAACAATGGTCTGTCCCAAGATATTAGTGTGCAGAATAATGGAAATTACAAAACTTTATTAAATCAATACATTTTCAGTTTATAGGAGGATTTTAATGTTCCTGTATCATCTCTGTAGTAGCTTTATTGCAACTGACTGTCCTCTGGATATACTGAAAGCATGTTGCGTCCCCTTAAAGGCCTCTGTCTTGCTGAAAACACTTCTAATCCTACTGTTGTTAGAGCTATTACAATCACTCTGGTAAAATCAAGCTGGGACAATATGCGAGGTTTGGAAATGGAAAGATAACTTAGCAGGAACTGATTTTTTAAATGTCTACATGTATATATGCAGAATGTTTTATGTGAACTGTTATCTTCTTGGAAGAAAAAACGCAGCAAAATCCATCCCATGTACTTTTTGAAACTTAACTAGATTTTAGTAAATGTCTGCCTTTTACTGAATTTGTGTTAAATGAACACACAAGTCATAGGTCTAATTGCAAGACAGGGAAACTCGTATTGTAGATCCACACCTACAGAAGTGCAAATCTCTTAGGTTTAAACATCATCTGAAGCAATCATGATTCATACATTGGTTCCTTATCCTCGATTACAATCTCTGTGAGCATTTGGTTTATGAACTTGCTGAGTTTCCCCTAATTGCACCCCCAAGTCATGTTGAAATGAATTGAGCATGCTGATGCCCTCCAAGCCTAGTTTTGACTGTGGCCTAGTTTTCCTGCCAGGAAGCAAGTCTTGTTTTTCCCCATAGAGATCAAAAAGATAGTCTGTATATTCTCTGCTCCAGGTCATTGTACGATTAATCAGAATTCTTGATGATGTACTAGATGATATAAGTTGTTGAAAATGTCTCACTTGGACTGAGTAACAAAATTTTGCCACTCGTACATCTTCCATGTGTGTTCCCTCTATCCCCACTTCCTGCCCTGATTCTGCAAATTCTAGAACCCTTTGCAGGATTCAGGACAGTGGCATTACTGAGCCTTGCACCACTTTGCCCCCTTGTTTATTGCACTTCCTTATTCCATTATCTTTCCAGGTCAACAGTAAACTTTTGAGGAATGGGACTGTGTGAATATACACTTGGTAGCACAAAAAGGTCTTTGGGTATGGCTGAGTATAAACCAGAAGGTAATAATTTGTCAAATCTTTTGAGATCTGAGGATGGATGAGTCTAAGGTATTATCATCGCTATTAGCAGTTTTCAAAAATACTTTTCCCACCTTTGGGATCCCCATTACATCCTCTTTCTCTCTGGATGTGATGAATGAAGGGCCCAATCCTGCATTCCATCTGAATCTATGTTCTTTATGAATCTGTTCCAAGAGACACATTTGGTCCAAAGCTCCAGCCAGCTTCCATGGAAAGTCTTAGTGTACACAGAATGCGGGATCAAACCCCATCAGAGGCTTTCACATTAGCATACATTGGAGATCAGAAAGTTTCAACAATGTGGAGTAAGTTATTTTATTTAAAGAAAAAAAAAAAGAAATTGTTGTTAATTGACACTTGATCCAGGGACCAGAGAAGGCCTTTATCTCAGGTGAGACAATTTACCCCAGAACAACTTTGAAACTTCTACTTCCCTCGGCTGTCTCGGAGAAAGTCAACTGGGATGCTTCCAACATTCCACCATCAAATTACTGAGACGGAGGGCTCTGATCTGATTGTTAATTATTCTTTTTTATTATACAATTTTATATTAGACATTTAACTCTTCTTTGTAATTAGATGTAGCAATTAGAATATTTTTTATATTATACTGGAGTGTTTCTTTAAAGCAGACATCAAATAAAGCAACGCATAAAGCACTAAAAGAGGAAAAGGATGGCACCAATGATGCTGGAGTAGGAAAAAGCAAGTAAGAAGGGGGGGGAAAAAAAGAGTGAGAGCAGTTGATTGGAATATAACATCTGGGTTCTACTGATCCTGACTCATTCCTTTATACTTTTCAAGAAATTACGCTCATTCATTTATTATAATTCATTTAATTTGTTAAAGATGAAGCAATCAACATTTTAAAGATAAATATTATGTGCCGCATACAACTATTTCTGCTTTTTATTAATTACAGAGGCATTTTTTTCTTAATAAAAATGTTTTATTGAGGAGAAACAGAGAAAGAGAAAGGAAGGCAGGATATAAAGTAGAATCTTTAAGGGTGGAAACAGACATCTCTGTTGTGTGCCATAAGTATTTTTATGCCCTTTGTCACATTACAAATACCCCAGATTGCTTGTTTCTTTATCCAGGGCATGTTGTAGGATATCTATAGCTTTGTATTCTCAAGATGTTCTGTGGCTTTGGACAAGGAGCTGGAGTGGATTATTTCTAGGACTGCAGATAAATGGCGGACTGTGAAAGCAGGAGACTCTTGATGCATCTGTGTGCTCAACAGAACATAAAATGCTCCAGAAATGTGGAGGACAACTAGAGAAATGTTAACCAGTGCTTCACTTTGTAGCTGTAAGCAATTGGTGCCAGCCAAAGGAAAGGCAGTCAGAAAGTGGCTTTATTTCTGACATCCTACATGTGGTGCTGGTATTTGAGTGGTATTGTAACTGTTTTGGTCCAGGAAATATTGCCTCTTATTTATGTCTGACAAGAGCTGGTTCTGAAGCTCTGGATTTTTTTAGTAGTTTTCAATTACCTCCTCCTGAGGAGGCTAACCATGAATCGGTATTGCAGAAATTTGAGGAGGCCTGTACTCAAAATAAAACTGAAACATACAAGATAAATGCTTTTTTTTTACTGAGAGTGCAGAAAGAAGATGAAAACATAGAAGAGCTGGTGAATCATCTAAGGCTGAAAAGCCAGTCTTGCAGTTTTAGGAGGCTGAGCCATTGTCAAAAAACTAGATTATGACTGGGGTCAAGGACAAAACACACAGAGAAAAAAAATACACTGGAAAACCCAGAATTAACCTTTGACAAAGCAATTACAGTTTGATAAGCAAAGAGAGGCATCCTGTCCAGACAGACCCTTTTGGAGGGTAGACAATGCTTGACACTGGAGACATAATAGAGAATTCAAAATGCTTAAAGGAAAAAGCCCTGAGGAAAAAAAGATGTATGGGCCTGGAGTCCACAAGAAAACGGCTTATGGAACAACAAAAGCCTGGCATTTCAAGAAAGTTGTGAGAGTTACACTAGAGGTGCATCTACATGTATGTTAATGCCCTGTCCTGGCAGCACACAGGTCGTTTCTAACTCTATTGTGCAGTAGCTCATTGCTACTGTGCAGTAGTGTCAGCGTCACAGTTCGTGCTCGCTGATGCTATGTTGCTGCAGTGACAAGCTCATTGCTACGGCAATGTAGCGTCTCATGTAGATGCACCTTAGGTCACTTCACTTTGCCAGAGTTTGCAAGTGCCAGGAGGGTGTACACAAGGATCAAAGATGGAAACTGCACCACCAGCTCAGGGGGTTCTTCATGGGAGCAATAGATGTCAGTGATTGGACTATTAACTTAGAAGTAGAAGGCATGTTTTTCACTGGAGGTTGGATACAGGTGCACAAGCCAGCATGATTCCAGACATGAATGACTGGTGCCTTCTGTGACTGTGAGGCACCATGGCAGTGAGTGGTGAGCAGGGACCACCTGCAGCTGCCTCTGGTGGTGCTGGGGGCAGCGAGCAGGTACTGCCCACAGATGCCACCTGCGCTGTTGGCAGTGGCGAGTGGGGACTGCCTGCAGCCACTGCTGGCCGCCCCCCAGCCACTGCTGGCGGTGTTGGCGGTCGGGGGGGGTGGCAAGTAGTGGGCAGAAAGTGAGGACCCCCTGCAGCTGGTGGCAGCTGTGTCAGCAGCAAGGAGGCTGGGGGTGGTGACTGCCCATAGAAGCCGGGGCGCCTTTGGTGTTGGCCAGTCTCGGGGGGGGGGGGGGCACATGCCCCCCTATGTCCCCCCCCTACACATCACCTCTGATTCCAGAACAGGGATATTACCTTTGAAAGAAAAGCCACAGGCAGTAAAATTTAAATGGGTGAAAGCAGAGCTTATAGTAGTGATGTTTCTTCAGCAAGGGTGCGTGAACTAAATACTGTACATCAGTAAATAACAAATTGGAAAAGGGACAGTTTGTAATAATACCATATAAAACGGTACCAAATAATGGGTTACAAACCTGTCAAGCCCATGCTCTCATCAAAAGCATGCACTCATGGGAGGGGCAAGGGACATAAATAACTGAGGAAGGGTTGAGGATGTCTGCCAGGAGTGAGGGAAGCTCTCAGAAGAGTAAGGAGGAGAGTGAAACAGTTGTTACACAATTCATACCCTAGGAAAGTTCTCACCCTGAGTCAGAGGCTAAAAAAAGAGCTGGATAGACGCATTGCTTTGGGAATCACAGAGCAAATGAAGAACCACCAGAGTGAGCACATTCTCTGGTCCTTATGGTGAAAAAGTCCCACCAGAATTAGATAAATTTGTATTAATATTACTATTCTTGATGCATCTGCAGGCCTGTGATTGTTGCCATCAGGAAAGGAGGATGCCAGTTTGTGAGCAGTCAACATCCCTGTGGGAGATGCTGTCAAATTATGGTTTGGCTTATTTTTTCACCAGAAAATGCAACAATTTCTTCTCTGAGGTCTGTAGAAATGATGTTTTGATTTGGCAAAAACAATGGAATAGCATAGCCAGAGGCTCCAAGCAGCAAGAGCTGGTTAGTTTGGTCAACAGACTTGTTAAAAATGTTTGAAATTTTGCATTATGTAGATAAGGGATGTCAAACTTGTTGGGCCCAGAAAGCCACATCTGAAGCAAGAAGCTTCTCATGATCCAGACAACTTGAGCAGCAGTATTGTTAACCCCCATGGCTGTCCATGTGGCTGCTTCAGCAGGGCTCAGGAACCCAGGTAGTTAACACTGTTGCTGCTCACCCCACCGCTTTTCTCCTGTCACTGATCTTAGCCATGGGGGTGACTAAAACCCCAAATTTTGGCAGCAGGTAAGTTGGGGAGAGAGTGGGGCAAGTGGCAAGTTGTGTTAACTCCCTGGGTTCCAGAACTGTGATGAAAAAATTGAGAATAATGTTGCCACCACAGGGGACTTGACTGCTGCAGCAACGAACCTGATGGGCTGAATCTGGCCCATGGAGGTGGTCCAGGCAGTGAGAAGCCTCATGGACCAGACTGTGGACTGTATATTTGATACCCTGGATGTAAATTATAATTAATTGTTGTTATTATTATGTCTGAGGTGGGAAGATGTGGGGAGTTATACTCTTTGCAGGAGACATTTAGAACCAGTTGCATTGGGCATGATATGCAAAACTGAACAGTTGGAACTCAGAGTGAGTGATGCAGACCCCTTGGCTATGAGCAATAATTGAACAACACATCAAGTGAAGGGATGGAACTTCATCTGAGGGCTTTCTGCCTGCCCAGGAGAATAGCCATGCAGCTCTTCCAAGACTTGAGCAGTCAACATGGACTGATCTTGGGGAGGAGAAGTAAATGATTTTCAGAGGGACGGAATGGGACTTTTGGCTGATTCCTCGGGGAGAGGAGGGGGGAGGCATTGCCAAGTTTTGCTGAAACAAAATGACCGGTACTGAAGAGATATGCGTTATTTTGAGCACAGATGTGGCAACCAGGCGTATTTTCCTTCGGGGTTAGTCAGCTTAATCAGAGGTCAAATAGCTGTCAAGGAAATGTTTTTCAGCCCAAGGCATTAGATGGTTACTTTTCCAGGGTGATGTTTTCTTTATTTCTGTCTCAGAATAATACTTTAAAAGACTGCGTTTTCTTTACCTAAATAAATTTAAAAGAACCAAAGTTAATGGGGACCGTAACCTAAGCATTAAGGCAAATTCTGGTAAACATCACCTTGTGTTCAAACCACTCCCTGATTGCTGATGATTCTTTGAAGAAAGAA
Source organism: Alligator sinensis (assembly GCF_000455745.1). Classification (NCBI taxonomy): domain Eukaryota; kingdom Metazoa; phylum Chordata; order Crocodylia; family Alligatoridae; genus Alligator; species Alligator sinensis. The sequence goes on along the minus strand of NW_005842126.1, from coordinate 1,085,855 downwards.
AAATTCAGGAAATACTCCTTAAAGAATGCACTCGTATTGAGGAAGCCCCAGCAAACCTGTTAAAGGGTCTTAGCTGGGGTGTTCCCAGAGACGATCCTAGCAGGGTGCAGGTGCATAAGGGGTGCACGTGCAGCATGGCGGTGCACCCCCTACTAAAAGGCACTGCTGATACTCACTGCTTGCCACCCCACCTGCGGGCAGTCCGTGAGGGCCACTGGCGATGTTACCAGCAGCGTCTGTGAGTGGTTGCCAACCCCTGGTCAGTGCTCGCCAGCCGCCAACAGCACGGGCGGCATCTGCGGGAGCTCCCCATTTACCGCCACTGCACTCCCACCACTGTACTCCTGCTGCCTCCATGCCCCCCCAGCCGCCAGGGGCACACGTCGTTCATGGCCTGTGCAGGGCCTAGACGTGAAGAAGCTGGTGGTAGTAGGGGCATGTGTGTGTGTGTGGGGGGGCGCTGCCTGAGTGCTAGGTCCCAGGAGCTGGCTCAGAGTGGTGGGGGGCAAGGGGTATGTGCAGCAGAGTTCACCTAGGTGGTGTGGTCTGTGGCTGCCCCCGTGGTGCTCTGCATGAGGCTGAGCCCCACCTGGGGCAGGCCATACCTCCCACCCATGTCTGATGGCCTGGCTAGCACATGCAGCTTCCAGCAGGGCTGCTCCCAGTGCACCTGCAACTGGCTAGGTACTGCTCAGCTCCCCTTGTCTCCAGTGGTGGCTCCTCCTCTTGCTTCTCCCCAAGCTGTGCTGCCCCGGGCAGGGAGGAAGCTGTAGCCAGGTGGGGAGGAAGCTTCAGCCTGGTGGCTCCTGCTGCAGAGCTCCAGCTCCTGGCCACCTTGCACCCACTCCGCCTGCTGGCAGGTGGCTGCTCATCGTGCCAGGAGAGTGGAGTGGGTGGAAGGCAGCTGAGAGCTGGAGCCAGAGTTGCTGGGCTCTAGCTTTCTCCCCACCCAGAGCAGTGCAGTAGGTGCAGGAGCAAGAGGAGGAGCTGCTGCTGGACGTGAGGGGAGCTGAGTAGCACCTGGCTGGCTGCAGCCACACCAGGAACAGCCCCACTGGAAACTGTGTGCACTGGCCGGGGCTGGGTTGGTGGCTGCAGGAGGGACCATGGCATTGGCTGTTCCAGGTGGGCCTCAGCCCCTTGCATAGTGCTGTGGGGACAGCTGTTGGCTGGATCCGGTCAATTGGTGGGCGCCCTCCATGGGCCAGATTCGGCCTGCGGACTGTATTTTGCCCACTCATGGTTTTAACATAACACAGCATTTTCCATCTAGCAAACATCCCAGTCACATTCAGTGCAGACTCACACATACAATCTGAGAAAGGTGAAAGCTCGGAAGTAGACATTCTGTTTGCCATGCATTTTTAAATACTTTGGGCCTGTTTCCTAGTACACACTGGGGGTGATGGCTTTGAGTTCCAGTGTAAAACCAGTATAAGGACTGAGTCTATACTTCCTAAAAAGATGGGAGTGGAGCATCAGGACTACTGTTTCTTAGAACTGCATGTGGAAATTGCGTTGGAAAAAGGTACACCAGCTGTGCTAAAGCAAGACTCTTCCATCTCTCTCACATGCAACAATTCTACTTTCTAATTAGGCAGCCACACTGCTGGAATCTTATTTCTCTGTTGACTAAAATATATATTTATCTTGAAATTATGTAAATACGGTAAGTGGTTAAGATTGAGACCTGAAATAATAATGTTAACATCATTGTCCCTTCAGTAAACAACAAGCTTTGGGGGTAACATTAGCTGATCCTCATATATCCTGTGCTGTGGAATGCACGATGTTGACACAGAAGCTACTTGCAATTTGCATTGTATTTAAAATAATATTTAGCTAGGGAAACTCCTACTGCCATTTAAGCAAATTTGAAAGAAAGCCTTTTTCATCAATGGAGGTATGTCAGTATTTTATAATAAAGCATGCTGCGTAGTATATATAAATACAATCCCAATTAATTGAAGTGTAGTGGATGTGAAAGATACATACTAAAATGTGACATTTCAAATAGGGAGAAAATATGATAATAGACTATTTCCATGTGTTGCCATCCTTCTGGTTTCAATAATACTTGTATTTTCAGTGAAGCCACTGAGCAATAACATTCATTTTTGGAGTTCCACAGTGGTTAGAGCTGATTGTGTACAGGCTGTAATAATTATTCTAATTCTTCCCAGGAAACCTTCTCTCCCCACCATGGAGGAATTTGGAATAAAAATAATCTCATTCCAGGAAAAATAATTTCCAAATAATCCTGGGCATTGAATCGAAATATGAGCTCAAAATCCATTCCTTTTCTTAATAAGAATCCGCACTTTGAGAAATGCTGCTTCACAAAGAAATAATTGCATTAGTCAGCTTCCTGGCAAAGGTGTGGATTAGAACCTTTTCATGAAGTCCAGACTCATCCCTAATGCTCTTGGAGCCCCAAAAGATGCCTCACTGCCTTTGGATCTTTCTTTGAACAGACCTGTTCTTCTAGATCTATAACCCACCCTGGCCTTGGCATTACCAAATTAAATTAAAATTCTTTCTTCTTACAACAAGAAATAAAGGGTGGGAATTTATAGCAGGTCACCTGCTCTGCATTGGTTGACTTTGGGCACACTCCTACATCATGGTACATGACAGTTCAATGCTCAATGCTGAGCTGCTGCAGGTTAGCTCTCACTTACTACAAGGTGAGAGTGTGTACATTGGCAGTTACTGTGGAGTATCCGACACACTTCAAATTCCCTTCCTCATTTATTTTAAAGTAACTGTTCGGGTGCCTGTGTTCTAAGCGGCCAGTACTTTAGCTGAGTCCTCTTAGGTGTATTTTTGAGTCCTAGTAGGACTTTGACTTCCGATGCATGTTAAGGGAGAGAATCTTTCCCCCTCTCCCTTTGGAAAGAGGCACAACTTCTGGTCAGGATTCTGACTTTGCTCTCTGTATGAGTAGGGCACTTACTAATATGGAGTACCTACTGTGTCGGTAAGGGTCTCTAGCTAATATATCTGTGCTAGTTACAGTTCAGGGGCTCTGGAAATATGGCTTTTGCCCCTCCCGTGGGTATATTCTTCAGGTACTAGGTAGAACCTAGGGGCGTGTGTAGATGAAATGGGGGTCCTAAATTGAAAGGGTGTTTTTAAAAACTCGCCACTTCAATTTAGGACCCCCATTTCATCTACACACGCCCCTAGGTTCTACCTAGTATCTGAAGAATATTGAAGCCGTGGGTTTTTAAAAACACCCTTTCAATTTAGGGCCCTATAAACCCCTGTGTCGCGCACACACCTGAACTTACCTACCTCTCCGGTGGCAGGGAGGGGAGGGTGAGCTGCCGGTAGGCAGAATAGTCCCTGGCTGCAGGGGTGGGGACTGGTGTTTCCCTCTGTGGCAGTGGTGCCAACACCCCCACCCAGGCAGCACCCATCCACAGGCACCCGGCTCGGGTGGTCCCAGGGGCCACCACAGCTGCGAAGCGAAGCACCAGGCTCCCACGCAGCTCAGGCAGGTGGGCAGGCTCCAGGGGAAAAAAAAGATCAGGCTCGCCGCTTTTCTTGGGTTGAGCCTACCTTCTCAAGCTGCTGCCAGATTGCCTGCACGGGCTTCCTGCAGGGACCCTGAGCTGCATGGAGCCCGGTGCTTTGCTCTGTGGCTATAGGGCAGCAAACTATAATTCCGCAGAGGAATTTTAGTTTGCTGCGCCCCATGTCATTTAAGGCGCATTACACTGCCGATTTGCTACAGCAGCTGGAATTACTGTGCCATATGCTGCCACCGCATGCAAACACCAACACCATTAAAGCAGTGCAAAAGCACTTAACCCACTTGAAAGTGTCATACACACATGCCCCTCATTTTGTGGACCTAGGCTACTACATTCAGGCCCTGTAGATGGCCTAGGCTACTACATTCAGGATTGCTGCAAATTCAATCATAATCTATCCTGCCTAGTGCCAGAAGAATGGCTCCTAGAAACGAACTTGTCCAGAGCTGCATCTCAAGACAAATTTCCCCAAGGTGTTATTAAGAATGCAGAAGCACACCACCTACTCCTTAAATATACACCAAAAATGAATATATATGTTCTAAATTAAAGACAGTGTGGTGTGGCAAATGTCAACAAGGAGCATGGTCCCCAGAGATAGATGAAGAGATACTGCAGTGATAGACCGCATCAGAGCCATCATAGACTAGCTGAGAAAAAACTGCCTGGAATAACAGCCCAGTTTCTCAAAGATGCCTTTATACCTGCTGATTTTAGGTGCTTAAACACCTTTAAAAGTCTGGCTCTGAATACCTTGTCTGATCTTTGGGTCATAGGACCATGTTAACCTTGTTCTTCCCAAGGAATGAAAGGATTGTGCAGAGGGCTGAAGAGTTTCCTGTTGCAGAGGTGATATATTACTTGGGAAGATCAGACCTGATACATCTCTCAGTGACCGAGTTGAGGAGGCTTCCTGTTCAGAGTGAAAGAGCATATTCAAGCTCCAACTAAATGTCGACATCTTTGACCATGTAGTTACTGTGCCTATCTGTGGCTTTCTCAAACAAAGCATGCGTGGTGCTCCATACAGGCTGCTTCCTGAACTGGCAGCAGTGTTTGTGTGGTGTTATGGGTAGGCCAATTAGCACTGACTCTCAGCAGTACTAATGAACTCAGGTGCAGTGTCACTCAAGTACATCTATATTGCTTCCACTTTAGCAGGTCATGTACATGGAGTAGAATGATGCATTTTGAAGGCACTGCTGCCTGGCATATGTTGCAGATGTACCCAGAAGCACAATTTCTCATCTGTTCTTCCCTTGGTTTATGGGAAGAGTTGTGCACTTCAGGTCACCTCAGTTCATCTAGATGGCATGTTGCAGTGGGAAGGGAGTAGAATAATCAAGGCTCTAGTTCCCTTCATGCCCTAACCTCACCCTCTTGCTTACATCAGATGCAGGCAGCCGTGGTGACTGATAGCCAAGAAAGAACCCCAAGAGAAGAGTCAGTGGAGTGAGGGGAAGAATAAGGAAACCTTACTGTGTATTCGTTACAGTCTAGATAAAAGCTGGAGTGCTTCATCAGCACTGCATTGGAAAGTATCTTTCACATTTAGTTATTAATTTATACACCAAATATTTGATTGAATTGTTTAGGTGAATATTGGATTTTACTCCATCAGCAGCCATCACATGCATTTCCTAATAGCTCTTTGCCAATGCCCAAGCTATGAATAGGTTAAATTCAGTATCTGTTTTCATAGCATATTTCTATCAGAATTAGGATAGAGCAGAGTAGACCCCTTTGCCTATGCATCATCCAGTTCAGAGGGAGGGAGGGAGAGTCTGTATTCCTGATATATGGTTTCTCTTGATGCTCTCTTAAAGGGTATTGTGACCCCTAGCTGGCCCTTGATCAGAGCTTTGTGAAATAGAACTATCAAGCCCCTTGAAAGAAAGACAATCCATAGTTAATTATTGGAGAGAGCCAAGTGAATACGATACTCTGCAGCGAATGCTTATCCTATCCTTGTTGATGTTTACTTTGTAGGTAGTATGTTTCAAATTATATGTATGTGCTTGTGTGTGTGTGTGTGTATATTCGATTCGGATTCAGCCTGATTCAGGGGACAGTGATTTGATTTGTTGATATGAATCACTGTCCTGATTTGATTCGGCCAAATCCGAAGTTTCGACGCTGATTCGGAGAATCAGTGATTCGGCCATAGACACAGCTTTAAATGTTTTTTTCTATATACCTTGAGGTACCAGGCATGGCTTGTGAACACTGAGATGGTGGGGAAGATGGAGTGTCCCACAAGAGTATGGTGGGGCTCCCGTGTGCTTGGTGGTGGACCCGGAAACGGACCGGAAATACTTCTATCTATCTATCTATCTATCTATCTATCTAGAACTAAGTTATACTTCTATCTATCTGTCTCGATAGCTAGCTAGATAGATAGATAGATATAAACCAACCATTGTACATCACCTTTGTGGATCTAACCCGAAAACTTACTTAATAACTTTTCTCAAACAATTTGGGTTGGTCTAATAAAAGATATCAAATTCACCCAAGGAACCTTGTCTGCCTATGTCCTTAGACCAACACGGCTACAACCTAAACCTCTGGATCTAACCAAAGCACTTGACACCAACAGCAGAGCAGCCTTATTTGCAGTCCTAGAAAAGACTGGGTGCCCACCAATCCTGTTATGTCTTATATGTTCCTTCCACGACAACATGAAAGCAACTGTTCAGTTTGACAGGCCCACTTCAGACAGCTTCAAGATGAAAAGTGGAGTGAAGCAAGGATGTGTTCTTGCCCCTACACTCTTTGGAATCTTCTTCTCAGTATTCCTAAACTGTGTGTTTAAAGATACGGAAGGTGCAGTGTATCTTCACACAAGATGAGATGGGAAAATCTTCATCCTGCCACGACTCAAGGCAAAGACTAAAGTTAGAAAAGTGTGTATCAAGGAGCTTCTATTTGCTGAGGATGCTGCCCTTACAGCCCATGACTAAGACCTACTACAAGATCTCATGGATCGCCTTTCATGAGCTTGTCAGGCATTTGCTTGCACTGTCAGCATAAAGGAAACAGTTGTACTAGGACAGGAAGTTCCACAACATCCATCAATCACCCTTAATGAGAACCAGATAGAAGTAGTCCAAAAGTTCAGCTACCTAGGTTCTACAGTGACCACCAATCTCTCACTGGATGAAGAACTTAATGTTCACACCAGAAAGGCTGCAGACTAACTAAAAGATCATGGAACAACTCAAAGCTTACCATCAAGACCAAAATGCATGTATGGTTGGGAAACATGGACAACTTACGCACATCAAGAGACAAGGTAAAGCAGCTTCCACCTGCGCTCTTTACACTGCATACTCAACATTAAATGGCAAGATAGTTACTAATGCAGAGGTTCTTCAAAGGGCAAATTTACCAAGTGTGACAGTCATACTCAGAGACAACTGTGCTGGTTGGGTCATCTGAGCAGATTGAAAGATAGACATGCTATATGGGGAACTATCAAGAGGGACCAAGAATAACAGGATGCCCTAAGCTATTGGAAATAAGGAGCTCCTGAACCACCCAACCATGACACTTGCACTTGCAACCACTGCCACAAATCATGCAAATCTCAGATGGACCATTCAGTTACACAAGACACTACAAACCATCTACGTCATAGGCTGCAATATCCACTGTCTCTTGCAAACAAAAGGATACCAATGATATGTGTGTGTGTGTGTGTGTGTGTGTGTTTATTTTGAGGTAGACATTATACCCGCTGTTACTTGCTTTTGCCCAGATAAATAAAAGTAGCAAATATTTCTAGATTGGCTGCTGTTGGCCTAATGGGAAAGTAATGAGTACTTGTAGCTCTTAGTCACGACTTGCACATCACCATAGAAGTGGTAATCATTCAAGCTATTCTTGTTAAAATCATAATCAAAATGCTGCTGTTCCCACAGTGAAAGCATTTATAACAAAGCAAAACAAAAGCTTACCAGGGGATTCAGTATTTGTTAAAATGTGGGACTTAGCAGTGACATGACCCAGGCAAAGCATGATGAACTCAGCTATAGAATTATTCCTAATGATGAAATAAATTATTCCCAATGATGAGATAAAGAACAGGATGAGGGGGGTAATTTTCAAAGGGACAAGTGCATGTGGAGTCCCCTGCCTCCAGTGACTTTCAGTGAGAACTAGTCATTGGGTTGCTCAAAGTTAGACTTTGAAAATGTGTACTAACTTTATAGCTGGTTGCTATTGAGCTTTAATTTGTATGTGTAGCAGGGTCTCCCCTGTGACTGGGAGCTCTGTCTAGTGACAGGGCTCCCAGCCACAGGGGTGCACCTTGCTCAGCATGAACCCGCTCCCAGCCACAGGGGTGCACCTTGCTCAGCATGAACCCTCTGAACCCTGTGGATCGTGGCTGCCATGATATCCAAGTCTCAAGGGCTATCTGTTCCAGCTGTGCTTCATGGCTTGGCCCCTACCAAATTCAGCCCCTCCCAGTTTGGCCCCTGCTGTGCCTCACATGCAGCCAGGACTGAGAACCCCAAACTGGTAGAGCTGAGGTGCAGCTTGGACTGAGAGTCCTGCAACTGATGGCTCTCAGTCCCGAACTGTATGTGAGACACAGCCAGGGCTGAAAGCCCTGTCAGTTGAGGGACTCTTGGTCCTGGCTGCACATGGCCCCACAGCTGGGAGCCCTTTAAGCAAAGGGGGCTCCCAACCATGGGAGTCTGCTTCTTGCCAGTGCAGGGGGAGCCCAGGATTGACAGTAAGGCAGAATTGGATCTAATGTGTAATGTCACAATTGCGCTTCCTGCCATGCACATGTGGTAAGGCAGCAGGTGCAATAGTGTGGATTATTCATTATATCCAATCATTCCTTTACCTGAACTTGTAGAGGGGCCAAGGTCACTCAGACTTCCACAGAACAATACAGTGCTGTATAGAGATGCTTGAGCTAGCACAGGTATCAGAAGCGGTATAGATGTATGTGCCTGGAAGTCTGCCCTAGCTTACATAGTTTGCTGCTCAGCAGAGCTAATTATCTGAGGGTGCATCCTGTACTAGTGTAGTTATATAGCTTCCCATGCCTGATTTAGTACAAGGTTCTGTGTTTTGCCATCTCGTCATATCTGTGTCAAAGACTGGGATAGACCAGGTGAAACTATACACATGACAGACTTCTGCTTCAATTCATGCTAATTAGCAGGGGACAGAGCAGATTTGATTAATCAAGTCTGCTGTGAGCCTGCTGGAGCATGCTAATTAATGTGCTCCAGCAGCTTCCTCATCATGTGTATTAAACGTCCCCGCATTTCAAAATGGTGGCAGGGACACTCTAACTAAAACTCATTGAATGATCTTTAGCTAAAGCTACCCCACTGCCATTTTGAAGCACAGGATGCTGAATACATGTGATGCTGCAGGCACTTTAATTAGAGCGGCTCTCAGAGCCATTCTAATGAAAGCAAACCTCCCCCACAACATCAGAGCATGTGTATAGACACTCCAGATTTCTGGTCTTGTGTTTTAAACACTAGTCCATATTTTTCCTCCATGTTTAGATTTATATCCTCTGCCTCCATATTATTAAAAATAATTATTAACGTATTATTTATATATATATTTATATATAATACATAATAGTTGATACAAAACAACTTTGCATAAACAATAAGTAGGATTGTTATTATTTTTATTCTTTTTTACGTAAAGGTAATTTTTTGGGCCAGGTACTTCCAAAATATTTTGTCTATCCCAGAGTTTGTAATCTGAAAGAAAAAAAATATTGGATGTAGGGTGGTAGAAAGGGATATAACATACAAGTAGAGTAGTCAGGGTGGAGGTTGCTGTATCACTTAATAGGCTATATTTATTTAATTGATTATTTATGTTTCAATAGTACCCTAGAACTCCCATCAAGGAGTTCACCTGTTGTGAAAGGTGCTGTAATACCAAACCCTACCCCAGAGAGCTCACAATCTCCAGGACAGTCAGGGTACAGCAAGTAGCCAAAACAGACAAAGTGTGGGTACCTTGGATGGGTCATGCAATAACCAAGCAGAGGCTAGCAGAAAAACTGAGGGTAAAGTTTTACCTCTGGCCTAGCAGGTGCCAAATGGTAATGATATGTAGGTCCCAGGGCTGAGGTAGAGCTTAAGGGAAGTCTCTAAAAGAGGTCAAGGTAGCAGCATCTGAAGCTTGCCAACAGGAAACTTTACCCTTCAGGTCCAGAACACACTCTTGAGCATAGACATTCATACCTCTTCTTTGAAAAAAATGAGCAAGGCTTTTAAAGACACTGCAACTAGAAGAGGTGGTGGTACCTGTTACATAATATCCTAGTACAGTGGTGCTTAACCTCTTACGTGTGGGCCAGATGAAGGCCACGGAGCTGTCATCTGGTCCCTGGGTCTCCCCATGGGTCTTGAAGTATAGTGATGGGGGAGCAGTGACAGTGTTAATTGCTGCTTCCCTGCTGCCAAATTTACAGGTCTGTGAAGAATCCCTTGGGCTGGATTCCCTGGCCCTATATCACACTGGTATGTGGACATGCCAGTATATGGGTATTGCTCTGCAGTTGGATCCAGGAGCATGGGGCCAGGCTGGCATGTGGGGCTGGTTCTGAGCGGCTAGATTGGGATGCACAAAATTGGGTTGCACATGGCCGGATCAGGCACATAGGGCTGGTCTGGTGCACCAGTTCACACCCATGGATCTGGCCTGGGGACCAGCCCAACATCATATATTTGGCTCACAGGGCCAGATAGTTGAGCACCACTATCATAACGGTTTAAGTGCTTTCTTGGAGTGGGAGACCTGGTTCAGGTCCCTTTTCAGCTTGTGGGAGGGGTTCAAAACAACATCTCCAAGCTCTGAGAAGAGGTATTAACCACAAGCTAAAAGCTGGATGGGAGCACCTCTCACCACTTCTGTTGCAGCTGGACCACTGTGCAAAAAGGAATGCAAGAGTGATAGGGGGCCTAGAGGAAAGTAAGCAAGAAGGCATCTGACTCTGTAGTGGTTATAGTATTCAGTTGGAAAGTAGCAGTGGTAATACTTTGGGGAAGTTGTTCTCTGCATGGAATTGGCTTGGAAGAAAGTGCAGAAGAAGTTTGGGGAGAATCAGTTGAGTGAGATTTTCAACATTGGAAAAATTTCAGACTTTGAATCTGAAATACAAAAGTAAAGGAGAGAGGATCATCACAATCATGAGAACAGGCACTGAGGATGGAGAGTCAGGGGAATTCCTTCCCTAATTAGTGGTATTGCAACCATCTTGAGATAAATGGGCAGTAGATGACTACTAAATATCTGAGTCATGTTGTCCACAACAGAGTCTAAATTCAGCTATTTAGAGCTGTAATGATCAATCCTTATTCTCTAATTGTATTCTGGTGCAGGTGGTCCTGAACATCCAGTGGCCAAAGATTTTCTGATTGCTATTAGGAAACATTCAGCTCACTAAATAGGCCAATATTCATGCTGGTAGGCAAATTTATTATCTGATTCACTCATTTCTAGTGGAAGAAATAAGGAACAATTGCTTAGCAAAGCAATTGTTTCTGTGTTCTCTGTCTATATAGTTATTTGTACGGGAGTGTAACCAGGTGTTTATTAAAGTGTTAACTATACCAGTGTAGTAAGAATGATAGAGTTACACTGAACAAATGTTATCTTTATATCTATTATTCGTATTCCCTGTTTATTATTTGTAGAGCACTAACTGATGCTTGATGATATAGAGACATAGAGAAGACATGATTATTTGTTCCAAAGCAATGACAAGATGAGATTTAATTCTCAAAGAAAAAACTGTCCAGTATAATTACTTACTTATCTGTGCAGTTGCTAATTGGAGATATTATGGCCGGGTAAGCAAATGATCAGCCAGTCATGTATCTGGTTGTCTAAAGAAAAATAAATATCGTACTCCTCTTCTAAAGAAATTTAGCAGAAAATAGTAGATTGGGGTGAAATGTTTTCCTTAAAATGTTTTTATAAATTGTACTGTAGATAAAAAGGGGGAGGGCTTTGCTACACATGATCTGGTGTGAAGTAACTGCTTGTGTGCATGCTTCTGGGATCATAGGAAAGCTGGAAGGGACTTTGCAAAGTAATCTGGTCCAATCCCCTCCTCAGAGCAGGTTCATCCCTGGCTAAACCATCCCAAACAAATGTCTGTCCAACTTGCTTCTGAAAATTTCCAGGGATGAAGATTCCACAACTTCTCTAGATAGCCTGTTCCAATGCTTGGCCACCCTCATAGTCAGGAAGTTTCACTTAGTCTCCAACTTACATTTTCTGTGCTTCAGCTTGAGTCTACTACTCCTAGTCCTGTCTCCTACCCATTGTTCTTCCTCCTTCCTCCTACAGGACACAGTGGGCATGTCTCCATGTGCACAGTTACTGTGCATGCCCATACTGCACAGTAACTATGGCAATTTACGCTGGCTTCCATAGTTACTGCACAGTAAGGCACGTGCAGACACCTTACTGCGCAATACCCCTGTGTGTATGGACTGATTTGGGATTAACTGTAGTCTCAAATCAGTCCATACACAGCATGACTGCACTGTAACCCCTGCACATGTAGACAGTGTAAAAACCACTTACTGCTCAGTAAATCCATGTGTAGACACTCCCAGTAAATAGAAGCTAACCTATATTATTCTAATCTGTCTTAATCCACAATAAATAGAAGGTAACCTGAGGTAGCCAAACTGTTGATGAAAGAGAGGTAAATAACAATGGTGTAGTTTTCTTTTTCCATGGGGTATGATGGTATGAGTGTTCACAAGGACAATTAACATGGAGTAGCAGATGCCCTGATACAGCCTTGTCCACAGTAAATTGTTCATCTGCCCTGACTAATTCCATGTAACATAATACACATAATTCCACATAATGCCTTAACATCAGTGAATACAACTCATTCCACTGCAGGCTGGGAAATGTCTTGCTATTCATTGAATCATAGAATTATAGAAAATGAGAATTGGAAGGGACCTCAGGAGGTCATCTAATCCAACCCCCTGCTCAAAGCAGGACCATCCCCAACTAGGTCATTCCAGCAAGGGCTTTGTTGATCCAGGCCTTGAAGACTTCCAAGGATAGAGGCTCTACAGCCTCTCTAGGTAACCAATTCCAATGCTTCAACACCCTCTTATTGTCCACTATAACCCCCAGGTCCTTTTGTGCAGAGCTGCTGCTTAGCCAGTTGGTCCCAAGCCTGTAGCGGTGCATGGGGTTCTTTTATCTTAAGTGCAGGATTTTGCTCTTGTCCTTGTTGAACCTCATTACATTTATTTTGGCCCAATTCTCCAATTTGTCTAATTCATTCTGAATCCTAGCCCTACCCTCCAGCATATCTACTACTCCTGCCTGCTTGGTATCATCCGTGAACTTGCTGAGGGTGAACTCCATCTCATCTTCCAGATCGTTAATGAAGATATTGAACAAAACTGCTCTCAGGACTAACCCTTGGGACACTCCACTTGATACTATCTGCCAACTAGATCTTGAGCCATTGATCACTACCCATTGAGCCCAATGTTCCAGCCAACTTTCTATACACCCTGCAGTCCATTCATCCAAACCGTACTTCCTTAGCTTGCTTGGAAGAATGCAGTGGGAGACCCTATCAAAAGCCTTGCTAAGGTCAAGGTATATTATGTCCACTGCTTTTCCTGCATCCATAGAGCCAGTCATCTCATCATAGAAAGCAGTCAGGTTGGTCAGGTATGACTTGCTCATTGGTGAATCCATGTTGACTGTTCCTGATCACTTTCTTCTCCTCCAAGTGCTTAGAAATGGATTCCTTGAGGACCTGCTCCATTATTTTTCCAGGGACTGAGGTGAAGCTGAGTGGTCTGTAGTTCCCTGGATCCTCCTTCTTTCCTTTCTTAAAGATAGGCTCTATCTTTGCTCTTTTCCCATCATCTGGGACCGCCCGCAGTTGCCACAAGTTTTCAAAGATAATGGCCAGTGGCTTTGCAATTACATCAGCCGACTCCCTCAGCACGCTTGGAGACATTGTAACTGGCCCCATGCCCTTCTACTCATCCAGGTTTTCAAAATAGTCCCTAACCTGCTCTTTCACCACTGGGCTGCTCACCTGACCTTCTTCTTGTTGCTTGCTGCTAATGTACATGTAGAAACCTTTCTTATTACGCTTCACATCCCTTGCTAGCTTGGAGAGTCATCAGGGCACCTCATCTGATGCACCAAATGCCCTGATGGAAAATATGTAGGAGAGACCAAAAAACAACTGCGCACCAGAATGAAATCTGCACACCCAAAGCGGAAATCGATCAAAGACAAGAACACCCAATTACCGGTGGGAGCACATTTCTCACAAGAAAACCACTCTCTCTCCAGTCTCTCAGTCCTGATCCTCAAAGGAAACTTACAAAATACTTCTCACAGATGAGCCTATGAACTTCGCTTCATCAGCCTCCTGGATACTAAAAATCATGGGCTAAATATAGACATTAGATTTATGACACATTATAACCTGCCTGACATCTGACTCCCCAGGTACCTCTCCACTATTTAACTGCTACATTCATCCCCCTTCTCCCCCCTACCCAGCCTGTCTCTCACCCACCAACTCCTCAATTTACATCTTCACTGCCTGCCTGTCTTGCATGCATACCAGCCCAGCCTCTGGCCTCTTTACTATTCATTCCATCCAGGAAGAGCACACACCAACTGCAGAAGCTTTCTCAGCCTGATGAAGGGTTTTTAAATGCAAACGCTTGCTAAGAAATTTTTTTCCAACTATTTAAGTTGGTCTAATAAAAGATGTCAGATTCACCCAAAGAACCTGGTCTGCCTATGTCCTTAGACCAACACTGCTACAGTGTTACACCCCTGTAATCAGGGCTTTAATGCTTTTGTGAGCATCCTGCTTAGAAAGTGTCTGGTTTAAACTACCTTTTGTTTAAAGCACCTGCAGCATTGGGTTTTGTCAATGTGCTTGGCCAGGGAGGTTTTAGCTAAAAAATGTTCCTGATCCCAGGATAACTGCATAGTGTGGGCTTACCTGGAGAGGGAAAGAAACAGACACTGCTAGACTCATTCAACCTAGGGGCCTTTAACTCTCTAAGGATATTAACTGCTAGGTTCTTTAACATGCCAAGTGCCAGAGGGCTGATCTTCAGTGGCTGTATATCAGTGATAAATCAGTAGATCTGGGCCCACTTATATCTACAGAAGATCTGCTATTAAAAAAAATTACACACACACATAAATGGATATAAATATGCATGTGTGTGTATATATATAATATGTGTGTGTTTGTAAATATAGAATTCCATTTGTCATCTTCATTTCCTTGAACTAAATAGAGATGCCTTTGCTATCCAACTACTTATTGCTGAACAAAAGATAAACTGTTTTACAGGACCTTACAAATTAAAAAAAGAAAAAAAAGAATAACCCCCTTTCCCCTCCCACACAGAAACCTCAATTGTTCTCAAGTTC
>NW_005842126.1:1062780-1070825 GCF_000455745.1 Alligator sinensis | reverse complement strand
TTTCCCACCTCATTTTCTTATTAGCTAGTGGGTTTTCACATTCCAGGACTAATGAAACAATCGAGAGGATTTGGCCCTGACTTCATTCATTCTTCCTCAGTGGAAACTTTTGCTGTCACAATCCTCTGGATGGCATACAGTGCTTTGAGCTTCTGCCTGTACGATAGTTGGTTTTAAACAATTCTGTTTAATCAAGAGTGAAGTAAATGTCAGAGACTCAATGTTCTAGATCAGCAGTTTTCAGGATTGATACATCTTAATCAAGCAATTAGGTGGCTTTTTTGTTGTTGTTTGGTGTTTTCCACTTGGAGAACGGAACAGATTTGCTGCTTTGCTCTGATGACTGCTAGCAGCAGTGTTTGTTGTTAACAGAGACATTTACACCTAACCACCAGTTGGCAGGTGTTAACACTTTGTTACTTGCTAGTCCCACATGCTGAGGATGGTGGGAAGGCTGTCTTGTGTAACACTTCAGTTTTCCAATAACAACAGCAAAAAGCTATAAACAGAAGAAATGTTAGCAAGGGAAACAAAAGAATGGAGTCATTTGCCTACCTAGCTTACCTGAAGGCGAGGTTAGATTTTGTCCAAAGTTGTGGTTATTTAATTTTCTTTTTTTGGTTTGGGGGAAACAGCTGGATGGAGCATGGAAGGTTATCGTGATCCTAGAAGATGCAACCATTTTTACTGTGTGGCCAAACTTTGTATTCTCATTCTGACATTTACATTGATTATATTCAGAAGTGGATATTATTATTATTAATATAGCATCAAATATACAAAAATAACAAGGAAAAAGGATTGTGATGCTTTGATTTACTCATGGGTAACACTGGCATGTGGGAAATGTCTTTTTTCCTGATATGTCCAATCTGCCAACCCCCAATATGTGCAGTCCAGTATAAAGTGACTGTGACTGGGAAATAAAATACAATATACCCTTCACTCTCTATGAAATATAGCAGATACAGATGAAAAACAGAGAAGAAAAAGAAAAACCTTTCATATCATTCCCTTATCCTCATATACACAGCTTCCTTTTAAGGGCAGTTATTTCAGCCACAGGTTCATTGTTTGACAGTCAAATAGAGTCCCCAACCATTGATTTACTGCTGATGAAATGAAGTTTGATTGATTTTTTTGATTTACAGAGAGGGGGCAGCATGGCTGCAGCATCAAGCACAGAGTATGCAGTAAGGATTCTGTTGATATAAAGCCAGCACCTGCTGCAGTTAAGCAGGCCTTTTAATGCTAGAGCCATTGGGCCACATTCGGTGCTGACTAAGGCTGCAAACAGACATCACCTTTGTACTACCGTAAAATCTTTTATGGAGACACAAACCCAAAGCAAACAGATGTCCATGACCCTTTTTGTCCCAGAAATGTCCACGTTTTGGCTGTGACCATAGATGGTAAATGTGTGTGCTGCTTTTTTTAGTGGCGGATGTCTGTTTGTTTTATAGTGGGAGAGCACAGGTAGCCCCAACCTGCCTGTGCTTTCCAGCTGCATCAGACAGGTGCTTCGAGGGCCCCTGAAGCCCACGGAGTGCCTAGACAGGTTTCCCTGCTTGCAGAGGTACAAAAAACATTCCCCAGATGTATATATCGCACTGCCCCATCCCAACTTAGGACAGTGAGTGATATCTGCGTCACCCAGTGAAGGGGATCACTTGTGCCAGGACACATCCCAGCACAGCAAATTTTGCTCCAAGGACAATGTCTGTTTATAGCCTTACATCACTGCCATCAACAGTGTCTATGAAACCAGTAGATGTTTTGGTCCATTGTTTCTTTTTATCTGCTGAATTATTCCTTCTTGCTCACTGAGGTAGATTGGATACATTTTCTCTTTGGACTGAATACTTCAGAAAGAAGTTTGGTGGAAACAGTACTGCAGTTCTATCTGCTGATGGTGGCATTATTACTGTGGTGGTGGTTGTTTCCCTTTGCTGAACTGGGTAATGATGATGATTTACATACACTGCAATTACCTAAGCTTGTAACTAGAGAAAATGAGAGTATCAGTGGTAGTGATGATGGTGGCTATAGCAGGAGGGTTACATCAAAGTAGCTATTTTAGAGGCGTGGTGGGTCAAGATACCAAGTGAAAGAAGAGATGGGCAACAGCACTGGTGGTTGTGGTGTAGATAGTATAAATCCCAGAGCCAGAAGTCTGAGAAGCTATGCTTTCTTTCCTTCATAGGAAAAACAGGAAAGGTTGGCTGCTCGCAAGCTTTATTTATATAAATGATGATTGTTCTTGCCCACAATGCCATGTATTGTGCTATTCTATGTTATTTATACTTTATGTTCTGCTCTTATGACAGGTAATAGTTTTTAATATTATTGTACTTATGAAAGTGCTTATAAAGTGCAGGAAGTATATTCTGGAGAAAGTTGATCATCTTAAGCTGGGGTGACTTATAAACTTGCTGTATTTTGGATTTTCCACCCTGTTTAGACCTGACTTGGTGTTTGAGCTGATGTTATGAGTCCTGATTGGACTGGGAGCATTGGGTGTTAAATAATTTTAATCAGAAAGTTACCTAAAGATTCTAACTGGAGTCCTAAAAACAACAAAGTGAACTGAGCTAGTTCAGGGTAAGAAGGTGAACGTACACAGAAAAAAGAAATTATATTTAACAGGGAAGTCATTTATCCATTGGGACATCTCACCTATATGGATGTAGAGGCCTTCATCTCACAAAGTTTTTAAATGAAAATTGAATATCTTTCTGAAGCAAGGTTTGCTTCAGAATCAGAATCTGGGCACTACTCTTCTAGGCACTAGTCAAATACAAGAGATAGGTCTTGCACAGTTTGTGGCCCTTATCCTGCAGACGTTTAGCAGGGACTAGTTACTTGCAATAAATTACATGTATGCATACTATGTTTGAAGGACTGGATCTTACTTCATTATTATTAGATCTTATGCTCTCCATAAAAAAGGGGTTCGTGTTTTGTTTGGATCACTTACTCTTGAAAAAATGGAAAGATTCCTTAAATTCTTGGCAGGATATATATTTTTTAATTAACTTCACTTGTTTCTTTTTTTTCCCACCCCACCCAAACTCGAACAGCGCCGGGAAATTTTGTACTTGTCCAGATGTACTGCTTGAGCAAAGCCAAGTTACTTTTTCTGTATCAAGATTATAATGCTCAGAGCTCACTGAGTTTCCCAGTAAGAGGACATATCAGATATTAAACTGATATGCCACTGGTTCTTAGCCAAAAGGCCAAGCAGAAGCCAGGCCAAGTGGATGCATGTGACTCCTTCATCTAGATTGCTGGAGGATTTTGTATTAGCTAAGTCAAATGTTCAAAAACTCTCCCACTCTTCTGAGAAATAGTAATCTATATGAATCAGGTATGACTGGTCAGCATATTTAGTGTGCTTCCTTTTTTCAGTTGTGTAGTTCTTCCATGAAGGTTTTACTTAAAAGGTGGTTACACAAGGGTTTTTCCTAGCTGGAAAAATATAACTATCACCTTAAACAGATGGTTAATATCATGGTTGTATATATTGTTAGATTATTTTTTACTAAATTTGACCTGTGTCCTACTGACAGATTTTTGTGCATTTACCTATTTCTTGTGCATTGATGAGTAAATTGTCTTACGTTCATGTAAGTGATTTTTTTCACTGGAATGTGACGACTTTCCCTTGTCACATTTGTGCACAGTCATTTAATGCTGCAGTTCTGTGTATTTTTGCTAGGATAGCAGTGGAAAAGTACTTGCTTGTACTGGCAGCAGTGCCAGTATTTTATTTACTGCACTTTTAGATACATGGGTTATATACTGTGGTTTGTAAAATCTGTGAAGTTCATTCTGCAACTCTCACTCAGACAGGCAGTTGCACTGCAACCCCGATCAAGGAAGAAAAATCTGCTATATACTGAACATGAAGTGCATCAAGACAGAACTCTGCATGAAAACATTTTCTCTGTAGGCTAACAAATCCCCAGTGCTACTCAAGTTTTTTAGGTAGAATAAAAAGTCCCCAGTGGCACTCACTCTTAGGACTTAATGGTCAGAATTGTTGAGTACCCACTGGTTACATCAACTTTATCCGAACTTGGAGGAATTTCAGAACTGCTAAAAGTCAAGCCTTTAGTGCATTCAGACAATTGAGTCAAAAGCCTTTATGCATAATCCCAAAGGTGGGCCATCCTCTTTGGCCACTTCCTGAGGGTTGCTAACAGCATTAAAACCATCTGTTTTTAAGAGGAAATCATGAAACAGGGCTAGAGTTGCGTCTATGCCTTGTTCAAACCCAAAGATGCAAGTGAATCAGAGAACTCCCGCTGACAAAATTAATTTGGCACAATTTTCTTATTAATTTCTGAAGAAGGTATTTAAGTAAGGTCCAAAAAACCAAACAAACAAACAAACAAAAAATCACAGCAGATACTTTGTTTCATCTTTCTTCTTTTCTCTAGTTAAAAGTAGGTTATTAAATACATTTGACCCTGTTAGGTTCAAAGTTCTCATTCATTCCCCAAAGCACATATCTGCTTTGCATGCTGAATAAATGATTTCCATTTTGCAGTCAAGAGGGGCCTGTACATGAGATGGGAGGCTGCTCCAACACTGTAATTATAACGCATTGGAGCAGACTTGACTAATCGAGTCTGCCAGAGCATGGTAATTACTGTACTCCAGCCAGCTTCTGTGTCTAATGGATCAGTGTTCCTGTACTTCAAAATGGCAGTGGGGGCACTTTAGATAAAG
The DNA here is from genome assembly GCF_000455745.1 of Alligator sinensis. Classification (NCBI taxonomy): domain Eukaryota; kingdom Metazoa; phylum Chordata; order Crocodylia; family Alligatoridae; genus Alligator; species Alligator sinensis. Next base: position 1,066,091 of record NW_005842126.1, on the reverse strand, counting down.
CACCCCACCTCCATTTTGAAGCGTGGAGGCGCTGATACACAAGATGCTACAAAGCACCCCCCTACACACACACACATCCCCAGAGCATGTGTAAAAATGCCCAAGGAGTCCTTTTAATTGGGCAAGAGAAGATGTCTTGAAGCTGCAATATAGGCAAGGTACAGGAACCTGCCCAATGTAGAACAATAGTTATTAAGCAGTCTTATTCTACGGATGTCTTTGTATGGATTAGGTGATTGATTTGTTTGTATGAAATTCTGCAGCTGTTCCATGCTCAGAAGGGTTGTAGAACTGGGCTGATTGTGTGAAATCTTGGTCCTATTGAAGTTAACGTGGCTGGAACAGAGCCAGGATGTCTGGCATGGATATAACACTGAACATTTTGTGGTTTAATACTTTTTTTATCAGTGGCTGCTAAAAGCTGACGCCATGCTGTATTGCTGGATTAGTCTTTGTACACACTTAAATTGGGATTGTGATGGATGAAATGTCTCCCTTTTTTTTGCCTGCAGGTGTTCATACCTCAGCCACACAGTTGTCCATCCACAGATTAGTGGTGTAGTGAGATCAGTAATAGCCTCGCATGTTGGTGAGAGAGATCTCCTTTGAATTGGTTTTTAAACTACTGGTGTGTTGCTACAAGCCTTGGTGAGCCCAGAAATGTCCCTGTCCCATTAAAAGGCCATTTCTGGAGTGCAGATGGTTCACAGACGGGAACATTAATGCATTGTGCCATGGGGCTGACCCTTCCTTTTGTTTTGTTACTGATTAATTATCGTGATTTTCAAACGGCTGGCTCCTAGGTGTCAAAGGGTAACTGGTACAGATAGCAGAAAGTGAACACCAACTTCACTTCATTATTTTTTCTTGGGAACTTAAAAATTCCAATCTTGTTACATTAAGCTAAGTCATGCAGAAATGCTCCAGCTGTTCCTTGCATTGTGGAAGCCAAATTCAGCATTTGAATTTTTTTTCTTTGTTTTTCAGAGGCCAGTTCTTAAAGTACTTGACACATTAAGCAAAAGAATCTCATCTGCACTCCTATCCCTTTTATTTGAGTATCCTAATTTCTTTAAGGTGGACTGTTTTCAGCACTTAGTAGACAGGAAAAAGACTCTCCATTTGCCAGTAGATTGTTCACCTTCAGCAGAAATGGGGAGGTTTATACTGGTGAATGCTTTTCCTTCTTAATCCCTTTTCTCCATAAGTGGATGCGCTACTCATGAGAGAGTCCTAACATGTGGTTATTTCTGCGCAGACTAATACAACAAAGTCAAAGTGTTTTTGTTTTAATGAGAGGTTCCTCTGCTAGTTTGTCTGCTGAGCCTCTTCATGCCATCTGCCCTTATGGTGGAGAGAGAGAGAAGATCTTCACAGAGGCATGTTGGAGAAAGCCTGGGATTCCTTTTCACTTAGTGCTAAATGCTCAGCCCTGAAGAGCAGTCCTTGACATTGAACAGCCATAAGGGCAACAAAGGACTTTTGCCTGCATTTCCACACTCAGAACAGGGATTTTGCATTTGTGACAGAAAATACTACATTTCTTTGGTATCTCTGGTCTGCACTGGCCACCCTGTCTCCTGCTTTGCTGCACAGCATATTAGGTGTGTAGCAGAGGGGTCAAGAGGCAGTTTTAAACACCTGACACTGGCCTGTCTTCCCCTCAGGATACCTGTCATACCCCCAATACTAGGCTACATTTTTCTGGGGAGCCATTTGCAAGGGGCTACAGCAGCAAAACAGGTTATAAACCAACATTGCTAGCCCCACCCTTATCAGACTTTGCTGCTAGGGGCCACTTCTGTGTCAGCTGCAGAGCAGCAATTGAACCAATTTCAACCATGTGGTATTCAAGGCAGCAGTCCTTCCTTGTGCCTGTTGAGTATTCAGGGTTCTGATTTCATTTGGAGTCTCTAGATGCTAATGCAGTATTATTAATTTGACTAATTACTAAGCATTTTAGAGCTCCGTTGGAAGGAACTGTTTTGGATCTCTTTTGTTTACCATCTCTTATTTAAGTAACAAGATACATCAGAGCTGACTTTCAGCTACCGCTATTCAAAAAGCACACACAAAAGTCTAAGTGATGTCACTCTGATAGGAGAAGAGGCTGAGTGTCAAAAATGCAGGCTTTATTGGGAAATCAGGAAAAGAGGCAGGCCCACCTAATGTGAAGCAATGTTATCTCTAACCATAGGTTGGCAGCCTATGGCCTGTGAGCTGGATCCAACCAACCAATCCTATTTAATCCTGCCTATGAAGGCTGGATATGAGCAGCAATTTGGTGGCAGGGCAGGGTGGCTGTGGGGGGAGGTATGCTGTGGTGGTGTTCAGTTGTACACTGTTGGCAGGAATTTGGCAGTGGGGAGCAGCAGCAGTGGTGTTGTCTGAATCACAAGTTCCGGTCTGCATAGACATCCGTTATTTCAGTCCACTGCCCCAAAAGGTTGTCGACCCCTGCTCCAGACCAGTGTTGAAACAGCTTACTGTACTTAAAACATGCCATTATCTTGTGCTTCCTGTATTGAAACCTTGAATCTGCATTATTTCAGCAATTATAAAATGCAGATTTTTTGGATAATTTAGTTAGCTGAATAACTGCAAGGAACACTAAAGCCAGTAACAATCATAGATTCATGGATGTTAGGGTCAGAAGAGACCTCAATAGATTTCATAGATTTCATAGACATTAGGGCTGGAAGGGACCTCAGAAGATCATCGAGTCCAGCCCCCTGCCCAAAGGGCAGGAAGTCAGCTGGGGTCATAGGATCCCAGCAAGATGAGCATCCAGTTTGCTCTTGAAGGTGTTCAATGTAGGCGCTTGAACCACCTCCGGTGGCAGGCTGTTCCAGACCTTGGGGGCTCGGACAGTAAAGAAATTCTTCCTTATGTCCAGCCTGAAATGGTCTTGTAGTAGTTTATGACCATTCGACCTAGTCGTCATCCCTTGGGGCGCTCTGGTGAACAAACGTGCCCCCCAGATACTGGTGGTCACCCCTGATAAACTTGTAGGTGGCCATCAGATCACCCCTGAGCCTGCGCTTTTCCAGGCTAAAGAGCCCCAGGGCTCTCAGCCTGTCATCGTAGGGTCTGCTTCCCTGACCTCTGATCATGCGCATGGCTCTTCTCTGGACTCTCTCAAGCTTCTCCACATCCTTTTTGAATTGTGGAGCCCAAAACTGGACGCAGTACTCCAGCTGCAGCCTCACTAAGGATGAGTACAAGGGGAGAATGACGTCCCGGGATTTGCTTGAGAAGCATCTATGGATGCAAGCCAGCATTTTGGTCGCTTTACTAGCCGCAGCATCGCA
>NW_005842126.1:1023433-1060849 GCF_000455745.1 Alligator sinensis | reverse complement strand
GCCCCCATGATGAATTTATAGGCAGCCACAAGGTCGCCTCTCACCCTTCTCTTGCGGAGGCTGAAGAGGTCCAGGTGCCCCAGTCTCTCGTCATAGGGTTTCGCCGGCAAGCCCTTAACCATACGAGTGGCCCTTCTCTGGCCCCTCTCCAGGTTATCCACATCCCTCTTGAAGTGTGGTTCCCAAAACTGCACGCAGTATTCCAACTGCAGTCTGATCAGCGCCCGATAGAGGGGAAGTATCACCTCCTTGGCTCTGTTTGTCATGCACCTGCTGATGCACGATAAAGTGCAGTTAGCTTTTCTGATGACTTCGTCACACTGCCGACTCATGTTCATCTTGGAGTCCACTAGGACTCCAAGATCCCTTTCTGCTTCTGTGCTACCAAGCAGGTCATTTCCTAGGCAGTAGGTATGCTGGACATTTTTCCTCCCTAGGTGCAGCACTTTGCATTTCTCCTTGTTAAACTGCATTCTCTTGTTTTCTGCCCACATGTCCAACCTGTCCAGGTCTGCCTGTAGTTGTTCCCTGCCCTCCAGTGTGTCCACTTCTCCCCACAATTTTGTTTCATCCACAAACTTGGACAGAGTACACTTCACTCCCTCGTCCAAGTCGCTGATGAAGACATTGAAGAGTATCGGTCCAAGGACCGAGCTCTGCAGAACCCCACTGCCCACGTCCTTCCAGGTTGATACTGACCCATCCACCACCACTTTCTGGGTTCGAACCTCTAGCCAATTTGCCACTCACCGGCAAATTGAAATTTGCCACCCACTGGTCACAAGAAATCAGTTGCAATTCAGACTGATGGCATCCCTGCGTCCTAGCCTCTGCAACTGGTTCCTATCCCAGTGTAACACAGTTCATGAGAGTTAACTGGGAGTGTGACTGTACATAGCGCCTTACATGACAATTGACTATTTTATACTTGCTATTGAATGCAACCCTCTGGAGCACAGAAATTCTGTTTAGGAATTCCATCAAATGCATTTCCATGTATTCAAATGATTTTGAAACTTTTCAACAAGACTGTGATTTAAGGGCTGGAATTTTTATTTTATGCATGCACATTATATTATAGGAGAATTTTCCATTCTTATTCATGTTTTAAATCTTGCCATTTTTCAACTTAAAAGAAAAAGCTATAGAAAAGTCAGAACTGAATGATTGGTGTAGGTCACTGCAAGGTTACAGATACAGTCTAAACTAAGCCCATTATCAGTGATTGCACTAGGTATAATTCTGTAAATTACTGTATCATGGCATGGTGGGCTATTTTGATCTTCATATTCTCACTTTAATTGGCTAGCTTTTCCATCTCCGCCTGTGTATAGTCTTATTAACTCGTAAGAAAGGAATGGAATGGCCAACAAATCAAAAGACTGGGTACTTAGAGGGAACAAAACCATACAACATGTTATTGTAATTCAAAGAATACAGAAACATTTGCACTTCTGATGCTGTCTCTTTTCTATGTTGAAGATTGTGATGGGAACAAAAAATGACAGGTTTCAGAAAGTGTTTCTCGTGCAGAAATAGGAAAGAAATGGAAATGGGAAGGAGCACAAGCGTAATGCCATTGCTGCATTTTTCAGAGGGGCATCATTCAGAGCCTGATCCAGCAAGGTTCTTACATGTTTGCATGATTTTAAGCATGTGAGTAATTCTATTAAAATCACCGGGACTACTTGCATGCTAAAAACATGGGATGATGAAGTATGTTGGATCAGATTCTTAGTGCTTTTGCAACAGTTCTACAAAACTCTGGACTGATCCATTTGTGAATAATTCCTAGTTATAATAATCATTATGACTGACCAATAATGTCCACAGCCTACAAGGACTTAATCTCCTTTGAGTAACAGAGAATGTATTTCATTGTGGAAGGCAGGAAAACACTTGTTTGGTACAATTTCTAACTGGGCACCTTTCATGGTGTGTGTGTGTGCGCGTGCGTGCTTTTTTTCTACGAAAAGAAATATCTCGTGCCTAGAAGTTTTCCTGATATGTGAGGTGAAGCAAAAGCACTTACCATGCACTCAGTAGGTCTAAATATTGTGTAACACAACAAGGAAAATGAGTTAGCAGATCTTTCGATCTCAGAAACTTAGCTTGCATTCTACCAGAATACTGTAGCATTTTATAGATTCAAGTAAATGTTTTTACAATTTCAGCACGTTCTTCTTTCTATAGCTTCCTCACAATCACCTCCATATATGTGCTAATAATATTCTTAATCTTCATTATGTTTTCTCTTGAGCCTATATGCTGTGTGAATAGTTCTTGGCATGTCTACAAAACTCTAATTGTTTGTATATTTAGCTTGCTTCAGGCCAACCTTTAAAAATGTAAATTGTTTGCTGCATGAGCATTTAAAGACCACTAAACATGCTTGTGGTGTTAATCACTCTTCATCCCATTTTTTAAAAAGTCCTAGTGATTCTCAGTTCAAAGTGACATATTTGCAAATGATCAGGTCTCATTAATGAAGCTTGGAGGTGAGAAGCTGCCTTGTTCAATTTTAACACCTCCATCCTCCAAATAAAGAAGACAATGCTATCCCTTCTCAGACTTCTGCTACTAGGGCAGTATTGGGGGTGGGGAGGGGGGAGGTATGTCTATACTGCTATCCATGAGTGGGATGGCAGATCATGTAAATGTTCTTGAGATAGCTTTAAACTAGCCAGTGCAAACTGATAGTAGTCTGGCCTCTGGCAGCACAGATTTCAGTTTGGGATGGGAAACTTATCCAGGGCTTTGAGTAAATACTCAGCTCAACAAACTGAGCCATCTCCTGCCAAGGTTACAGAGTTACTGGTGTTTGAGCTATCCAGTTTAAATCCACCTCAGGCATGTCTTCACAACCTACAATTATCTATGGAATCAGTGTTGGATCTGTTCTGGGAGGTTCACTACCTCTATTTGCCTCTTCCTGCCCCTCCATTTTCTTTCTCCATAGCCTCCTTTTTCAGGGCTCAGGAGTCATTTTTGCATTTATGGAGAGGGTGGGAAGTAGACAAAGGATACCAGATGAGCTACTGGGTGACCTTTGCAGGGGATGGGGAGGTGGGAGGTGAAGTGAGGGGCTGGATCTATCAAGTAGCAAAGCAAGTTATGAAATATGGTACTTTGATTCCTTCCTGGGGTCCTTCAACTATCTGAGCTTCTCTCTTGTGGTTTATGACCTCACCAGATAGCATTGTAGCTCCATAATTCACAGTTGTTTGTTATTTACTGTATATTGCTAAGGTTTGAATCTGCTGTTCCAGGCAGACCTTTTCCTCTCTTTCTCTTACTCTTTTTCTCTCTCTCCTTGCTGCTTTTGTTTTCTTTTTTTCCTGTAAGATGTTACTTACAGATGTTCAACAGAGACAAGAAATGGATGATAAAGAGTATGTGTGTATCTGATTAATATGCCTTTGGAGGCGAGTACTTTAAAGTATCTGACTTGCATATAAGCAGATTTAACCCTTATTCGATTTTGGCAACCCACTCCTACTTACCTGGTTAGTGAATGAAAATGCACACATGCATGTGCACACAGTCAAATCTTTGAAAATCTGACCCATGCTGTTTTTAGTTTGAGAGAGAAAAAAAGTCAAGGACATTGATCCAAGGTCAAAGACATTGATCAACTCCTAATTCTTTATAATTATTTTATTTTGACAGGTTCCTGAAGTTCTGTTACAATCTTGGCTAAGAGCTAACAAAAAGCCTTGACCGCTGAGAGGATGCGACTGTCTCTGGTCCCAGCAATGTTGAAGTATTTCTGCAGTTTATTCAAGCTGCTAGTGGGCAATAGTTTTGTCTTGCTGACCAAACACCTTCAGAATTCATGAGTCAGGACCCTCCAACATCAGGAATTGAGTTTAAAATAATTAATTATTTTTTCCTTAAAAATTAGAGATCTCAGTGCTTTTGTTCTGCCTTTTGGCGTTTGAGGTAGTTAAGAGGTGAAGAGGTGAGCCGATGCCCACAATTTATGGACAAGTTAAAAATTCACCTTGCACATGGAAAAAATGCATGTCTGAATGTGTAGGCCTCCACTGGTCCCTTCAAAGGGTTTTCTACTTTCTCTTAAATTCTGGAGTGTCGTTGTTCTTACAGTGGGGCAGTGGCATTCCCCTGATGGTTGAAGAGGGCCCCTGGGCCAGGTGAGTTCAACCTTGCCTATACCTACAACTAATGCTAGGCATGGAAAAAGAAGCATAAAGGAGAATAACTTAACTGGGACTGTGGAAGGCTAGTAGATAAGACTGAGCCCTGCAGCAGTTAAATGGTTTGCTGAAGGATTATTCTCAGGCCAGCCTAGGCACTTTGGTCAATAGGAGTGACTGCTTGGTAACTACCCCAGTTACCCTGTGTTATGCTTTTCCCTTATGTGAACAACTTCTATCAATGTCCCTCTCTAGCCTTAGCCCCCCTTTGCCTCTCCACTGCCCATTACTCATTATCTTGCTCACACTCATTCCTTCTCCATAAAGTTCCATGAGCTTCCTCCAGAAGCTCCCTGAAAGCTTTTTTTTCCCCATAGCTGCCTCCCTTTATTCATTTGCCATTGGATCTGGGGCTATGTAATGGACAGCCCTCCCCCACACAAGGACAGAGTGGGACTGAAGTACAGTCTTGGATTCTTATGGATCTCTATGATGCATGGCTTGGTTATTCAGGCTAAATGCAGAGAAGCAGATTAGGTGCTTAGCCATCACCACCAAAAACAGAATATATGGTACAGCAGGTTCTAGTAAAGAGCATTTCTATGTCCCAATTGACACGGCTGACTTCCAAGACCCTGGGAATATCAGCAAAATTCTAACGAATGCCAAGAGGCAGGCCAGAGTGTATTGCCTTTGTTGTCTGGCAGCACCACTGAAATATGTGGAGGATTAGCTTCTGTCTCATGACCCACCATCATGCTGGCACAGAGTGTTTAAACCATGCGCTGTCCAACCTGTTATGAAGTACCTGATTGCAACAGGCATTTGATCTGGGTGAATGTGGTACAAGCTGGTGGTTAGTATGTTATCTCTCAGGTAGGAGAGGAGATGTTGGGAAAAAATCTTTTTAGTTTCTGGGTTCACAGTTAAGTAATGCCAGCTCTCATTTTTAACTTGTTTCCCACTCCATCCTGTCTGCCAAGAGCCCTTAGCAGATTCATGGGCCTGGCTTAGCAGGGTATTTAAAATAAATAAATAATAAAAGGAAAAATAAAAAAATGAGAGAATAAGAAAACCAAGAAAATCCATTAGAAATTCCTTCTGCTACCACATTCATCTTTTACAAAAAATAATACATGCAAAACCTGGGCTAGCAATGTCTACAAAGAATAACATTTTTTGTTAGGTTATAACAAATTAAAGAAATAAATTAAGTCACCAGCACAGCAGGGAGGTGCTTCCAACCTCCAGGATTTGTATGTTTTACTATTGTTCTCAAAATACATAAAAAAAACCGCCTTTCAGCTGAAAAATTATGTTTATTTTAAATGGTCCTGTTTTGTTTTGCTGCAGCACAGCTCCTCACAACCTCCTGCCTCCCGCTCTCCCCAGTCAAAGTTGGGAAACAGAAGACAGAAAGTGAATAAGTGGAGATAGAAAGGAAAGCTGGGATGGAGGTCAGGATGTTCTATTTATTAACAAGGGACTATAAAGAAAGATTCAAATTGGAATGTGCTTGAGTGGCATGGTGTAAAGGCCCCAAGTGGAATTGTGTGAAGGTGCTTAAGTCAGTGTCTGTGTCTAACTTTAAGCACAGATGTAATCCTGTTGCAATTACAGACACCACTCGGGGCTAACTTTAAGCACATGGGCTTCAGCCTCTTAGTGCCAATCCCAAATCCATGTAACTCAATAAAAGGACTCCCTTTGACTTCAGTGGGCTTTGGCAGAGGCAGCTGGTACCCTGAACAATTGGTGGGGCTCTAGGAGGCAAGGTGGGTCTTTTCCACTTGCGGGTTGATTGCATTTTCCAAGTGCCAAACTGGGATCCTTTGGTTTGGAAGGCTACAAGGAAGTGGGAACCAAAAGAAGTCCTTTTTGCTTTCTTTCTTAAACACCAGGATACTCTACCGCGATATACTTGCTGGGAAAAACAGTATTTATCTCCCTGATCACTTTCCTTTCTTGAAATTAACTTCTTTTGCATTATCATAGGTTACATTTTTGTCTTCTCCTGCAGTCCAGCACACGCCATCACCTCACTCACTTCTTCATTCATTAACCAGTTTCCTTTCTCCCTGTATTCAGTCCTGGCCACCCAACCTAACTTGCCTCCGGAAGGACTACTGAATATAGTACCTTCTTAGCCTATATACACTGGAGTACCAGTACCTGTCTAGGGCAGCTCTCCTTCACTGATGAACAACAAACTTGGAGGAAGATTCTTAAAGGTCTGAATGGCAGCTAGGAGCCTAACTTGCATTTTCAAAGTAGAAAAGCCAATGATTTCATTGTGATGTTCCTGGCTTTTCTAACTTTGAAAGTCGCTCATCCAGCCAGTGCCCAGAACAAAACAGGCTATATAATTACACACAAAAACTATGTTAAAAGGGTAAGGGTTACATAATCAAACACTGGAGTTAGGAAGTGCCAGCCTGACTCTTACCTATACAGCTTTACTGTAGCCTCATTGTGGGTATGCATTCTAGTACAGTCTTTAAAGATATGAACTCAGTCTGTTTTTTCCACATGACCTCTGGCTCATTCAGTGAACAGAATGGATGGTGCTCACTTAATGAGAAGCTATTCAGCACTGAGTTTTCTCCTTATTGTTCAATGTGTGGCCCCAGGTCTGATCTACAGCACAATATTCAAACTATGCTCTGAAGAGGGAATTACTCATTCTTTGTGGACTTTTCTATGGTGCTTATCATTACAGCCTCTGAGAGCTTCACACATTCTTCTGTATGCACATTTCAGTACAGTCTAGCAACATTATTTTACTTTCACAACCTGGGCAAAACAAAATAGTTTCCTCTAGCCTCCAGTTTGGACGCAGCTGAACAGTGCCGGCTGAAATCTTCCAAAAAATTCCATCCAGAGGCAGACATCTGGCATGGAAACTTGCGGACTAAACACTTAAATTCTGGCAAAGTTATAAGCAACTGACAACTGGGGTTTACAATGGGAGGTATTTGTGAATTGTAATAATAGGCTACACTATCAATTCAGCTTGTAGTAAAAAAACACAAGTGGTGAGTCATTCTAAATTCATACCAATAGCAAATTTACTTCACAATACTATTGCTGCATCACTTTTTAGTATATATCTCACATGTAGTAAATTGTAGAGCCTTGTAATAAACTGTTTAGGGCATGGGGGTAGAATTGTTACTGCATCTCCCTGAAAATATCAATTCAAACCCTGCCCTGGACTTGTGCCAAAAGCTGCCCCCAGGCAAAACAGCTGTAGATGGTTATTGGGCCCAGAGAGTCCAGCTGGCTGCATCATTTCCTTGTCTGCTGTTGGCTACAGGAACTGGTGTGCCTTAACTACACTAGCCCAATGGGCCATGCTAACTCAAGTGAACCCTTGAACAGTGATAAACTGTGTTCACAACCTAGCATTGACTACTCTGCCTGCTAGCCTTGGATCTCTTCTCTCTGGGGATTTATACTAACACTTCAAATCCAAGCAGACACCATTTAAAAAAAATCAACCTACTAGAGATATGTTTCCTTTTTGCCCACAAATGTGGAATTAATGCTCACAATTACACTGATCTGAGATCCAGGACAGGCAGGATTCACTTAATAACAATAAGCATAAGAACTTGAGAATCATCAGGGCCTTAATGAGCTGTATATTATTAGAAAGAAAGAATATCAGCTTTCCCATGGGACCAACCTGCTTCTAAACCTGGGCCCTCCCAACATATCAGATTTTTAATCATGACTTTTTTTTTTTTAACAGAAAAAGCTACATTAGGTTATTGTCAAAGCTTTTTAAATTGTTACATTTTTCCTGTTTTTTGGTGGTTGGGTAATCAGAATCGTTCAGCATTGACCTTTCTTTGCCAATGTGAGTTGAATGACAAAACTTCTACTGACTTTGGAGGGAGAACAGTTAGTTCAACAGTGAGGATTTTGGGAAATCTCAGCCATGGTAGCTAAAGCTTTTGGTGTTTCAGGGAGAAGGGATGGACTTACAAGTTTTCATAATATATAGTGTTTAAATTCTCTAAAACATTTTAAAACTAGTTTTTATGTAAGAGTATATGTCACATACAAAATGCAAGATAGGTTGAGGTTATACAAATGGTTTTATTATCATGAGTTGGGATGCCCTGTAAGAAGCCAAGTGAAATGTATGTCAATAAATGCTTTACATATAACACATTGGGAAGATTACTTTTTCCTAATGGAAGCTTATCTTCATCTCAATTCTAAAGACAAGGTCAAATTCTGCAGCAAATGCTGTGGATATAGAAGTGTAGCACACTTGACCTTCTGCATTCATTTCAGAATCTGGACCTGACTGTTTCAGAATTCTGGGGTATGGATCAGTTTTTAACGTAAATCTAAAAAGGTAACCTGGCAATGAAACAGTTACAATAAAAACAGACATAAACTGTCACTCACACCAGTGAGAGTACAAGCCTTTTTAAAGAGTTTGGTTATTTATTCTTAGACACATCTTCACTTACCAGACCTCTGCAAGAAAGGCGCTGTTAGTTTTGGTATTCTCTGATTCCAGAGCCCTGCCTGGGCTCCTGCTCCAGCTTTATCCTGCCTCTCACTTCCTTAACTCTATTTCTTGATCTCAGCTTGTTCTTTGGACTTTTTTTTTCTCAGACCTTGCTTTTCAGTTGCACTTCAACTCTTGTTCTGGACTACCAATGCTTTGGTCGCTGATACTGCCTTTGGGCTGCTGCGTTCAGTGTCACTTGCTACAGTGGTGTTGTTTGAAACATCACTTATAGAAGAGATATGCTATTTTGGTGCTAAGAAAATTCTTCCCTAGTACCTTGCAGCTATTGGTTTGGTATCTTCATCATCTTTTATGAATATATTGTATCATGCCTGTCTCATGACACATTAGGATTAGACTCATTTCTTTTTCAGTTGGACAGTAAATTTCACTGTTACTTATAAACTGCTCTTTCCCACCAACCTAAAGAAAGGGTCAAGTCCAATATAAATAAGGCCTACCACTGTATCAAGCAATGCAGAACAAAATGCCAGGTTAATATTTCACATGAGTATTGCAATATTAGTCAAATCATGAGCACACTCTCTACTGTTTTGTATCTCTTGTTTTCCCATCAGAAGATTGTTTGAAAAGGAATAGATTGTATAGTAATTTATTCATAGACTTGTAGAAAATGCATGGTTGGAAGGGACCTGAAGACATTGTGCAGTCCAGTCCTCTGTGATGAGGAAAGATCAAGCATGCGTAGACCGTTCTTGACAGATGTCTGTCCAGACTGTGTTTAAAAGCCTCTAGAACCTGTCCAGATGGCATGCTCCCATACTTCTTCACCCTCCAAGTTAGACAGTTTTACCTAAAATAAAACCTTCACTGTAAATTGAATTGCTTTTTCCATTTTTCCCCTCCCCCCCAAGGCCACAGGGGAACACTTGGTCAATGGCTCCTTTCTAACCACCGTTTATGCGTAATAAACCCAATGTGAGGGATGCATCAGACCTGATTATGAGATGAAAGAGATCTGGGTCTAGTTCCTCATTCGGCTACATATTTCTTATATGACCTTGGGCAAGTCAGGTTATCCCTTTGTATCCCATTGGATAATAATACTTTGCTATCTTCCAGGAATCTTATGAGGATGGGTTCATTAGAGCTTGTGGGGTATTCATATATATGGCCCTCATCACTGAGAAAAGAAGTACCTAGACAGAGATGATGACATAATTTTATTAAACTAATTAAGGAGTAATATTTAATTCAGCTATGCCCTGAAACAAGTGCCAAAGACTAAATCATTAGTGTGAAATTCTAGAATTGTACTTAGCTTTGCTCCTGAGCTTTTCAGTTTGTGTAGTCTTTTGGTTTCACAATTTTGCACTGTCTCAGAAAAGAAATAACTTAAAAACAAGAGCAGTTGCAAAATCAGACAAAAGCTCTGATTGTCCATGGTGCTTCATCCAAAGATCATCACCTGCTGCTGATTTACAGCCTCTGGGGAGACAGTATTGAGGCAAGAAGAACTGGAAAGACTAAATATTGCGTGGCGTTTGGAAAACAGTATACTATATCCATCCATTTCAAGCTCACCTAATTTAGGACACATGTAGTGTGTAGCTACTAATTGGCAAACTTGATTAAACCCTGATAAATCTTCCTTTCCATCTTAAAACACTCCCTGTGCTGAACCCAACAGTGGCAGAACACTGGTGTGTGCCTGTCCCTTTAAGTGTGCAAGCAGCCAGCAAGTTCGCTTGCAGATAGCAGAGGGGTCTGATTGGAGAGTCACCTGACCAGCAGGGGGTCAGGCTGGAGCTATATAAGCCCCAGGCCTCAGCTGGCCATACAGTTTAGCTCTGGGAGCCATGCAGTGAGGAGCCCCTTGAAGCAGAGCAGTGGGGCTCTTGAAGTTGCAGCAAACAGGGTAAACCACTGTGCAATACTGGGAGCAGGGGAAGCTCATCTGGGCAACAAAAGACTGAGTTTTTACAGGCAAGGGACCTCTATTTTTGTTGCCCAACTCAGAGAGAGTTGAGGTGTTTGCCAGGGCACTGAGATGCTTTTATTTAGTGCACCAGTGGTTAAGCCTGGAGTGGAGTCCTTCTAGGTTTGGCTCCAGGCCTATCCTGAGAATGGGTAGCCTAAGAGGGGATGAGAATTAGGGTCAGCAGAGAGTGGGGCACAGTAGGAGGCCCATGAGCACAGTGGAGGGCTAAGACTTTGACCAGTGGGTCTCTGAGCTCAGAGAAGGGCTGACAGTTGGACCAGAAGGTCCATGAGATCAAGAGGGGCTATAAGCTGGTCCAGAGAGTCCAAGAGCTTAGAGAAGGGGTAGAATTCAGACTAGCCCAGAGAGAGGGGGCTGAGTGTGCAACCAGGGTCTGAGAACCCAGAGTGCAGCTGTGTGTGGGACCACAGATTGAGGGCCCTGAGAGGGGTCTGTGCATGAGACCGGAGAGCCCAGGAAGTGGCTGTGTATGTGCCTTGAGGGTGCTGGAGCCCAGAGGCAGGCTGTGCAGGCAAGCAGGGATCTAAGAGCCCAGAGAGAGGGGCTAAAAGCAGTGAGGATCCCAGAAAGGGGCTAAGTAGAAGGAACATGAGATGACACTATTGAATGATAATACCTGTGAAGCTTGGGGTGTGGTGTAGGGGCAGAATGGAGCCACACAATTAGCCCTTAAGGCTACTGGTGCCTTGCAGAGGCTTGGACAAGCTGAGATGGCCTATTGGGCCTGCGGGGTGAGTTGAGACAAGTGGGGGTCCAAGAGGGACCCGGTGCTGACTTGTATTGATGTAGGCTCACTCTAAGGTTTGTGGGCAGCCTCCTTTATTTAACCTTTAAATAAGAACAAGGCATGGCAGATGAGTGATCAGGGGACGTTTACCTTAGGAACTGAACTGGGCAGCAGCCATGGGGTCACCAGGGGGCATCAGGGCCACTCCTGTGGTGTGTACCTGCCACAGCAACAAAGATTTTCCTTTGTATGTGCTTGGCTATAGATTATCAGTTTACCTTTTGGAAGGAAGAGAGACCAGGTGGGCGCACAAAAGTTCTTTGGGACAGGACCGCTGAACTATGCTAACTAAAATACTTCTTTAATGGACAGCTTTATATGGCCACCATTTTCACTCTGTTTACTGAAATGTGCATGTTTAAATATGATCATTTTAATTAAGGAACTAAGTCACCGTGTGTTGAAATTATCTTTTAAATATAACAATAATACTGAAAGAAATTGGTGAAAGTGTAAGGAAGTAAAGAAGAAAGGAAGATCTTACTGCATGAAACCTTGCCACTAAAAGCATTTGGTGTTTAAAATATAAGTAAAGAACTATTCCCTAACATTATAACACAAACACACGAATGTTCTGTATAGAAGGTATGAAAGTAATTCCAAATGAGCCTTAAAAAATTATCTAGATATTGAAAATAAATGTACTTTGTTTTAGGATGGAATTCTCAAAAGCGCCTAAGGATCCAATTTTTAAAGGTATTTAAAGAAGCACTAGGAGTGATCTGTGGGCTGGGGCTGATGGCGGTGCCAGGGTCTTCCCGGCAGAGGGCTGAGCCAGGGATGCACTTGGGGCAGGCAGTGGTGGTGCTGGAAAGGGGGTTACAGGAAGGGACCTGCAGTCACCCCAAAATTTTCCATAGCCCCTCCCCCCCGTAGCACCCCTTCCCAGTGCCACTGCTACCCACCCTGAGTGCAGCCCCGCTCAACTTCCCCACTGGGAAGGGCCCGGCACTAGCATGGCCCTACCCCTTGCCTCATACTCAGATTGGGAGGTACATGCCCCCCATGCCTTCCCGGCGTGTGCGTATTGGCGGGAGCTGCTGCCCCCTCCCCTCCCCTCCCCTCCACTTGGATGAGCCTCTTGGGGCTCCATCCTGTGCCCCAGCCCAGCTGTGCAGTGCCTGCCTTCATGCCGGCCCCACTCCCTCCATCACCACATGGACCTCAATCTGCCCCCCGCCCCTTCCCCCACAACAGACTTACGAGCCAGATCTGGCTGCTTTCCTTGCTGTCCGTCTGCACTCCTGGGTGCCTGTGTGCTGCACTGTGGCTACGCGAATGCACAGGGCATTTATCAGCCACATCAGCCAAAAAAATCTTATTGCTGATGTTGTCAATTTTCCTTATATCGATGCTGATCCAAATATGGGACTGATGTATTGGTGCACCTCTATCAGAAATGCCCAAATGCTCCCATGACTTTCAAGTCCAGTTGTTTTTCAGTGAGATTTAGACTTCTAAATTACCCAAATCAATTTTGAAAATGAGATTTAAGGTTTCTAAATCACTGAGGCACACTTGACAATTTTTCTCCCTTACTGTTTCAGTGATCACTTCTGAGCAGAGACTTCACATTTACATACTTTGGGGGTCTAATTTTTTCCTCACATACAGAGGTGCAACTCCTTTCGAGTTATTGAAAATTATTCTCATATCTGGGGAGAGAAACTGAGTCCTTGTGTTCTTTACACTAATAACTTGAGATAATGATTGGGTATTAAGTATTGCCACAGTGCCTTCAACGTGTGAAGTACTATAGCTAGAAATGAAAAGGACATTGTCCTTGCCCTATGGAATTTGTAATCTACATAAATAAGAAATATAACTACATGAGAATGGACTTGAATGTGCTGTTCAGAGCATACTTGAGAACCAGGCTGGTTGGAAAATACTTACATTCCCTGCATGACCAACCTTTCTCCCCCGCACTCCTTTTTTAACCCAATCCAGCTTGACTCTACTGAAACTGGTAGAGATATGGGTCATCCTCAGAAGTTTAGTCCAAGACTTAATATATGCCAGTGGTCCTCAGCCTTCATTGCCCTATTGGCAGCAATATTGGTATTAAGCTGCAGGCAACATCATAACTTGGTTTTCCTGTCAACCTCAGCTGTAGTTTTTTAATTTCCTTTAGCTGTGAGCAATGTCAGAAGGCTTTGCAGGCATGTTACCTGCAAGTCATAAATTGAGGAGTGGTGATATATGAACTCATAGGCTACCTTTACATCTCCTCATTTGCACAATTATATCCATGTTATGTAGGTTAGACATAAGAAAAAGAAATACATAGAGAGAGAATAAAGAGTGTATTTTTCCATTCATAGCAGATTGTATGTGCCGTACGTTTCACATGCACTTGATTGAATTTGAATAGGATTTTCTTGGGGTATTTTTAGGACTGTTAAATCACTTTTTAGCATTTAAATAGATTATTAGCAATGAGCCCCTGATTTTAGAGAGGGTTCCAAGTACTCAGTATCTCTCAGATTGTGACCTGTATTAAATAAGCAACTAATATAGTGCCAGCAAATCTCACTGGTACTTGCTTGAATAATAGTTTTTCAGTTTAGGAGGTAAGCAGCAGCTAAATATTTGAGAGAACTCTGACATTTGTTCCAGAAACAATCACACAATAATCATGGTATTACTGGTTGAATGATTAGACATGCCCCACTGTAATGTGCAGTATGGACATTCAAGACTCAGAAGAAAAAAGGAAGTTCTCTTTTTAAAAAAATTCTTACCTAGGGTTTCTAGGAAAATTGTAGCTTGGGTTTTTCTTCATTTATATACTTCTGGAGTTATTTGTGAATGTTAAAGTTTCCCAACGCTGCTGTTAGGAGAACAAACAGTATTAATATCTCAGAAGTAGTTACAGTACTGGAATGATTTAACTTTAAAAGGAATGGCATTTCCTTATGTTCTCATCCCAGAGATATGCAAGGGAGATGGTGCTAAGCTGAAAGACAATTATTTGAATAGTCCCAGCAGCAAGAGATGCTACTTAAATTTTCATGGGCCTGAATTTCTCCTTTTGCTGGTCAATATAGTAAAAGTCTGTGCTATATGTAGTGCATGTTATAGTGCACAGCAGGCAGATGCCTACAATGCAGGAAGTTACTTTCTAGTCTTCATTCTGCTGGATATTCATTGCATGTATGCATCTAGTATTTAATATACATACTTGATTATTCATTGTAGCTGGGACTATGCCAAATACCCTACTTCCCAAGAGAGTACCTTAACCACCAGGCTACAGTTCTTCTTCTTCTTTTTCTTATTACACCAATGAGTAAGTACTTATTGACGTAATGCAAAGTGGAGCAGCTATAACATGCTGGAAGAAGCCTTTTGGTTAGTCATCTTGAAGGTGGAAGATCTGCTCAACTAGATAGGGGCAATGGGGGTTGGTCTTGAACCCACTTTTCCTCACCACTTATGGATTGGATTTTGGGGGCGTGGCATCTCTTCAGTTTTATGATTCCATCTTTTAGCATTTATTAAAAGAACCCAAAATGAAACAATTCATTTGTTTGATCTAAGACTTATGTTTTCAGTCCGTTCACTTAGTTTGATCCAAAATGTATGTTTTGAGTCTGAAAAAAATATTTTGGTCCGGTCCCCACAGCCCTTCATGTTTCAATTTGTTCCCCAAAGCAAAAAAACAAAACACAACCACAACTAAAAGAAAATCTTGGAGGTCTATCTTAAAGGCCATTTCCCCCCATTTCTATTGTGTATTCCTTCTGGGATAAGAGTTCTTCTCCCCACTTCGGTAGGGGTGGGAGAGGTCCCTCCATTGCTATAATTTAGCAAACCTCTCAGTACATTCATTTCCTTTAGTATTTTTTACTTTCTTCATCTAACCCCGTCATCAGTTCTTTCATTGTTAATCCAGAGGTCAAGGCTAGAACTGAATGTAGTCTGCTCAGTGTGGTCTCCATCAGAGCTGCATAGAAAAAAAGCTATGAACTCCCATGACCTGGTTCTGTTGCAGATGCAGCTGAAAATCATGTCAGGTCTTATAATTACAGCTCATAACCAATTTGCTGCCCATTGTCATGATTAAGTTACCACTTGCTAAATACTGATAAGCTCCCCCTTGCATTTACTAAACTCTAGCTCGCTGAAGGTCGATTATATCATCCAAATGTATTTGTATTCTATGTAGCTACAAAGGAAGGAAGGGAGGACGCAAGGCAGAGACTGAGAAGACATGGCAGAGTTTAGCAGTGTTGCACAGTATTTGAGCTGCCACGCAAAGCATGCTTCATGCTTGGGACCTCAACTCTAGTGCAATTCTGCCTCTTTCCTCTCTAACTTCCTATGTCCAGGACACAGTTTGTCTCTGCTTCCTGCACCATTCTACTCCAGCACTCTGCCCCATTCTTGGCTTTGGAGTCCCTTTCTTGCCAAACTTAGTCCTTCAGTTGAATTATAATAATAAATACCTACTTTTTATATAGTGCTTTGTACCTGTAGAACTCAAAGTACTTTGCAAAAGGAGGTGAACATCATTATGCTGCAGATGAGGAAACTGAGGTGCAAAGAGATGAGCTGACTTGTTCCAGTAGGTTAGGGGAGCTCCCATTTGCACAGCTGAAACTTTACAAACTCATAAACTGTATAGCTCATAAACTATATGCTGGTGCTTATAGTTACCTGTCAAAAGTCCACCTGAGTGTAGCTGCCCATTGGGCTAGCATGGTTCAGCTGTGCCTGCTGTGCCAGTCTCTGTAGCCAACAGCAAGGATGTGAATGATGTGACTAGCATTGCATCTAGAAACCTTTGAATTTCCAGCCCAAATTGCTAAGTGCCCATTTATAGATGGGCCAATGAGGGCCAGAGTTCCATGGGTATAGTAAGGCTTGAGCTCATGTCTCCGAATCTGGAGTGAGACACTAGGTGCTCTTGCACACTAGGCTTTTATTTTTTAATCCTGAGTATTTCCCAAATTTTTGTTGTACCTTAAGCTCTTCAGATATACATGTAGTTTGTACTGTTCCTCTAATGTTCTAGCTAGCCATTCCCCAGCTTTGAAGCTGTATGCTAACTCTCATCCTATGATGACAAGAAGTCCTCTAGGGTGGACAAGATCTCCACCCTAGAGTTCTAAAGGAACTGGCCGGGGTCATTGCAAGTCCCCTGGCGCAGCTTTATGAGCACTCGTGGTGCTCTGGAGAGGTGCCGGAGGACTGGAAGAGGGCCAACGTGGTTCCCATCTTCAAAAAGGGGAGGAAGGAGAACCCAGGAAACTATGGGCCAGTCAGTCTTACCTCGATCCTGGGCAAGCTGTTCGAGAAAATTATTCTGGCACACATCCAGGAGGGGCCAGCAGGGAAATGCATGCTCAGGGGCAACCAGCACGGGTTCATCAGCGGCAGGTCATGTCAGACCAACCTGGTGGCCTTCTATGATCAGGTCACTAAATCATTGGATGCAGGGGTAGCAGTGGATATAGTCTTCCTGGACTTACGGAAGGCTTTCGACACTATCTCTCACCCCGTTCTCATTAGGAAACTGGGGGACTGTGGCGTAGACACCCACACAGTCCAATGGGTCGCCAACTGGCTAGAGAGCCGCACCCAGAGGGTGGTAGTGGATGGGTCCTTCTCAGCCTGGAAGGACGTGGGCAGTGGGGTCCCGTAGGTCCTCGGGCCCGCCCTGTTCAACATCTTCATCAGTGATTTGGAGGAGGGGGTGCAAAGCACCCTGTTCAAATTTGCTGATGATGCCAAGATGTGGGGGGATGTGGGCACAATAGAAGGGAGCAACAGGCTACAGTCAGACCTTGACAGGTTACAAGGATGGGCGGAGAACAGGATGGGGTTCAACACAGACAAGTGCAAGGTGAAGCACCTGGGGAGGAACAACCGGCACCATACCTACAGGCTGGGGAACTCCCCTCTTGTCAGCACGGAGGTGGAAAAGGATCTTGGAGTCATTATTGACTCCAAGATGAACATGGCTCGGCAGTGTGGGGAGGCGGCTAGGAAGGCCAACTGTACCTTGTCGTGCATCCACAGATGCATTTCAAGCAGAACCAAGGAGGTGATCCTCCCCCTCTATGCGGCACTGGTCAGGCCGCAGCTGGAGCGCTGCGTCCAGTTCTGGGAGCCGCACTTCAGGAGGGATGTGGACAGCATGGAGAGGGTCCAGAGGAGGGCCACTCGCATGATCAAGGGACAGCAGGGCAGGTCCTATGAGGAAAGGTTACGGGACCTGAACCTGTTCAGCCTCCAGAAGAGAAGGCTGAGGGGGGATCTTGTGGCCTGCTATAAACTAGTCGGGGGGGATCAACAGGCACTGGGGGAGTCCCTGTTCCCCCGAGCGCCGCCAGGAGTGACCAGGAATAACAGTCACAAGCTGGCGGAGGGAAGGTTTAAGTTGGACATCAGGAGGCGCTACTTCACGGTCAGGGCAGCTAGGGTCTGGAACCAGCTTCCAAGTGAGGTGGTGCAGGCTCCCACCCTGGGGGGTTTTAAGAGGAGGTTAGATGACCATCTTGCTGGGGTCGTTTGACCCCCAGTACTCTTTCCTGCCATGGCAGGGGGTCGGACTAGATGATCTGCCCAGGTCCCTTCCGACCCTAGAAACTATGAAACTATGTGCCTTTAAAAATTGCTATCTTAGCTGTCAAGAAAGCTGAAGCCAAATGTAAATTGCCTGTTCAAGCAATGCTATTAACACTGAATGGGGAATGGTAGCCTTTATGGGCTCAGTGAGCTACACATAGGTAAATAATATCAGTGAAACACTATTATATTTGTGATCAGAAGTGAGCTCAGAAGCTAGAGTCATTCCCCCAGTTAACTTGGGGAGCTGGTGAAGTCAGTCAGATTAGAAGAGAAAAAAAATCAAGATCAGGCTTACACTGAATGTCCCTATTTAAGGATTTAATTTTAATTGTTTCAATGTTAGAGTTTTCTCCATTAGTGGTAATTAAGTCACCTCCAGGCTTATGAGCCTTGTGACATTTAGGAACAAGAAATCCCAGGCATCAGGTGGATTAAGCCTATCTACAGGCAAGTGCAAATGTGATATTCAAGGACAAGCAAGTAACCTCTGCATAGAATTCCCAAAATATATGCAACACCGGATAGTAAAATGCCCTCAGTTCAGTCTTTGAGAGGCAGTGTGATCTGGGGGAAGGGGGTGAGAAGGGAAAGTCAGATTGAGACTCAGGCCTTGATTGCTTTCTTAGTTCTCCTACTGATCTACTATGTGACTTTAGACTTCCACCTTTCTGTGCCTCAGACATTTTACACAGTAAACTTTGTAAGACACTGTGTTTTGGGAGCAAAAAGCACCATATAAGAAGTTTTTGTTGTTGTTGCTCCTACTACTACTACTACTACTACTACCGTATTTTCATGTGCTTCAGGATCAGCTCTTTCTTTCAGATCAAAATGCATGCTCATTTTTAAATGTGCAGGTGCTGATGTTCATGACAACCTGCATTTTGGAATGTATCCAACTGAGGATACTCTATTATCCTATATTCTGTCTGGAATGTGTATAAGAAAAGACATAAATAAGTTTCATTCACTTTGGCCTAAAGTAAACAAAAAATACATCCAGATTAGTTCCCTACTGGGCTGAGCTGTGCTATCTCCTTGCTGGAAACACTTTTCTCCTAGTATCACTTCTCATTACTTTGTTGTCCCTTTTGCTATCATGCTTGACACTAGAACGCAAGCTCTTTGAGGCACAGACCACAGCTACTTCTATGCATTTTAAGGCAGGCAGCGTATTAAACAACCATGACAGAAATGCCCCAGATCACCTGTGCAAAAATATGAGGATGCTGTTCTAAGAGCACAAGGAGAGGGCCAGCTTTAATGCTAAGAAATGTGAAGGAAATGAATGCAGTGTGTGGATTTTCTTTTGTCTTTCCTTCTCTAGATACTGCGCATTTAATTACCATAGTTCCACTGAAATTTGGGCCTCGTACCTTGTAGTTTTTCTCCCTTTGCAAGAAACACTGACATCCAGCTGAAAGAAAAGGGGGCGGGGAGCGGAAGCAAAACTCCCCAGACATCCACACCACAGGAAACTGAGATTTCTCACCTCCAAGATCAAGATGGCACAGTTATTTTAAAGCAGGTATTCTTTTCTGTGTGATTTGGAGATGTCTTAAATTAAACCTGTACAGAGACAAAGGGTGAAATTGTGCCCCTGTTGAAGTCAATGAGAATTCTAGCACCACACGTCCCCAAAGACCTGCTATTACTTTTTTAGGATATTATTAATTATGGCCATTCAGTTGCCATTGGACTATCACCATGTTATTAATATTCTAGACAGTTTTCCATTCTTCATGACACTCTAACCAGGACTTTAAAAATGGTTCTTACATGTTTCTCTCATGGCAAATAAATTAATTTTTTTGAAAAGGGAACGGAGAGCAGGATTTAGTGACCTAGCTACAATGGAAAGACTATTTTTCAAACTACTAGAAAAGTTAGACAATTTCAATATCATGTGGTCTAATTTCCTGGGCCTGCAAGAATGGTCATGAATTATTACATACCTTACTAGCAAACGTATGTTCATTCACTCCCTCATTTGTGTGTGTGTGTGTGTGTGTGTGTGTGTGTGTGTGTGTGTGTGTGTGTGAATCAGGCTCAGCATCTCTACTATTGTCTGTTACAAGAGCAAAGCCTATGTATACATTTTGAATTACAAAGAGAGGATAGTGACTAAAAGGTGAGTCATAACAGCTCAGAAAAATAATCTAGATACCACTAAAGCCAGAAAGTGACTTCCAAAGATTTTATTTTTAGATATTAATTTATTCAATACCTCTTTTTTTGTTACTTTCAAACATTTTTGAAAGTTTTTGATTTTGTTTTGTTGCTGATGCTGGTAGGTAATGAATATCATAAGTCTGAAGAAGATCTTGAACCTCCTGGAATATCTGAGTTTGAATTAACCAAACTGCAGTCAGAACTCCTGGTATCCAAACTGAACACTCAATGGGCTTTTAGTATCCCTATGGAAAACTGTTTTTGTATTTATCTGCAATCAGAAGCACTCTTCAAATTACTAGAACTAGGAAAGAGGCACAAAGAACACAGCATAAACCAGTTGTGCAAGACCAACAATACACATTTACACTAATATTTTATTTCTTTTTTTCTGATGATTTCAGAGTGCTTTACATAACTATTTAATTAAGCCTCACAGTGCACCTATGAGGTAGTAAGGGTTATATTAAAATGCAGCCATCTTAGATGGGGAGCATAGCGGCTATGTACCTATTGAAATTCTTAGTTAAATGTTATTTAAATCATCAGAGCCTCTACTAAATTGAGATGGAAATTAAGTCTTATTCTGAGCCCCCAGTATTTCCTGTAGTAGCCTTTATCACATTTTTATTCAGCTATCCTGCTTGCAGTCTTGGTCAGGACCAAGGAGTATGAAGGCATGCAGAAATGAAAAAGATTTGATAAATGTTATCTTATCTTCTGCAAACATCAGGGTCTATTTGCTTTCAGTTTTGGGCAAAGGTTTCTATGCCACTTCCTTTAACCAAAGCAGCTGGTGAAGCTACTATATAACTTTAGCATTTAAATGAAAAAGACTGATACTTAAATAAAGAGCAAACTTACAAATACGTACGCAAGCTCCAGAGCCAGAAAACTTGGAGAGAGAGAACTGTCTGCTTCCTTTATGGGGATGGGGGAAGGGTGCGAGTAAGCCATTTGTGGTCAGTTTCATTTGCATTAATTATAACATCATGCACCTATAATTTCACCTACTGATTTTTTTTTCCTTCCAGTGGAATTGGCTTATGTTTTGAATGTATACATGACAACAGATTATTATTGAAACTGTAATCATAAGAGGGCAGAGGAATTAAATAGGATTTACCCTGGAGTGAGTGTATCACCCTGAATGTACAGATTGTGGATTTCGTTGGGTAATAGTATTCAACACAAAAGGTTAGAGGTGAATAAGGATGATCGGTGGCACTGTTGCAGAGTTCAGGAGTGCTGTTCTCAGGAGCAGAGTCTCTAAGGGGTTCTGTTTTGGCTTGCATTCTTCATCCGAGGACTCTGTACCTTTGCAGACAGAATATCTGGGGCTGGAGGCAGTGCAGAGCATATAGGTGGGACTGGAAAGGCAGGTGGTAGTGCACACCTGTCTTTGTGGTGAGGTGGCACTGCATTAGTGGTAACAGTACTGCAGAGCTAACGTCCTTGTAATGCCTGATCCCATCAGTAACAACACAGCTGTGCAGTGACCTGATTTCCCATTGCCCTAGGCTACCATGTCTTCATCAGAAGAAGAACTAGACCACATAGCTGCGGAGTGGAACAATCTCTGGCAGAATGGTCCTCTTTGGAATGGAGTGCATAAGCAAAGGAGAACCATCCCATCACTCTAATGGGTGCATGTAAGAAGTTTAACATAGATTGGGTTTGTTTTAGGATTTTTCACATACCAGAATAATCTAGATACTTATAAGGCCAAGAAGTAACTTCAGATTTTTTTTAGATATGAAGTTGTTTGATGTCTCTTCTTTTCATGACCTCCAGGATTCAGACTATTCCTTGGAGCTGTGGGAAAGATCTAACTCCTGGTACACTGATCTGGGTTGCTTATTTTTTTAATATGTAAATATTGAGAGGGTTTTAATGTTTCTTTTGATTTCCCCCCCCCCTCATTTTCCTCAATTCTAGTTTCATGTTTCCAAAGAACCTTGAGTATCTTTTAGAGGGAAGAACAACCTACTAGGGTGAATACAGGGGCTTGATTTTAATTTCCCAGATCCTGGTATGGAAGTATAGCTCTGGATGGAAAACTGAGATATGTTTCTATTATTTTGGGGTGGGGAGTAGGGAGAAGGATACCTTAATTTGTCTCATGTTGGCACTTCGTCTCTCTTGCAGCCATCAGCACCTGGCAGAATGGTTAAACATACTTTAACATGTTGTCCTGGATGTTGAGTCTGGTCACAGTGGACAGTTCAAGGAGCTCCACCAACATATATGTGGCAGTCAGGGAATGGTCTGTCTTTTTTGAAAAGTTATGACAACAAAACTCAAATGAATAATTGTTTCTTTGACAAACAGAGGAAGTTTTTTCCAAACTAGGAGGTATCACATGGGCCTACAGAACCCAAGGTTTACACCTTTAAATGGACACGGCTATTAAAGGCTGAGAGCAGTGATTCTCAACCATGGTGCCAGGGTGTGCTGGAGTGTTGGGAGCTGTGAAGAGATAGGCGGAGGCGCAGGCTTTTTCCTGCCTGCCTGATGCCCCACTGCCTGGCTCCTCTGCAAGTAGGTAAGGAATAATAAAGTCAGTCTTGAAATGGAGTGCTGCTCAATTCATTAAAGTTATAGGGGGTTCCTCTAGTCAAACAAGGGATGCCTTGAACCTAAAAAGGTTTAGAATCACTGCTAAAAATGGTTACATTCATGTACATGCTTTTATATACACAGATGCCTATTGTGCTTGTATTTAGGAATGTGGCTCATTTTTTTTTCAATACAAAGCATTCATTTTTAATTGAACATGTTCCTTTGAGATTTATTTCAAATTGTTTCCTTTAAATCCGTACTTAGGGTGCTGACTTGAAGGATGTGAGTAATTTCCCAAATCTAACATCATCAAGGAACAAAACCCTTTGTCCCCATATCTGATATGTCTCAGTTTTATAGAGATCACAAGGGTTAGAGTTCACATCGCTGGTCCTTCCATTACAATGGTTCTCACTAGGGAGGTATGGCCTCTACTTTAATATAAACAATCAAATTAGTTAGTTGTGGGCACTCACTCTTGTCCCCCTTCCAGCTATAAGGAAATCTCTGGCATCTCTCAAATTTTCAGATCTTTAACACTTATTCTGAATCATTTCAAATGATGAATGAGCTGGAGTTTACCTGTAAGAGGCAGATCCCTTTTACCTGCCTGCATGTAATGGCATATTTTATTTCTCATGCATTACTCTGTTTTCAGGAGCAAAGGATTCTGAAAGCAGGGAGTATATTCATCTTCTGATCTATTGGTCTGGGTGGGCCTCCCAAAAATGTCTCATTTTACTTGCCAAACAGACAAACTCTGTCGTTGTCGTGGCCTGAAGGAAAGAAGGCAGGGTAGATTTGAACCTTACAGACTAATCAAGTCAGACATGTGAAGCATAAGAAGTCAGCCCACTGCTTATGAAAGCTTATGCTATATATTTCTTTTCTGTCTGACTTCACACTCCGGGCCCTGTTGCATCTTATGCTGAAAGGTGCACAAATGTTAGTCAGCTTATTGCTGTTTGGCTTAGTGGAGCAGGCACATGGTAAGGCAAAATGCATGCTCTGACTGCCCCTCATCTGCATAGCTGTGACTTGTCACTAGAGGCTTGGTGAGGAGTAGGACTAGGAGCTAGGGGAAGGACAGGCTCACTGTTCCTACTCGGCAGAGTGAGTGTTGCACCCTCGAGTGCCTGGCAGCTGCGGTGCCTTCTGCTGCTGCTCAGATTGGTTCTGCTCTGCTCCCACTAGGAACAGACCAAGCCAGTCCGACTAGGTGGGGCACTGCCTCCCTGCTGCTGCTGCAACCAGCTCTGCTCCTGCCTGCCTCCCCCTTCTAACTCAGACTGGCTTGGTCTGCTCCTGCTGGGAGCATATCTAATCTCAGCAGTGGCAGGAGGCACCGTGGCACCAGGCATTGCAGGGCTGCAGTGCTTGCTCTGCCAGACATGCCTGGGAGGGGAGGGGGGCGAGGTGCTGTGCCTGGTCCTGCTGTGCCCCCGAGTGTTCTCCTGCCCTAACTTCTTTGGGCCCCAAGTGCCCTCCTGCCCCCTGGGATGCTGGAGGACTTCAATGTGGGCAGAAAAGCTGTGGAGACTGGCCACAAGTTAATGGAACAGGAGCTTAGACGTAATCCTGCCCTGGAGTGGCATAATGTTAAACCAAAAAACAAGTACTTTAAATCACTTAAAAGGTGTTAACTTGCAGCCAGTCCAGGGGCTAGGAGTTCCAGAAGATACCTAAAGTTATTGTGTAACAAGGTCCTAACACACCTACCTACCTCTCTCTGAAAGAAAGGAAACATTAATGTACAAAAAATCCTGTTTCCACAATATTTCCCTCCACTCTGCAAAGAGTCACTTACCACCATCAGTGTAAAATCTGACATCGAGTCAGCTGTAAAATTGAAATAGATAATTTGTGTGTGTGTGTATACTTTAAACACACACACAAGTACACGTACATATGTATACATGCAAATATGTGTGTGGGGGGGTGTATAATGTCTGTAAGTTTAAAACTAGGAAGGTACCTTGGCTCCTTTAATGCAGCAGGAAGGTGGTATCCAGCTGACATACATTTAATCTCCATCTAGGGAATTCATTGTATTCACAATTCATATTCAATTTACTGCCTTCACATGAAAGGAGACTGGATTTCAGAGCCAAATGATGGGGTGACATTGAATACAAGATTGCGTAGCACTTTATAGAACTTTTCTTTTATTAGCAGCACTATAATCACATTAACTTAGCCTGAAAATTTGAACTAATTCTTTCCCCCGAGGCCCAGGCTTTAATAATGGTAAAAATCTGTGAAATAGGATAAATACAATTCAATAATTATATTGATAAATAAAATGAAAATCAACTAATTGTGTCATTCACTCAGATGCCTGCCTCCGTTGTTGCTGGCTTTCTGCATCAGTGCCCGCTAAACTTTTTCTGTCACACTTCAATAAATTTAATTGTGCAGAATAAATGAGCTAATTTTTGAAGTCACGGGCTCTGTTTGCAAGATAAGGGTGGTGATTTATTGACCTCCTCTAGCTCTGTAAGAGTGTCACCTCCTTTTCTGCTGTCAACTATGTGAGGTTTTTGTCCCTCTTCCCCACAGCCTTGCTAAAACCTGCTTTGTATTTACCTTTCCATCTCATTTCTTGAAATCACTTAACCTACCACAATAGACCGAAGATCCCCATTTCACTAGGTGCTTCTGACAGAGTATTCTGACAAATTATCTAAATTGCAGGGTTTTTTTAATGTTATTTTTAGGTTGTAGATTATGGATCCTGGTCATTTTGTGAACTGCAGGCTCTGAAGAGGAATAGTAGAGTTGAGCCCAAATGGAGAAAATAACTCCTCGGATCTTATGTGTGCTCTGATACTGATCTGATTTATGAAAGGTCACACATACTCTCTGGAGGATACACACTTCAGTGTAAGTACAGGTTGGTCATTTGCACATGATCACACAGAAAGGTATGAGGGCATTCTCTAAGGTTGTATTGGCCTTGTGAAAAGGTAATCTGTTCTCTGATTACTTAAGCTGTTTTTTAAGCTCCTGGGGATATTAGGATACTAATTGCAGTTCATTGGTGTGTTACTGCAGCATTGTAGCATTGGCACCTAGGAGTTACACCAATGTAGATTTGGCATAAAGCAAGAGTAATGAAGATGTGACTCAGGCTCTTCAGCTTTTTGATTTACTTCAACAGACACTGAGACAGTTTACCTTGAAAAATAGCTACATGAGATTCTTGACAAAAAACAGCCTTTCTCAAAAGGTGATAGAGCACGTCCACACATGCGAGCACATGTGCTTGCAGTAGCTCAAATAGAAGCGGTGCAAATTTGAGCCAGGCCTTTTAACCTCAGCGCACATGCTTGTACATGCACTTTGTTGTGGAGCAAATTGTGCAACTTGGGGCAAAATAACCCTGCCTGGCTCCTCCCGGATCTGCAGCCTCCTCCCCCCGGCTGAGTCCGGGTCCGGGTCCCTGCAGCTTGCACCACTGCCTGCCCAGCACAGGCAAGCAGCATGCTTCAAGGGCCAATCATAGAGATGCTCTGGCACTGTGTCAGAGCATCTCTGGAGGCCTGAGGACATGGTCTGGGACCATGCCCTGACCTGTTTTTTTTTCCCCCGGGTTTTTGTTTGACCCCTTGATATCCAGGGGTCTAATTTTCTCCCCGCACTGCAAGTTTACAGTGCGGGCAACATTTTTTCATTCCTGCACTTGCCTCTTGCCCCACCTCAAAGGGGTTTGAGACGGGGCAAGAGGCATGTGCCTGCTCATCTGGACGCACTGTTACTGGCAAAGTAGAGTGATCTAATATCCAATTGTTAGACTCTGGTAAAATAATCCATGAATATTGACCCGGTACAAAATGCTAACATTAACAAAAAGTGAATAAACCAGTCAGTTGTGTCAAGAAACTATCTTAAAGGTCTGTTTCAGCTCTACAGCTTCTATATAAGCCCTTCTACAAATAATAGGGATGGCTATTTGAGCAGATGAAGGAGAAAACTGGATCCAGAAACATTTGTTTTATAAAATGTTCTACTGTTGCAGTAGATTGGGTTAAATTATATAATCTAAATAATTTTCCATCTCCTCACATATTGTGTTTTATATCTACAATATGACTGAAGTAATTTTTCAAAGAATATGGTCCTAGACAAGAAGTTTATTTATAACTTTATAAATTTTCTTTTGTAATTAATGAAGGAAACAAACCAGATTAGTAGAACCTAATAATCCTGCTCTGTTGAAGAACATGACAAAACTCTCGATGACTTCTGTGGGGCTAAGAATTCAGTCCAGATCCTAAAGTCTTTGGAACTGTTTTCTCCTGTGTTTTTCTTGTTATAAACCCAGTCTGCTGTAATTTTGTAAGCACACTTCCTACTGCATCTTTTCTGCTGGGGATTCACTAGATGAAATATGCATCCCAAGCAATTAGGACTGGAAGAATTTTAATGCCCCATATCCAGAGAAGTCGAAATTCTTTCCAAAATTGCCATTGCATCTCTAACTTGAATCACTTGTATTATTAAATCTTCTTTCTCTTCAACAGATACAATTGTGTTTGTAGAAAATAGTTAACTACCCACAGTCTTGTACACACAAGTTCTGCATCCTATTGAAACAGTAACGTAGTTCAATTTAATAGCTTAACACAGCAGCTCCATGTGAATCTAACACAGCATTTTGCATGACACTAGTTAATGTGCAGCCCTATTTTTAGTACGTGAAGTTGGTGTCATCCTTTTGATAACTTTGAGAACTATGGGTCATTCATCTTGGAGTACCTCTGCAGACTGGGAGTCTGTGCCTGGGGCAGTGACATTGATTTGTTTTGGGGTATGAAATTGAATTAAAACATGAATTGAACTCATTACTTGAGGAAGAAGCTGGTGCCAAGTTTAACAGGATGAAATTCCAGCGGAGTATAATGTTTTATTGGGCTGTACTGAAATGCCTCATAGAAAGGCTTCCACTTCATAAAACTCTTTCAAAACATGATCAGCTTTTAAAGTTGTGGGGTCATTATTATTTCTATCTATGGTGGTTTTGTGTGAAAAGAGCTCTGCTGATTGATTGGCCATTATGCTGGAGGTCTATACTGAAGGCCTAGACCTTGTGGCAGAGCTTCTTGTGAATTCTAGGATCACTGCAAGCAGAAATACTTAAGGTTGGATTATGAAAGCAAGTTTATCAGTCCATAAAATGCCAAAGATTTATAACCTTTCATATACAGCCAAGCATGTTCTTATACAATTTGATCTCACTGCAACATAGAAAGAGTTCAGAGTACACTCAGCTGTACTCACCATCTTACCAGCATCTATTACTAATCATTCTCTTTTATTTAGTTCTGACAGCGTGCACTGAAACTGAGTTCTTGGTTTGTGGTGTGCCAGTGGTGGAGGGTACCTATGTAGTGTCTTCCCTACCTCATTTCTGAGTCCAGTGCACAAGTGCAGGAGCAGATGGGTGGACTGTGCTTGGGAGCGATGCTCCTCAGAGTACTGGGAATGCAGTATAGACATACACCGTGCTATGATATTTGTAAGATCTCCCTGACCATGGTTTCTGAATATTTTACTATCTCGAATGGATACATACTCCACACAATTCCCCTGTGAGGTAGGGGAATTCTGCTATCTCCATCTTAGTGCTGGAGAGCTGGGGGAGAGAATCACTTAGTCATGCTGGAAGCTAACAATCACTTGGTCATGCTGGAAGCCAACAATTTATTCCAGGTTCTCCAAGTCCTAGATTAGCACTGTAAGCACTGGTCCACATTTCAGCTGTAAGGAAAAGCTTAAATTAGCCCTGTCCACTGGATTTTTAAACCAAATGCAGGCACAATATGTAATCAGTATGAGGTGCAGCTGTACTGCTCCATGTAATAATAAAAGTTCTGGACTTATTTTTAGATCTCTGCCTCTGTAGTCATTGCATGCATGTAATTGGGGGTCATTGGTATAATTTGAAATTGGGGTCATGGAAATGCCACCTAAATAATCCACTTGGAAGCCATTTATAGAACAGATAGAGACAGTAGTGCAACTAGGGGTGGGCAAGAGGGGCCCCAGGCACCAAGTTAGGAGGGTTGTCCCCATCCCCACAGAATCCATGCCCCAGAAACATTGCCATGCTGGGAACTCCAATAAAGCTCCCAGCTCCTGCCACTTTAAGAGCAGCAGCCAGGGCGGGCAAAGCAGGTTCACTGGCAGCAGTAACTCAGCTGGGACTATGGAGGTCCCAGCATAGGTAAGAGTGCTGACCTCTCCAACCCCAGAACCTGTTCCTCCATACCTTCCCCCCACCTCTCCTGAAGGGTTTGCTTTGGGTGGCAGCTCTGCTTGTTATACTATTGGGTAGAGGATGATATATCTGACACAACCCAGGGCAGGCAAGGCCGTCTCCTAGAATCTGGAAGGGTCTGACCAGGGTAGTTGTGTGGGGAAAGGATAACTGAGGATTACTTACAAAGATGGGTTCTAGCTGCAAAGTTCAAATATGGATACAAGCTTGGCTCATTCTGCTGGAGAAACAGAGGCCAGCCCCACTGCTTAGCTTCAGGCCTGAACTCTTCCTACATCCTCAGAGTTTTGATCAAGCTTGTATCGGGCTATTCTCATTCTTTGGGAGTCTGAGAACCTGACTTGCAATGCCAAAGTCAGCAACGTACTTTTTCAAAATAAAGGTGGGGAGAGGGAAGATTAAAATCAGAGAGAACAGGATATACCGAAACACACACAAAATGTATTCAGCCCAGTAAAGTCTGGGATGAAACAAAACTGAGCAGACCTGGACAAATCCACCAGTCCAAGCAGACATGTAGGAACAACCATTCTTTGTTGACACTGCCTAGCTTTCTATGTTGTCATCCCCACACTGGGTTATGGAACAAACCCAGGCCTTTTCAATCCATTGTGTGGCTCTGGAGTCCCAAAGATTGACCCAACACAATAAGATCTGATGGTCCAATGTGTCACAGGCACACGCTCACTCAGCAGCATTTGATTATACCACAGAATCATTCTACTGCAGTTTGGAGACTGCCTTGGAATATTTTATATAACATTAACTACTGTGCAGATTTGGGCATGGTACTGTAATTACTTAAATAGGGGATTTTGTTTGCTCTATCCAGTGATTCATGAACTGCAGGGTATCTGCAGAAACAGGCTTTTGTTAGGATTATGGGATGTAAAATGCCTGAAGGTTTTTTGCCTTTGATAGCAGACCTGCTATTGCATCCACATAGAGTTTTTTTAATAAATTGCATTAGCACTTTCTAGCATCCTGATAATTTCCCTCCCAAACTCCTTGCTATTTTGTGGTATTTTGAAAGGAGCCTGTTCTGTTTGAATTATGGCTGTGGTTATCATTTGAGCATACATTTAACATCCTTGATGTTGACCATTCAGTGTAAGAAAGAGGAGGATTGAAGAGGTTCCCTGGTTAGGACTCTGTGGTTATGCAATATTTGCAGCAAAACACTTTTAATTAAAAATGGTGTAGAGAAAGAACACAAACTGATGCTCTTTAAGAGGTACAGGGGATTTAGCCATGTAACCTCCTTTAATTTTAATTGGAATAATGTTGCTAACTCCCCATCTTGGCTTGACTGTCCCAAACAAAGTCTATAATGAAGCCATAGCTGGTTTAAAAGAAGTCTTTGACCCAGCACATCAAATGAAACTGGGGAAAATTGGGAGAAAGAGAATGTGTTGTTTGAGGTAGAAAATTCACATCACTGTATCAGACAGACATGTGGAGTTAGCGAAGCTTGGAACCATTACAGTGATTCAAACACCCAGAAGACTGAAGCTTTTTCCTTATGTGACGTTCAACAGAAATGAGGAGTGGGGAACTATAAATATATGAGGCATACTGTAGTTCTTTTCCTTTGCCTCTTTCCAGAATGTATACAACTCTGTCTGATAAAAGCCCCAATTCACAGAGGAGATAGCCTTGTGTTTGCTGGAATTTCACTGCTGGGATTTTTTTTTCTGTCAGCAGTGGAATAGCTCAGTTTTTGCTTCTTTTGGTTTTATGCCGTTCTTTCATTTTTTTATTGTTGCTCTGTGCTTGCTTGTGAATTCTAATTATGCCAGACAAATGATTTTGGGCATATCACTGCCTATTTTTATGTAGGAATCCATGTAGTGGCTCATATTATTGCCATATGCTTTCACATTCAAATTTCTATATAGTCAAAGACATTATTGTGTTATGTTAGAGATGGGCAGGTAAAAAGCTACTATTACCTCTGTGTACCCCTAGAAGTCATAAAGCAACATAGCTCATTTAAGCAAACCTAGTAAAAAACAGGTACAAGGTTAAAGCAAATAACAGTACAGATCATATTCCAGGGTTGGTCAGATTCTTTGTTGACCTTAACTCCCCATGCAGGGGTGGGATGTGTCAGTCTTTAGCACTAAGATAAGCAAAGTTTTTCCTCTCTACCTCCTTGTTAACTTTGGGTCCTATTTGGTTTGAGCTGCCTTATGATCACTTAAGCCTCCAACAGGCTGTTTTCTGTTATAAAAAAGCAAGCAATGTATGAGGGTAACAGTCAGCGTATAGCTTTGTACACAATATTATCTAATACCAAAGACAGTGTCTCATGTTCTCAGGTGAAATCCACTCCAATCCATTCCTCCCAATGTAGGAACGTGCATGGACCAATCATGGCACCAAATCTATTCCTGGTGGTTTGGATATAAATCCTTGAAATCCTTGAAACGCTCAGGAGTGGCTGCAGCTTGTGTGATAGGAGGGGAAGAAAATGCAGGTGTTGTGGCTGTTCTTCTTATGGTGCCTTGTTATTGCTTATAATAAGCATGACTTTAAAGAAGGAACCCTGGTTTCAAAGCAGGAAACACATTTTAGATTAAATCC
The DNA here is from genome assembly GCF_000455745.1 of Alligator sinensis. NCBI lineage: Eukaryota > Metazoa > Chordata > Crocodylia > Alligatoridae > Alligator > Alligator sinensis. The sequence continues at coordinate 1,029,232 of NW_005842126.1, read as the reverse complement.
TTTACTTTGGTGAGCTACGTGCTCCCTTTCTTTCACAGACTAAATGAAACATCTCTGTTTTTTTCTCCGCGTGGTTAGCAATGTGTGTGACCTTCAGTCTTGCCACTGGCTTGAGATGATCATGCTGTCTGTGCCATCTAAAAAAAAAAATCAAACCTCTTCTGCGTTCCTCCCCCTTTGCTGCATATACACCAGATCTTCTACCACTGCCCCTGGGCCCATCTGCTAGTACTGCAAGAGAGAGCAGTAGTTCCCTCCTCTGCATGCCCCCCTTCCTCCACCTTACACACAGCTGACAGGGGGATTTTTCACCTCCTTACTTTCCTTTCTCTTCTTTGATTAACTTTGGACCAGATGTCCAGTCCCCAATCTCCCAGCATGTGTTTGACTGACGGGAGCCTTTGATAAACCTCAGAAGAATGAAGTCATCTCCAGGTCACCTCCTCTGCCTGGCCTTTAACATCCCACACATACCACCATTATCTGCTGAATAGGAGACAAAGGAAATTAGCTCCAATTCCCTATCATCCCCATTATTTCCACACTGATTTAAACAAGGAAGCAATGAGATGCCCTTCACTTTCCTTGGAAAGGTACAAATGTCAGCTGTTAAGAAATGCAAACAAGAGGTTTCCCATGTTAATGGATGGGCTTCTTTGTAAAGCCATGAAGTGGTAAAGTGGATTTTATTCATCAGCTGCCTGGAAAATGCTTAACACACTTCTAAACAAATTCTTTAGCCACTTTTACTTTATAGACAGTACAGAGTGCTGTGCAAGCCTTATTGTTTTGGGCTGGATATAAACGAGGTGATATACTGCTCTCTGATGTTCTTTCTATTTGTAGTCATTGAATTTTCACTTGAAGGGTAGAAGTTCTGGTAAACCCACTCCAACATCCTGGATCCAAAGTTCATTGAAATGCTGGGAAGTTTGTACCTGCATCCAATCTCTGAGGTACAGGGATTGTCTTCATTTTGAAGCAAGGGTGGGAGAAGTCTTATAAAGCAGGGAAGACAAATGCCCAAACCCCTAATCAGGACAGAACTTCCTTAAAGGTTCCTAACAAATGTAGTTAGTCCTCTTATTTGGGTGTTTATGCACTTCAACTTCTATCTGGAAGAAGAAGGACCTTTCTTAAGCTATTTTCAGATCGTTTGAAAGCAGGAAATACTAGACCACATCACATGAGAAGCTGTCTTCATGTGGTTTCCATCCAAAAAATGGCAGGCTCCTGATTTCTTGAATTGGCTGGCACTTAATAGTTATATTTGGCTACCAGAAGTGTTTGAAGATTTGATGCTTATATAAAATCAACTCCCCTATGTTTGAAATTCACCTACATACGTATTACAATGAATTTAGACAGCTTGATTGTCCAAATGATCTTTTGGGAATTAGTTTATAAAATTAGTCTATAAAGTCTTTTGTTTCATATTTATCAAGTCAAATATTTCTATGTCCCTTCAGCTTCAGCAGTCATCCTTTTGTATGGGCAGTCAGCCTGTTGCCAATCAATACCTAAAGCAGTCAGATAGGTCCAAGAAAGGTACCAAAGCCAGTGAGCATTTTTTTGGGCAGTCTATACTGGTACCAAACCTTGCAGGGGGAGGCACTGTAGTTCATCTTCTTTTCAGCAGCTGAAATGCACTGAACAAGAAGTTTTTTATTATTTATTGCATTAATCCCTTGTGAGTTAGAAATTATGAAACCTGTTACTAAATATGAGAAGAAGACTGAAGTGTTTCTCATGACAGATTGTGGGACCATTTTCTTTGCTATTCATCTGCTTCCAATCTGATAATAAGAATCACATTCTCAAATAGTTTTCAATGAGTAACACAACTTTCCTAAACTGGTACCAGACCACACCACCTTCATTTCTGGAGTGATTTTAAGGGTCATTTTCAGAGCTTTCACAGATGTTGAGGCTAAAAGAGATCAGCCATCAGGCCACATGGCATAACACAGGCCACAGAAGCTCACCTCATAATGATTGTATCTGGACACTTGTCAGTAACTTAGAGCATGGATGTTTTAGAAGAATATCAAAGGCCCATTCTACCTGAAACTAAGGACTCTAGTGTTTCTGGAATATTTCTATAATATGAAAAAATAATCTCCTTTCCTGTGCTATGGGAGATTCTTTGGACATATTACTTCCCACAGGAATATAACAACTGGTTTAAATGCATCGCAATCTTATCCTTCAGTAAAGGAATCTTATTTGCATACATATGCATTAATTCAAGAGAAATAGTACTAATCTGGGCCTAAACTGTAGCTCAGCACCATCACCAATAGCTTCCATGCTCAGGTATGTTAAGGGTAAAGGTAACACTTAAATTAGAGATAAGAAAGAACCAGTTGTTATGTTTGTCCCAGGGCCTTCATAAATAAATTACTACAGCCACAAGTGTGGAAAAGAGTGCTGCCAGACTGACAGGCACAGAATATACAGTGAACATATAATAAAACTATATATGCATTGGCCTTAACAAATTCAACAGAAAAGAACTTTATAATCACAAATGCAGATTCAACATATTCACATATCTCACATCATGGGGAAGTGTTAAAGTAAATATTTTGACTTTGTTCTTTGCTTGCAGCACAGTCAACTCTATTAATGTGCCTTCTCCTGGCATGGAGGGTGCCTATACATGTGCAGCAAGCCTGCTCGAACTCACTGTAATTACAGCACGTCGGAACAGACTCAATGACTTGATTAATCGAGACTGCTGGACTGTGGTAATTACCGTGCTCCAGCAGACTCCAGCATCATGTGTATCAGTGTCCCTGTGCTGAAAAATGGTGGTGGGGGTGCTTTAACTAAAACTCATTTGATGAGCTTTAGTTAAATTGTACCCGCCACCATTTTTCAGCGTGGAGGTGCTGATACATGTGATGCTCTGGGCTGCTCTAATTAAAGTGCCCCCCACCAAGCACGTGGATAAATGCAATTTGCATCCTCAGGCCTAATGAATGTTGTTCCCTCCACAACTCATCTTTAAAGCTCCATCTCTTCCCCTCCTATCCTCTTCTCTGAATAACAATCTTTTTCTCCCAACTCATACAAATAGTTTCCCTTTTCCAAGCCATGTTCTTTCTTTCATATACTGGCCAGCCCTTTCACCTTCCAGCTATCTTGTTCCCTTTCCAACAGCTCTCCTCACATAATGCATTTCCAGCATGGTCTTTGTAGAATATTTGCTTGCTCTACCACTGCTACCTATGGAAAATACAAGCTCATGGAAGAGTAGGTGCAACACATAGTATCTATGAATCCATAATGTCTGTAAATGAAACTTATACTTCTAATACATCTTAAAGCCCCCTTTGCTTGACAACTTTCACCCATTTCCCTAAAGATGTGAATTCTTCTGCACACTTCCTAATCAAAATCTGGAAGAAGAAATGGAGCTGATGGCAGTATATCATCCACATGAAAATTCTGCTCTGGTTATGTACTGGAGATACTGTTGTCTCCAGATGAAGATCAAGGTTACAGAAGACTTTTCTTAAGATCTTGTCTTCTTTAGAGGATGACCCAAGTGTTATGGAGGCATTTTGTACTAGTGATTAAGATCTATCATCAGTACCCAAGTCTTGGTACAATTTTTCTGGGGTGACAGCAGGGTCACAGAGAACTTATCTAGCCCCATAGTTTTCCATAATGTGTGTTACTACTTGAATTGTTAGCTAGCCAGCCATATAGCTAAACTGTGTGGTGTGTTATTCCAGTGGGTACATTTTTTTCCCACTTTGACTTCAGTCATTTTCACAGTAGATGCCAAAGTAGTTCCGACAAATCACAAACACAGCAATAGCTGTAATTCCAAGGTTTAAAAAAAAATTAAGCAGACATATTGACTATCTGCAATTCAAAGCACTGGGGGGTTCATGCTTTCCATTTTGCTTTCAAGAAGGTCACAGTGAAAGCATGTGATTGAATATTTTGCACGAAGCTGCCTATGACAAAGACAAAGAAGAAGGGTTTGTCAGAGCGCTCTGAAAAGGAAAGGAAAGAAAGAGAAAGATCTGTATTAGATTTTTAAGGTATATTTGAAAGAATGAAATTTAAAAAAATGCTTTCAAATCCTCAGGGACTTTCCAATTTATCAAGAAAGACACATTCTTCCTAATGAAAGGTTACTGACCTTCATGAATGTGACAGTTCAATTACAGCCCATTCATATGCAGAGCAGCCGTTGATAAAGGATTTAGGAAATGTGACTAGCATAGCAAAAAAAAAGAAGAAGAAAAAAAGAAAAATGTCTAGAAAATTATTTTTTTATTGTGGAGCAAGAATTATAAATAAGATTCAGTCAGGTAGTAGAACCTTTTCTTCTCTGGCCCAGCAACCCATTAGATTTGCTTCAGTGAATACATTGACTTTTCCCCCCTTCTTTTTCTACTAATATTTCTGTCTTTTTAATCCTCTGAACTACTAAACCTAACAAATCATAAAGCCCTTAGGGTGCTGAGATGCAGGGTTTCAAACATTTTTTCCCTCAGACTGGCAGAGAAAGCTGGAATGTGTCCTAATGTTATTTTAAGTGCTTGACTAGTATTTAAACTCTTAAATGGATGGAAAGTTAAAGCAGCAGGCAAATGTGCATGCACACACACGCACCCCCTGGTCTCCCTTGGCCTGCTCCTGCCTCCCCCCCAAACACACACATGCACACATTGAGCTTGGCCTATCCACGACTGTTAGTAGCCAAAGCAGATATTGGCTAGACTCTCTGGAGCCAGTCTTCAGCCAATGGAGGGTGACACCTGTGAGCTGATGTTTGTTGAACTCCTCCAGGTGTAAGAAAGATGCTTAAATTGACATAAGGCAGGAGCTGTAAAAACAGGCAGTGGTGTCACTCATCCTACTCCCTCAAGGATTCCCTAGGCCAAGATATTGCAAAAGAACTATAAAGAAACAAGTATTTCACTTACAGTGAAATTCCAAAATTACCTGCCATCCATCTGCATGCATGCATACACACATACCATTACTTTTATATACTCTCTAGATAAATGTGCTGTCAGTCAAAGTATGTCTAAGATACGGGGAGTGGGTGTGTGCGTGCACATGTATGTATACAGAGGTGATCATTATTTGATTAAAAAAACCCACATTGACTTAGGTCTCACAGACTGCCCTACTTTGTATATGACCTTTAACTAGAATGAAAGCAGGCAGGATGGCAGTTGTGGAAATCTAGTTTTGAGCTTGATTTCACCCAGTATAAAAAGTGTTTAAGGTTCTGTCATGACCATACAACAGGCACTGCCTTTTGTCCCCACAGAGCCATGCTTAACTTGTATGTGCCCAATTCCCAGTGCAGTCAAGTGGATGCAAGCCAGCACTTAAGTGCTTTGCCATGCCAGAGCCAACAAAAGTTTTCTTTACCTGCGTCAGGGTTCTGTGAAGCAGCACGTATTTTTCTGGGTGGTAGACAGTCGGTTCATTTGGGCTGCCTCCAACTGGTTACAGAGTTAAACACTTCCAGGGGATTTCTAGTTTTCAGGCTACTCTGCAGATCACTATGATTAGGACAAGGTATTCTGCCGCCCTAGGGAGCAGTTTGTGAGGACACATAATGAATATTCTCTGCTGGCCTTATGGTCTGGCCTTTTTCTTAAGACCTGTGGCTGCTCTTTTAACCCCCTAGTTGTGGGGCACAACAAGTGCTGCTGGCTGCCCATCCAGCTGGAGAGGAGAAGAAAGGCTGGGCAGTTTGGATCGGCCTGTGGCAGCTGCTGAGTCAACTGACTGCCCACAAAGCTCAAAAAAAATAGCAAA